>NC_081289.1:108989968-109302468 GCF_030490865.1 Poecile atricapillus | reverse complement strand
TGAACTAGCCAGCCAAACCGCAAGACAACTTCTGAATTCTCAACTGAGTGAAACTCCCCACAAGCAAATTGCTCAACAAAGCCTGGAGTATTTTGCCCCTGTGTTTGAAAACAATAGGAGAGAGAAGCATGTTTACTTCTGTCCCAATTTACTTCTATCCCAAGCTGTTGGATGCTTCACAGAAGGCCCTAGGAGTGCAATAGGTCATTTATGGAGTATTGCACAGGGATGGTTGTCTTCTAATGGTTTCCCTTGAATGTGGGCTGCCAGCTGCAGCATAGCCATAAACCTCATCCCCTTTCTCTGCCTCACACATTACCCTATCTTGTTTAGTAGCATAAGTCAAGCTGATGTTTGTCCCCATCCCCTGAGTCATAAAACATGACAGACTTTCAATGAGGTATATGTCTACCTATAGGGCTCTATGCATTCAACAGGTCCCATTCACTTCACGTGAGGTACGATTTCATCCTAGGTATCTGACATGTATGTACTGAATGCCCTAAGATATACTGAGAATTTTCCTTCTCTCAAAAGGAAAGCCCCTATGTTAACCTAATTGTCAAGCATAGCTTTCTTCTCAAGGAACCTGTGCAATTGCAGAAATATTGCTAGCTGTGGAATTTACTGTAGGGAATATTTTTCCTCTTTGTCCACCCTTTTATATGTCAAAATAGTTCATAATTTTGCTGCTCTGTATTAATATCTTCTTCTTTTGCTTATGAAGGACATCTGGGGATGGTTTACTTACTTGCACAAAGAAGTACTAGAATATGGTTTATCAGGAAGACAGTACTAGAAAATACTAATAAGCAGCTCTTGAATTCACAAAGAGCAATTATTTCTCAAGATATCCTTCTGTCACTTGCTTTTGTTTGGGTGGGGTTTGTTTTTTAGATTTTTGGGGGGGCTTTTTGGTTGGTTGTTTTCAGGAGGACTTTGGATTTTTTTGTTGGTTGGTTTGTTTGTTTGTTTGTATTGGTTTGATATCTCATTCATTTGTTTGTATTTTTTATTTCACAGAGTTTTTAACTTCTAATAGGAATATAGCAGAACTTTAAAAATAGAAATCTTCAAATCAGTCAGCTGGTTATATTGGTAGTGCTCTGCACTTTTTTATATCATTGAAAGATATCTACAGTAAATTTCCAGTAAAAATGAAGAAAAAACTTACTAGCATAGTAAGTATTTGAAAAGAATGAGAGAGTGAAAAATAAAGTTTAATATATCTTTAAGTGCTGCTTTAGATATTTGCTTTGTTGATTTTTTTTTTTTTTTTTTTCATTGAAAACATTTGAGAAACCATTATATGATGTCTTTGGCCTGGTTAGATATTTTCTTACTGAGTGGGAGATTATTACAGAAAACTGGGCTATTAGCATCTGGCCCAATCCAGGAAGATTTTTCCTCTATAGAAGGCAGATTGTACTGCCTCAAGCCTCTGTTTGAACTCCATCTACTATCTACTATGTAACTATATGTTGTCCCCTTAGGAATAAGATATATCACTTGAATGAAAAAGTGTTTTCCCAAATTTCCTGGGGAAGTATATTTTATAAATATCCTGAATATTATGAAATAATAGAAAAATAAATAAATGCTATTCCCAGCTGTCTCATGCATTAGCTAAGCAAAACGGTCAACTCAAAGGTACTGTTTACAGCAGTAAGTGTGGTGTATACAAAATTTGTATAATTTTGTTTCTTGATTGTTTTGAAAAAACAATCTACTGTCCTTCAATAAATCAGAAAGTTGTTTATGCATATATATGTGTATATATATATATGTATAGATATATATATATATATGTAATTACATCCATGTAAACATAGACATGTACATATACAACAGCATGAGATAAGAACTACTGATCTGTTTAATTCCCAGGCAGGTCATTTGGTGAACCTGAAGTGTCGGGAAGAGAACCTGATCCAGAGGTGTTAAACTTTCAGTTTATGCCATGATCCATTGAAGTCAAACCAGAGTAACCTCACTTTTTTTTTTGGTTTTTTTTTTCCTCTCCTTTTGCAGTTCCAAATGGTTATTCAAAGTACATGTTAACAGTCTGGTTAAAACGTTACTTTTAAGAGCATGAGATGCTAGAAAATGCTGTTGTCTTCTGCTTTCAGCATTTTATATCTTCTGTTCCTTAGTATAAATGGCAAACTGCAACTGGCACCTGAAAAATAGTGTTAAAATGCACTGAAATATTGGCATGACACTGATAAATGCAAACAGCCTGCTGGGAGGAATATCACCTTCATTTAGATCATCTGTTTGAAAATGTGTATATCTGTGAAAACAGACATATTAATGTAGCTTCTACCAGAAAATAAATATATGGAGAATAATTTAAGTTAGATAATAAATGTCTGTTGATATCTTAAGAGGAAAAAAGCTCCTGGAGATAATTCTGTAATTAAGAGTCCAAAAGACTTTAACTTTTTATCATATGATAAGGAAATGGTGGAACATTCTTCTTGCAGATTGAGTTCTTGTTTCTTTTTTTTTTTTCGCAAGGTTTTAGACAAAAATAAGGCAACATATATTTCTTCCTTTTATTAAACAATTTGATTTTATTAAATGCAAACTCAGTTGTAAAAGTAACACTATATTAACTGATTCCAAGTTGTGCTTTAGACATTTTGTGGATTTTTTTCTTACAACCCATTTCTAGGGCTATATGATCCAGTCAGGTGGGTTTTAACACCTATGTTTTTAGGTATGAAATGCTGTTGTTCCACGTTTTCTCTTTCTATATATACACAAGTCTGCATGCTGACACACAAACAAATACATCACAAATCAAAAGATGCTACGTGAGTATGGAGATGCAAAGCCACTGGGATTTGTGATCAATTTATGCAGAATAGAAGAAATTACAAAAATATTTTGGTTGTGTTTTGGTGAAAAATTATTTTCTAGTCAATATATATACTTGGTCCTTTACCTTATGAGATGGGAGGTTGATATGATATTTTATGTTTATAGATAGGAAGGAAACAAACTGTGAACTTATCCTTGAGTCTGGTTAAAGGAGAGCATGAGAATAGATTGTACCTTTTCTAGGTACAAAGGGCAAACTGTGAGACCATGTATATTTCTTATGTGTGGTTCACACTGGGTCTGGTCACCAAGAGCAAAGCTGTATGCAGTACCAGACTAAGATTTTTGTATAGTGAAGATTTTGAATGTACTAGACTAAGATTTTTATATAGTATTGGAGCTCATATAGGATGGTGATACATCTGTATTTTCTATTTTAATTTAAAGCTCTCCATTACTGTTTTTAGAATACATTCTATCCTTTTCCACACACCATTATCTCCTTTCCCATTTGAAATATCCCTGCTGCTTACTTACTGGTGAGAGGAGGAAAAGACATGTTTTTCAAGGCTGCAGAAAATCATGGCAGGATATACGCAGAAGTTAAATCTTGCTCTTCAGCTGATGCACAACAAAATTAAAGAGTCA
The DNA here is from genome assembly GCF_030490865.1 of Poecile atricapillus. Lineage (NCBI taxonomy): Eukaryota > Metazoa > Chordata > Aves > Passeriformes > Paridae > Poecile > Poecile atricapillus. The sequence goes on along the minus strand of NC_081289.1, from coordinate 109,298,994 downwards.
GTGGTTCACTAGGGGAATCCAAAAACTTCCGCTGTGATGTAGTCCTCAGGTTTTATGAAAGAACTCTGGAGCCAAAAAATTCAGATATTCCTACACCACTTCATGTGTATAGTGGTGTTGGTTTGGTCCCACAAAATAATCACTGGTTGGCTTCTTTTTTTCACATACCAACACCCTCAGGTTTCAGGGTAAAAATATCCACAGGTATGAAACCCTGTTTCATCCAGTCTTGTAATTCCAGATTGAAAAAAAAGTCTGGCTTGATGTCTATTCCATTTACTTTAAAGGGAAGTCAGAATGTTTCTGTGAAACAAAGAATAAATTAGTCAAATAATTTTTTTCATTATATTAAAAATATTCTAATTCAAAATTTTGTTTTTGACAGTCCAGATCAAAGTGTCTGTTGTTGTGTTACCACTTAAAACTAATCTTTTACATAAATCTGCTGAATATTCATGTGCCAGAGGTATTTTAAGAAAAAGGGTTTAGTCAAGTGGAGTTATTATTTTGATGCAAGTAGGTTGGCCCCAGTAATTTCTCTGTTTTTTGTAAACCCAACCTTTTATCCATGGGTATCTGAAGTACTAGGGGGGTTCTGTCACTGAGAATAGAGCTGGTTATATGTCTAGTGATTCTTTCCAGTTCAGTAAGAACATAAAGATCCAGCTACAGCTCCATGCTAAGACATCTCCTTTTAGTTCAAAAAGAGGAAGTCTGTAGTTTGTAAATTAAGTGACAGCGATAGAATTTAGTTCCATAGGTGTTGAAGGTTATTAAAGGGAAGCAATCATAATGACAAAGTTGGGGTTTATCCCTTTTGATTTTTCTTTTTTTGACTTTTCTGAAAGAAATCTCATAGAATTTATTTTTAAGGCTGTATCTCTTTCAACTAGAATACAATAAAAATGTAGTCTAAAAAACCCTGAGTACTTATTTTAAAGTACTCTTTAAAAAATTGCTTTTGAGTATTTTGCAAAGCACCTAGGTTTTAGCTTCAATTCCCTGATTATTGTGTGATCTTTGTAGGAAGATATTTATCTTTTTCTTTCATGTCATCAAAGATGTGTTTTTAAGGGGCAGAAACAAAGATTCATGTGACCAAAGTGCTTTCCACAAACCCTATTTAAGATTTTTCTTCAAAATATATGGGTCTGTGGTCATATCGGTTGTGGGAAAGATTTGAGAGTGAACTGGAAGCATGCCAAAATACAGTAAGGAAGCACAAACCTGCTTTGCAATTAGTGGTCACAGATAGGTCAATTCCAGCGTGCATGCTATCTCATTTAGAACTTGTTACCAACCATGTGCTGGGCGTTTTGGTGGAAACTGGTCCTTGAAGCACTTCTGCAAGGAAAAATATATTCTGTGATTGCTTGTAGTTTTGCAGTACACTGACTTCCCTTCTGGAGTAAGGGTGAAGTAGTTCAACCCATTGCAATGGGGAACTTGCTGTAATAACCACAAAACAAACTTGAAGAACTTAAGAAATATAATTGTGTACTAATGATATATTAATACCATTTTCAAAGAGCACACTCATACCTCCACTGGAAAAAAGCAACTATAAAAACATTGAATTTTTCATGTAGTTGAATTTTTCATATGGCATTTACAACTGCTGAAATACAGAAATAGCAACCATACTTTATTGATCAATGCAAACTGCTAAAATGGCACTAGCACAACAAGATAAAGTGCCAACGTGAAAGAGGACCAACAGCAACTATTGGGAGCACTGTCTTAGCTTTCCACAAAACATAGGGATAGCCAACAGGTACACCAAGAGGAGAAACATGCTTTTTCAGAAGAGAGTGGTGTTGACATTCCTCTTAAAGGAACACTGCAAGTGGGTCCCTTCTCCTTGTGTCAGGGGGGATGCTGTTATCAGGTCCTTTCACCTGGTAACTGCATAAACGTGCTTTTGGCATGGAACAGTTCCTTTGCAGGTTCCTCTGTACTGCCCCAATTTCATCTACTTCATGAAAAATTTGGGGTGTGTAGTCAGATGTAACCACAAAGATACATGAAGATTTTAGTCCGAAATTCATGACATAAAAGAGGTGCAACTGAAACAATAGTAAAAGGCGTCTGGTGTACCCAGAGATTTAACAACTAAGCCAATATGAGCAGAAAGAACTCCAAGCAACATGAATCACAGCTTTGTGTTTTTAAACATCTCACTCTAATAGAGCTACAGTAAGTCCTAAGGAAAGGAGCCACATCTATAGATAAACAGATTTCTTGCTAGCCACCACATGCTACATTGATAATGTAGTGGTCATAAGCCATGTCTTCTTCCTGGTGGAGTTTCTCCTAATCTTTCACCAAAAACAACTTTAAACCAATCTTTTGCTGGAAGTCATAGAAGTTTGGCAAATATAAGCAGTCATTTCTACACAGAGTGTGTGGTTTGTTTTATATGTACTAAAAAGCTCTGTTTTATCTAAACTTCAGTGATAAAAACTACGGACAGTATGAAAAAAATAAATCAATCTACATTTTAAATAATTTTAAAAAACATGTGTTGAGCTTTTTCATAAACAGCAAGTCACAGGCATTTGTATGTGTTTATATGTATGTATGAGATAAAACTCATTTAATGTGATTATCTTTATCCTGGAGTTCAGGTCCTATATTATTTACAAAAGTAACTTCTGATTTATTTTTTTTTTCATATTAGCCATTTTATAAATCTTGACTCAGGTTTCTTAGACCTGTGATGTATCTTAGGGAGAATTAATAAGCCTTTCTTAAATAAGAACAAAATCCAGTTGCTGTGAGTTGCTGTTTTGTGGTAGAAGTCAGACTTAATTATCTTTCACTTTGACAATACTCTTATCTACCATGACACTCTTTTGAACCTCTACCAGATGTCCTTCTGTATCTAGCTTCTAACATCTGAGATGTAGTATACTGAGGAAAAGCAAAGACCTAGTCTGTCCCTAAGAAAGTCTTATTCTTTTTGGTGGGCAAAAAAAAACCCTCTGTCAATCACATATGATATTTCCTTAGGACTGGGACTTTTTATAGTAGTCTCAACTGGAATTAGTGGATTGGTCAACAAATGGTCAGAGCTTCCAGTATTCAACAATCTTGATTGTGTTTCTTGCTATATTATTGCTGCTATCTTAAGTTTACTTCCTTGTCTTTCAGAAATCAACTACTTTCACGCTCTTTATAAAAAAAAAAAAGAAAAAAAACCCCACAAACAAAAATCTGAACAAAACACCAACCAACCAATCAAACCAAAAGCAAACAAAAAATACCACCAAAACCCAACACAATGAGTTGTTAAAGAAGTGCAAGTGCATTTAAATTGATAAGAGACATTGAAGTTCTGCATTTTTGTAATGTCATTGCTTCTTCATAACCTGTCCCCACGATACCTACCGGCATGTATCATGAAGTTGAAAACACAATTGAAAAATTATTTTAAAAAATATCTCTTTTCCTAAGGGACAATTGTTTTTGTTTTTTTTTTTTTTTATATTAAAGTGGTTTGTTAAACTTCTCTGAAATTTTCATATTCCCTTGAGTTATCATTGCATGTGAGAACCATTGATGAACATTGATATGAGGAAATATCTAGGAATAACTTAGTAGCACAGAAAAGTTGCAATGTCTGCTATGCAGTAGTCCAAGAAGGCCATTAACTGTTGAAAGATCTACAGCATTTCACGGGCTACGTCTTCTGGAAATATTTTGATTGGAAACACAGGTTACTTCTATTTTTTCCATACATTCTTGAAGATTTTTTGCAGTTGTTCAAGGTTTCCAGTTGAAAAGATCCACTTGCTTTAAACTTGAAAATAAAAGTCTCTCTTTTTTTTTTTTTTTTCTTTTCTTTCTAATTATGAGAGGAAGGCAGCATTAAAAAGCAACAAAAGAGCAAAGTGAGGTATTTCTGAGAAAGCACATCACGCTTCTTTTGTAGCATGCTATATTCCTGCCTAGTAAATGAGGGAAAGGCTGTGGATGCTGTCTACCTGGACGTCAGTAAAACCTTTGATTCTGTGACCACAGTATTCTCCTGGAGAGCAGTGGCCCATGTCTTGGATGAGTGCACTCTTTGCTGGATAAAAACTGCCTGCATGGCCCACACACTGGGTCCAGAGCACTGGTGGATGGAGTTACATCCAGCTGACAACCAGTCACTAGTGGGGCTCCCCACGGCTCAGTGTTGAAGCCAGTTATGTTTACTATCTTTTATAACTTGAACAAGGGCATCAAGGGCACCCACAGCCAATTTGCAGATGACACCATATGGGAGGAGAGTGTTGATCTGCCAGAGGGTGAGAAGGCTCTGCAGAGGATCTGCATAGGCTGGATCAATAGGCCAAGGCCAGTGGTATGAGGTTCAACAAAGCAAAGTGCCCAGTCCTTCACCTTGATCACAAGCATGCTTCCCAATCCCAGTCCCTTGGGGGCAGATCCCTGTGAAAATTTCAAAGCAGTGGCTGCCAAGAGAGAAGGCTATGAAAGATAAAAAGCATTCCCAAAATTCATAGACAGTTGGTGGCTGAATAGGTGTCATGGGGTTACTTTACCTTTAAGAAAGTTAAAGTTGCTGGGGACTGCCGGGAGTCTTTTCTCCTGACCAATTATCGGTCATTGCTGAGAATTGACAGCAGTTTTAGCCATTGAAAAGTGGAATCAACTTGTGAACCCCACCTTAAAGTGTACAACCAGAACTCTGTTGTTTTCTTTGTTGCTTGGCTGTGAAAGGTAGCAGACCTCAGGCTGGCCTCCGGTTCCCTGCCCAGGCCACGCGGCCGGGCGGGGGCCGGGCCGGGCCTGCCGCGTCTCCCGGCCGGGAGATGGGGCCTGCGGGAGCTTGCTCCGAGCCAAGCTGGGCCAGGCCGGTTCCTGGCTTGGCTGCAGGTTTTGCCGTGATGGAATTTACCAGAAAACTGTCGAGTAAAGAAGGAGAAGAGCTCTAAGCTTGCAGCAAGCAGAGACACTGACTACACTCTCTACAGCATCTATGAAGAACTTTCCATCGCAGACGGCTCCAGCTCCTGTTCAGCAGAGATCACCGAACCATCTACAAAAGCTTGGGCAAGATTTTAACTCTTTCTTACCCAGATGAGACTTGCGGATTAATCTTTTTATCCAGAGAGAGAAAAAGAGTGTGATCAACATGAAAAGAGACTTTATAAACTACTAGTGGCAAGAAAGAAAAGAAGCGTCAAGAAAGGTAGAGAATTAAGAAGATGCTTTGATTAAACTGAAATATTTTTCTGTTAAAACTATGGGGATGGACAATGAAGTCCTGAAAAGAACTCCTTTAATTGATGATAGAGTATGGGGAAGAATAGAGTGTTCAAAGTGTAAATTTGAGTAAAAAGTAGAGTAATTATGGCATAGTGAAGTGCTGGGAGATTTGAAGCCTTGAGAGGCAATGAGAAAACTGTTTTCTAGTGAAGCTCACAGAAACAGATGAAGAATACTTTTTGCCTTTGAATAACTTATCCTTAAAAGTGCTATCCTCAAACTCATGACCTATAACACATTTCAGAGTGATGTGGAATAAGAGGGGTGGGCTCTGATAACAGCAGCTCTGAGCAGCTGATATCAGAGAAACGGGAAACTATAACAAAAATAGTTTTCTTGTGAGAAACTCCATAAATTAACAGAAAGGACTTCTGTTTTTCTACAGAGACTAATGAAAAGACTATAGAAAGAATTAAGAATTGTTTAAACCATCAAAATTCTAGAGTTTTTGTCTCTGTTGTCATGTGAACAAAAGAATGATGGGCAGTGAGAAATGAAAAGGTTTTTCTGGAAGTTTATTCTGGTGTTCTTATTCTTGTAGTTTGTCAATAAACTTTCTTTATTCATTTTAAGTTTTATGCCTGGTTTGCTCTTGTTTTAATCCATATCTCACAGCAAGAAATAAGTAATTCTTTTTTCCCCTTTTTGTTAATTACTGGTTCAAAACCACGACAATAGGCAAGGTGAGGCACGTCTCTGTAGGACTTCCCTGTTAGCTGGAAACAACTCTTAAGAAGACTCAGAAGGGTTTGTGCAGAGAAGGCAGGTAAGTACTAAGGAGAAACTGGAGACTGTGTATGCAGGCCTCAAAAAGTAGAAATACAACAGGAAAATGCCAGGTCCATCAAAATAAAAAATAATGGATAAATTTCAAACAGTGCTGGAGAATATTTAGGAGCAGTATGTACCCAGGCACATGTCTGGCAGAAAAGCAGCGTTGGTTCCTTGTGGTAGATCTCTCAGATTACAAGGTGATGAAGTGCCCTCTCATTCAGTCTGCGGATGACTCCAAGCCGGGTGGGAGTGTTGATCTTCTGGAGGAAGGAAAGCTCGAAGCGAGGCGAGGTGGGGCGGGGCGGGGAGGGGAGGGAAGAGGAGAGGAGAGGAGGGGAGGGGAGGGGAGGGGAGGGGACAGGAGACTCGAGGAGGGGAGAGGAGACTCGAGGAGAGGAGAGGAGACTCGAGGAGAGGAGACTCGAGGAGACTCGAGGAGAGGAGACTCGAGGAGAGGAGACTCGAGGAGAGGAGACTCGAGGAGAGGAGACTCGAGGAGAGGAGACTCGAGGAGACTCGAGGAGAGGAGAGGAGACTCGAGGAGAGGAGAGGAGACTCGAGGAGAGGAGAGGAGACTCGAGGAGACTCGAGGAGAGGAGAGGAGAGGAGAGGAGAGGAGAGGAGAGGAGAGGAGAGGAGAGGAGAGGAGAGGAGAGGAGAGGAGAGGAGAGGAGAGGAGAGGAGAGGAGAGGAGAGGAGAGGAGAGGAGAGGAGAGGAGAGGAGAGGAGAGGAGAGGAGAGGAGAGGAGAGGAGAGGAGAGGAGAGGAGAGGAGAGGAGAGGAGAGGAGAGGAGAGGAGAGGAGACTCGAGGAGAGGAGACTCGAGGAGAGGAGAGGAGAGGAGAGGAGAGGAGAGGAGAGGAGAGGAGAGGAGAGGAGAGGAGAGGAGAGGAGAGGAGAGGAGAGGAGAGGAGAGGAGAGGAGAGGAGACTCGAGGAGAGGAGACTCGAGGAGAGGAGACTCGAGGAGAGGAGACTCGAGGAGAGGAGACTCGAGGAGAGGAGAGGAGAGGAGAGGAGAGGAGAGGAGAGGAGAGGAGAGGAGAGGAGAGGAGAGGAGAGGAGAGGAGAGGAGAGGAGAGGAGAGGAGAGGAGAGGAGAGGAGAGGAGAGGAGAGGAGAGGAGAGGAGAGGAGAGGAGAGGAGAGGAGAGGAGAGGAGAGGAGAGGAGACTCGAGGAGACTCGAGGAGACTCGAGGAGACTCGAGGAGAGGAGAGGAGAGGAGAGGAGAGGAGAGGAGAGGAGAGGAGAGGAGAGGAGAGGAGAGGAGAGGAGAGGAGAGGAGAGGAGAGGAGAGGAGAGGAGAGGAGAGGAGAGGAGAGGAGAGGAGAGGAGAGGAGAGGAGCAGGAATGATAAACTTTGGTAGTGCTCAGGGAAATGAGAAAAATTGTAGGCGAATGTGGCAGAAAAATACTACCTAGATCACTGAGTGAGTCCCCTACTTTCATACGTGCCACACAGTGACAGAATCTTACATGAAAAATGAGATTGTGTGTCTTGACAATTCCATAATTCTTAATTAATTTTTATTTGTTTTTAATTGTTAACAATTAATTGTTAATTGTTAAACTAACTACCCAAGTGCACCATTAAGTTCCGAGTGTTATTTTTACAGCATGGGACTTCATTATGTTATATTACAGTAGAGTTTTGATTGATACTTAAAGTAAGTTAAATTTACTTAAAGTAAAATAACGTCTTTTAGACTGGAAGATCGTTTAATTTATAAGAAAAAATTTATAAATAAAATTTAATTATGGACCTTGTATTTATCTTAGATATTTTTCCTAATCAGACTTTTCAAGATCTTTTAAATATTACAATTCATTTTTTTATTCCATTTGGAAATAATTACTAAAGCATCTTATTTGCCTATTTCAATTTTATGGAATTTATTTTTCATGAGAGTTTGAGATTGCCTAGATTAATTTATATTTTCATATTTTAATTAATGAGGTTGTGAAAATTTTGCAGGCATTATGAAGCATTGGCTTCTCTTGTTGTTTTCTAAAAATAGAAATTTTTTAATGTTGTAAAAATAATACATTCTTACATAGATGATTGGCATTTTATGCTGTAAAATCTATGCTCATATGATTGTGCTTCTACACAATCTACTTTCACAGAAAGTCATTAATGTCCCCTTTCCGTACTGAACGGAGGTGAGGCTTAGGATCCCTTTGTGATAAACACAACACCACAAAGAAAAAGCCAGGACTCTCAGAGACTCACAATCTGAAATTAGACTTTACATTCATCCTTCCCTGAATATTTTTTCTCTTTTGACAAATAAATAAAATCTGGTCAGTGTGAAAGATGCAATATAGGGGAAGAAAAAGGATAAGTTGTCTTGCCCAGAGTGTCTTTCCATGAACTGCACAAACCAAATGCATGCCAAAATTCCACATCCTACTGTCATGGGCAATTCAGCAATGCACATAATGAATAAATGCTGGGTGAGCTCTACTTGAATTGACAACAGTGTTGACATCCAGATCAACCACTACTATGAAATCCAGTGGCAAAATATAAAGTCTGTATTTATAATGTATTAGACTTTATGGAGGAGTGCGATTATTTTAAAATGGGAAAGAAGTAGTAGAGGAAAAGGAATTCTGTTATTCTTATGTCTATTCTGACTTTGTCTTTTGATGATTTTACATTAGCTGCTCAACTACTACATGGAGCCTAAAGCTGTGCCCATCTAAAGGTCATTGCTTTTTAACACCAGCTTTTACTGCTGTAGATGCTGTGTTGGAAATTAAAGGCCTATGCAGTCAAACATCTGATGAATAGTATACTATCTGATGAATAATATAATAAATTACTCTTTATACAATTACTTCTTATGTGCATACATATGCTTTTGCATTGTTTGGCCTACAAGAACTAGTTTAGGACAGCCAAGGAGATTTTTCTTTTCTGTAATTTGTCTTTTCATTTGTCTCACTGCATAGAAGGAAAGCAGTTTCCTAATTTTCATCCTGTTTAAAACAACTTTTGAAAGTCACTTGATGTTAAAGAAAATGTGAGGGTAGTCTCATGGAAGACATATAGAGCAAACCCCTTTGTCTCCTTTCCATAGTAAACACCCAGTCTGAGTAGTGTCATTATAAGGGCATTCTGGCAATGAGTGGGAGACTGAACATCATAATTTTCATTTCTCTTTGTATGTCAGCCTATCAGGGTCATGTCAGCAACAGTGCTTTTGTTACTGTATGACATGTTCGGAAGAGGCGTGGCAAATGGAAATACTGCTCTGAATCAGAAAGCTGACACCTGGGAATGAATTTCTGGCAGATACTATAAAAATTTTTTTTTTTTTTTTTTTTAATAATTTTCTGCAGGCAAGAAGACTTGAATAGAGGGGAAAAAAGTCAATATCATTGCACACACCCCTTCAATTTTGTCACCATCCACTTTCTCATGGAAAAATGTCATAGATCCTCCTAGGGAAAGTGACAACAATTAAAGTTACTTTTCAACACAGTAACAGTATTAGATATGAAAGTAGCTATCCATAGTTAAAATGCACTGTTTCTTTTCTGAATAGAACACTGTTACACTGTACCAGGACTGCCAGATGGTTATTTTGCACTATGACAAGGCTAATCTTGGCCCTATGCAAGGTAATGCTTGGTGCTAAAGTGAAGGCCACAGTTACAGGGACTTTGAAGAATGTAGGAAGGAGGATGATTTAAAGGGCCTTCTGAATTTAAAAATTGTTCCAATATTCTTCAGTTACACTTTCCACCATTTCAAGTGAAATTGGAGCCTTACTCATACTGCAGTGTGATGCTTTGTAGAATTGTGTGGGGATATGATCAGGCTGTGAGCTGAGGCCACAGTTCCTTGTGAGGTTTTGGGACTTTTGACAACCCTTGGGCTAAAACCTTATACTTGGTGAATATGCAGTTTTGTGTTATGCATTCCAGCTACTGGTATAACACAAGTGAAGGGTGAGGCCTATGGAGAACCCTAGAGAGAAAACAGAGGTACCTGAGCCTGGATATCGGAAAATTTCAGTTTTATGTCTTAATTTGTATCTCATTCTACTGCTTACATTTTGGATTGAGTGAGGGCTATATTTCTTGCAAGGAGGACCTACATCTGCAGCCAAAGACATTATCTTTTTCCTTAGACACCTAGGAAAGTACAGTCTCTTAAGTGCATTGGAGGAATAGAGGGGAGAGAGAAAGAGTGGAATTTCATTCCCTGTTTTTCCAGCATAGTGTGAAAACTCACTGTTTCAGTTGAGCACCAGTCATCAGAATTTCAAAGCTATTCTCATGTGAGGATACTTTATTTTTTCCTTCTTTGCTTCAGCATACGCAAAAGGTCTGTATGACACAATGTTCACAGGTTATAGGGTAGGAAGGAACACCTTTTGTTCCTTGTCAATTATTAAGTTATGAGACTTCACTCAGTGTGTATATTAGGCAATTATAAATAATTAAAACTGTCATGTACTTCAGAACTAATGAGGGATACCATCTTGCTTTCAGTGAAAAACTTGACTTGGAGCTTCTTTACTTTTTTGGACAAACAGAATTTCCACTCTAATGTTGTTATAATGTTGCTTTCAAGTATGATTCTTATATATATTTCATTCTATCTTGCCATTCCTGGGGCAGATTAAAAAAGATCCTAGCTACATTTCAACCTCCATAAGTATTACAGCATCTTCTGATGAAATGCTATTTCATAACCACAGCAGCATTTCTCGGAAGATGCATCTTACCCTTCCACAAATAAGAATATATTACACAAGACTTTTCTTGTTCACATAGGCCCTGGCGAACAAACGAACTTGTTTGTTGTATCAGAGCCAGTGAGCTGTTCCTGTCTACCATATTATTAGCAAACTTTTATTTTGAGAATGCATTTTTTTATAAGCCTACTCATTAAACTTTGATGAGGAATCTAGTCTAATGTCCACATTCTCTGGGTAGAAACTGGTGGCTCAGATCTTCCAGGATTTCACTAACAGTAAATGTGGAGGCCCAATAACAAAGGTAATGATGGAAATACTCTCCTCCAAAAACATTGTTGAACTTTTTTAATGTACTTGTTTATATTTTTCATGACTGAAGTATGAACCAAGCAGTTGGTCTACTTGTTAAAACAAGGAAGTACATACTGAAATCAAATTTAGTGTAAGAGATATAATAACACTGATTTCTGCAGGTACTAGGGCTGCATTTGCTCTGAGTATGCAAAATTCATGTGAATCATTCAGGTACTGAAGGACATGTGGATAGTTTTAAATCAACTTTGTCCTGTGAGCTGCATTTAAGTAATAGCATTTCAATCAGCCAAAGATAGTTCCTCCTTTTTCCTATTGGAAGCATATTGCCAGCATTATAAAACTTAATTTTGTGAGCTTTTACATACTCTAAGTTTTTTATTATTTTCTTAGCACAAGAAGCTGAAATGCCATCTGGTTCCTCCAGTCTTGGTTAAATATCAATGATTTAGAGGTTTTGTGGCATTTCTTTATAAATTATATACTGAGAAAACACTTCCACAGAAGTGGTAACACAAGACGTCTGATCTCATGACTGTCATTTTTCCACACTTCAACTTTAGACTGGCTGAGTATTTTTTCTATTACAACAGCCCTGAACCATGCAGTCCCTTACAATTGATATATCTTATTTCTCTGTGTAGTGGTTTATGAATGTTGTTCCTACATCTCTCTCCCCCTCAATCTCTCTCCCCTTCATTCTCTCTCCCTCTCCTTTTCCCCTTCTCCCAGTGGCATGCTAAAGAGGAGAACTGGTGACACAAAATGTAAAGATCATGGGTTGAGATAAGAAAAATTTACTGGAAACATCAATGAGATAAGAAAGGGAGCAGTAACAACAACACAATCAATAATGAAATCTACAGGGTAGGTGAGTGGTTTACAAGTGATTGCTTGAAAGTGGGGTCCCCTTGTGCTCCCTTTGCCACGTTTACTCAAACAGAGGTACCCCTCTTCCTGGAAGAGATTCCCTTTCTCCCGTCCCTGGCAAGAACATGAAGTCCTCCTAGGACTCCTGGTCCTGACTCCTCCAGGGAAAAAGGAGCTATGAAAGCTGCCAACCAACTGGAAATCTATTCTTTATCTGCAAGGTGAAGAAGGGAATGGTGTAGGTCCCCTCAGTAATATTAGAGATGGGATTGATGCTGAGAACACTAACTCAGACTGAAAAATTTGTCCTGGAAATTTCCATTTATAAGGCAACCTCTCAGAAAGCTGTAGATTCAGTTTGCATGCCACTTTGTGCCAAAGGGGTGCCAGGACTGGTGTGGCTCGTTTTTCCATTGTTGGTTTGCAAGTACAGGCCTGAAAACAAGAATTCAAAGAAGTAATAAAAGGAAAGAGCTTTGTTTCCAGCAAAATTCAAGATAATTCCATGAAAGAATGAGCATTTTTTTGAAGAGGTGGTTAAACTGCCAATGAGCTCCCAGCTAAAATCCAGACAAAAATACTGTCAGCATCGACCCTGGATCAGAAGATTAACTTTAATGGCAAACTATTGTCCTGAATTTGTGCTTTACTGACCAATCTTATTAAAAAGCATTATATTGCAAAGTCCATGTTTGCTTAGACCAGCATCTTTTATTATGTGGGGTTTGCCTATTTTTTCTCTTAGGTAAGTTGTTGTGGCAAATCTTTTTAACTATTGTTAATGTCTGTGCTTATATAGAGTCCATGAGTATACATTTGTAATTGTATCCTGCTTTACAAGTTACTTAAAGTTAATGCTGAATTTCTATGTCTTTTGAAATGGAGATCCTGTTTGTTTGGTTATCACTGCAATGTCTAAGCCATACGTATCTGCGTTAGGATACAAAGAAGGAATTTAAGTAACTTTTTAAAATTGTGTTATTTTTCAATAGTTCTATTATGCTTTCAGGTACCTCTATTGTTCTGCATGCAAGATTTTGCTGAAATAATGTAATATTATGACAGTTTCTTCCCACCTCCTATCTCTTTAGGTCACAGCATGCTGAAAGAAGCACCCGGCCCATTTTCAAAGAAATAGGAACTGTGCAGACATCTGAAAAACATTTTTAGTGTTCCAAGTCTGAACTGAGCAAGTTCTTTTAAATGCTTCATTATAGTTGTTCTGACAATCATTCACCAAAATACCATATGTTGCCAATAAATAAGCCTTCACTAGCTAGCCATTGTCCCCTACAATAGACATAAGCACTTGTTAATTAAACCTAATTAAGCCAATAGCATACATAGTAGAAACACATGCTGACTAATTTGCTAGCCAAAGTCGGCTTGGGCAAGTCTTCAGCTTTTGGCAGATAGCTGACATCTCAAAGCCATGTGCATTAAGGAGAAAAAAAGTCAGGTGATTTGGGAAGAAGCATGTGAGAGAGGTTTGTGTACACAGACACAACCCTTATGTCTGTACAGATGTAAGTCTAAGTTTTATTGTAGCCTGAGAGCCAGCAACAGATCCAATTGAGATAATTCAATCATAGAAAGTGGCTCAGATAAAAGAGAAATCATTCTTCAGCACTGTTTTGATGGCTATGGGAAGAAACGCCACTGGGTATATGACCAGAAGTATTGTGCCATTGCAGACTCAGTAAGCCATGTCACATACCTTCCAGTGAGATGTCAAAGGCTGGTTCACTAAAAGTACCCACTCATCAAATACTGTAACCCATTCAGAAAATATGGAGAGTTTTTATAAAACCATATGCTCTTGGTTCACTGTTATAGAAACAACAGGGAAACATGCATAAAGCCATATACCTTAGTTGTCATTTTGTTTTAGAGTTATCACTATTGACACAAATATGACTCCACTTTATACTCATTTTAGTTCCTCCACCCCATTCACCATTTCAGCTGTCTTGTTAGTGTCTTATTCACCCAGTTATTTCAGCTAGTACTCTTGCAGAAACTGTGCCTGATTTCTGTCACTTGGGGCTGCTAGTGTGGAGAAGACACCTGCAGTTACCAGCTGCCTCTGGGCAGTGGTGGAAAGGCTGTCTTAAGCGATAGGGCACATTTGTGTTAGAGTGTTACAGGTTTTTTCTGCTTATTGATAAAGTTGCCTGATGGTTGCCACAAAACAGTGTTTCTTCCTAAGCATATAGGATACCAAAGAGTGCAGTGCACTTAGAGTTTTATGAGGTTATGTTTCTGCTTTTAAATAATTCTTATTTTGACTAGCAAATTTGCTGGTCCCATGCCATACCGGCTGTCTTTTAGAAGCTGTGAGCAGCAATGTACCATGAGTAAGTTGAGAACATAACTTTGAATGGAAGAAATAGCCATGAAACAGAGACAAAATTAGAAACATTGACATGAAAAATACTATTCTGTCTTGCCACCACAAATCATTGACGTTTCTTATCCAGAGGTAAATTTTGATGGTATAAATTCTTAATAAGACTGAAGAATAACATTATGATTATGCATCTTCTGATATTATGGTTGTCTTAATCTTTCTGTGTGAATTCATTCAGTTTTCCAATGTCTAGTATGGTGTTTTAAGCCTAATTCAATAAAATGAAGGCTTTTTCTTTTTTCTTTTTTTTTAAATTCAAAGAAAAATTTGATTCAGATGTCTCATATGTGGCCAAATATTTGTATGAAATATCCTGGGTTTATGAATATTATATTAGGAACATTTATTAGTTGGAATTTCAATTAGCCTATATTTACATATGCAATATTAAGCCAGAAAATTGCATAAGTTTCCAATTACTGTAAAAGAACTAAAATTATTTAGAATGTTTAAAGTAACAGCAGGGAAGTTATTGCATTGGAATAATGGGACAAAAAAACTTCTGCAATAGCTATGGATTCCTTAGAGGACTGATTTACACATAATTCCTTTCACTCAGGAATAAAAAAAATATATATTGCAGTCATTTAAGGTTTAGAATATAGTGCCAAGAAGTGGTGAAGTTATGACCAGATGATGAATTTGATCACAATACCACCTCATCCACTGTGATGGAATTTTGCAGAAAAATGTGCAAGCACTTCTTTCTACTGAAAGTAATTTGAATTATTTTCCGTTCACATACAAAAGGGAGATTACAACAGATCCAGGAGGTCCCGCTGCAGTTCTGCTTGTCTAGAAGTTTATGTGCCACTAAATGCATGAATATACTGCAGAAAAATTAATTACTAATATTTCTTTACCTCTCCTTTTTTTCAAGGTAATGAATGAATTAACTTTTCCAAACCACATGTTTCCCCTCTGGTACAATTTCGACAGATGTAAGGACAAGCTTAAGTTGACAGAATATGTATTTAGGGTTATAGAAAAAACATTAGTACTCATTGTTTTCTGATACTTTTTTTTCTCAGAAGTGTAACTGCAAGATAAATCCTTAGGTCTGTTTTCTACAGATTCTAGGAAATCAGCATTTGACATAGATGATCGAAAATAGACTCTTTTTTATAGAATCAGTGGCTAGTTACAGAAGATGGTAGTTTGTAATGTTTTGGAAATAGGTATTCAAGAAAGTTTTCCTCCTCAGTTTTCCTAATGAATCTTCCCTGAAAGGTTCTCTCATTTACTTCATCACTTAACCATACATTATATGCTTACACAAACTATTTTAAAACAAGCTTTATTTGAAATTATTTTTAAAATAGGCTTCATTAGCTTGTGTAAAGGCTCTGTGTATCTTGTGCAAACTGCGTAGGACTAAGTTCATGAATACAAAAACTCTTCTTGCAAAAGTTGCTGGTACAAGATATGCTTAAAACTATATGAATTTATTAACCTGTGAGGAACCTTTATAACATGTTCTCACACAAAATAACTTCTTGCAAGCAGGTGCAGGTGAAATATAGTGGTCTTTATTGTGCGATTAATGTAATGTCCATTGCAAATCTCTGATTTATAAGATTGGATTGACATTAAAATAGAAGGTTCTTCCTCCTGACTTTGTAATTTTCATTTTGAATCTGAAGATTTTTCATAGAAACTTGACCACAGATTTCCTCAGAAATATCTTTATTTTAAGGTCAAAATGAACATCATGACAGAAACCATTGTAAAGACAACACACATAACATATGGATGGATAACCAGAGGAATAGAGCCGAATTTGAATATTTTGGCAGATCAGATCTTAATATTTTTTTTCTTCAGCTACTAAATGTTTATATAATTTCTATTTTTCATTCCAAGATGAAGGCAAAAAGAAGTCAAAACTTTAAAATGAGTGTGGGAATTATCTTCCCAGCACCATGCAGATATTTTATGATTCTTCACAAACATTTTCATCACTTTTCTTGAAAAATATGGTAGATGTTCTAAGAATGGCTATTACATTTTTTCATGTTTCCATACTCAAGAATGCTATACCAGCCTTTTTTCTTAATAATCTGCCTGAAGATGGTAAATGGATCACTGCTGTATGATTAAATTTAGCTTGAGTAAAACATCTTGATCTCCCTGCATGTCAGTAGTTTCGTTCTTAAAAAAGGGTAGTAGTCTTTATTTTGTAGATGCTTGTAAAAGTCTGTTTTGGTCACCAAGTCTTTGAAGTTTTTTAAGAAATGCTAATAGATCTTTGTACTGTGCATGTAAAGACTATTGACCTAGTCCAGCCCTCCAAATTCCTGCCTATGCAAGCTTATATGGTTCTTCTGTAAGAATGCTGCTTTGAGAAAATTTAAAGGGCTGGTTATAGAATCAAACACAATAATTTTAAAAGTACAGTCAGTCTTTAATTATTTCTTTCCCAAGATGAAAATATAATCACCCACAAAGTCTGTGCTTTCTAAGTGATTAAGTCAGTATAGAAAAAGGCAGCATCTGTTTGTTAGGGTTGTGGAGGAAGGCGGGACTAGAGGCATGAATTATCCAATGAAATTAATTTTGCTTAACAAAACTGTTTTATCATCAGTTTGTTTTTGGACCTGTGATGATGCATAAAATTATACAAGGATAATCAAGAACTTGATTTGACATGACAGCTTTGATTACTGGGGCTAGAATTGCACACAGCTTTCTGAAGATCTTAATTGTAGAGTTTCTGTTACCAGTCACTTTCAACAAATCTGTTAACCATTTAAAAGTCTTGCTTAGGTAGGGAGGTCAACTTTCTGATTAGGAAATAGGAATAGGAATAGGAATTTTACAAGGAGGTGAATACTGAGATCCTTTTCCTTTCCAAATGAAGGAAAATGTTACTGCCTCATTGTGCTCCTGAAGCTGACCAAGGAAAGACAGATACAGTGTTCAATGTAATACAGTCCTTTAATCATTACAGCTGGGTAAATGGCAGCAATCCTTGAACCAAACTGATAAAAGGCTTATCTACTGCAAAGCAGTATTTTGAAGAAGTTTTTTTCTAGTATCACTGTACCGAAGAAAACCAGAGTCCTTTTGAGTGTGACATATTGTATGACACATAGTAACAGTTGCTGATAAAAGTAATGTAACTGGATATGATTATTATAGAAAGAAATTATTTGAATGCATTGCACAGTATGCCATGTAACTGCTTCAATTTGTATGGGTCTGTCTGGGATGGAGTCAACTTCCTTGTTAGCAAGCATTATGGTGCTGTATTTTGGATTTAGGACTAAAACACTGTTGAAAACATACCATTATTTTGTCTATTACAAAGTCCTTGCACAATGAAAAGGCTTTCTCTTTTTATTTTCTTTCTCTAACTCCACAGCAAGTAGGCTGAGGTCAAGCAAGAAATTAGAAATGGTCACAGTCAGACCAGCTGACCCAAACTGGCCAAAAGGGGTATTCTATACCATGTTTAGCCATGCTCAGCAATAAAGAAAAAAGTAGCAGGTGTAGCAGAAGAAAGTGCTGTTTGGGGGTATCTTATGTTTTCTGGAATACCTGCTACTCAGAGTGGCTGTGCATCAGTCTGCTTGAGGGAGGTGGTGATTACCTTTACATCACTTGTTTTTTGTCTTTTCTTAATTTATTAAATCATTTTTCTCCTGAATCCATGAGTTTTCTTGATTTCGGTCTTTGTGCTGGGAGCAGTGACCAAGTGTGGGTGCTCTGCTGCTTGCCAGGGTCAGTCCAACACAGAGTTATACCTGCAGAATAGTTTTCTTGCACTCTCAGTGGCATGTATTTTTTATTGGAGAAATAGAAAATGTTTTTCTTTTGAAAACATGCAATGTACTTCTGTTTTAAGTCATGGCACATGAAGATTACCTGATTCCTTTCTCAAGTGTGAGCCTGTGTGCCTTCTCCCCAAACACACACACACATATATACATATCTCTATATCTTCAAACAAACTATTTAGTCAAACTGCTTATAATTCATATATCCCTGCCTCCAAGTTTCATCAGAAAAGGAGATTCTGAGCCTACAACAGTAACCCTTAACCCCATGAGTACCTCAGCTGATACAAACTTACCCACTAAAAATCTACAAAGCTGGATAAAGGATTACCTGGCCTTTCTGGTATTTGATCTTGAATTAAAACTTTTTTTTTTTTTTTTTTAAATTAATAAATTGACACCAGAATACTTCCCCATATTTATGAAAACTCATATATATTTTCCCTGACATCAGGAAGTGTTCTAAGCATGAAGAACATTTATTTGACTTAGAGATTTTATTGACCATAACTAGTTTGCTGTGTTTTGTTTGGCACAAAAACCTTGGTGTGGTGGCTTCGTGGTTGGATTTTGCAGACTTTGTGCAACCAGATCTGCACTTAATGACTTAGTCTGGCTATATTTCAAAAACAGACAAAATGTATGCACTTTCAAAGTCTTCTTTTCCAATTTGTGGCTTTCATTTGGGAAGCATTTTTTTAATAACACAGAATGTCCCTTTACATATGAGTGGCAGCAGCCTGCTAGGAATAAAGACTTTTTTGCAGTATTTGATGTCAAGACTATTGACATGTTGTTGTAACAATTTTTGGATTTTGAGAGTACTCTAACTGGGGACACTGAAGAGTAGCATCAATTTTTTTACCTGGTGTCTTTAGACTCAGAATTTGAGAACATGTAAGCACAGTGGGATACATACACAGTGATTTGTAGATTTTCTTTCACATTAAGTGATGCAAACAAGCACCAAGGGCAAGATGCAGTTCACCTGAGACAGTTTATCGTGCAAGTGTCGGAGACTTAGCTGGGAATCTCTGAGGGACAATGAAGTGAAGTTGAAACTTTTAGAATACAAGTAATCTAAATTATTGCCAAGAAAAAGATGCCTTAGATTGAAAGGAATGATAACCTAGCCTTTCTGTACTGTATATATGGATAGCACAGGAAACAAACCTATCTGTAGACATGCTGGACAGAGTAATCCCATCACTACAAGATCCCTGTAGGATATGGTTATTTCTACCATAGAAATAGGCCTCTAGACCTTTAAAAAGATCTGCAACTCTCAAAGAATTTGCTTAGATAACTAAACAGACATTAGACTAACACCTAAGTACCATGATTTCTGTCCTTTTAAAGACTTAAGAAATTTGGACTTATTGACCAGGTAAATGCCTCAGTTGAAAATATTTGAGCTCATTGATGTCAGCAGTGGAATAAAGTTAATAAAAACAACAATAAAAACTAACATAGCACAGTACTCTGGGTGTCCATGCCTGGCCTGGAGAAAAAAGATTTGAAAAGTAGTGGCACAGTTCATGGTTTTCTCAAATACTCAGTACTAAGTCTTAAGTACAATTCATTACCATTTATGACATGAACAGACCTGCTTCTTTGAATTTAGGTTTTAGGTGCTCATTGAATAATTACAATGTGTGCTCTTTGAAAGTGCCTATTCAGTGACCTTGGAAGGAGGAAATACCTTGCAATGCCAGTGCTGTATTTTTAAAACTAAAGCAATTGACAAAGAAGCCTCGTGTTCTGTTTTGAGGAAAGTTTGCAATACTTTTCATTGCAAAAAAACGTGTTTTTATTGATACAGAACATGAAATATTATTGGGTTTTACACCATTACTTTCATATGGAGAGATAGTAAGCAATGCAAGGAGAACCTATGCCATCAAAGATGCGTTGTGCCAACACAGCACAACGTGGTATCTTGTAAGATAACCTGCTTACTGACAGGCTGTGCTGCATGGAAGTGGCAGCACTGCATCAGTTCAGTTCCAGCTATAATATCACTGTATGTCACTGCTTCATACTTTTCAGTACGTGATCTGCCCCATCCATTGCAATACACTGGTGTGCAGCTGTAGCTGAAGGTCAGAAAGCATCTGGATAAAGTCAGTATAAATGGAAAATACCTAACACTTCTGCACTTATTTCTCATTCATTTGTCATCCTTAGATAGCTCAATTGCCTTCAGCTGGTCATTAAACAGCCATGAGTGATATCTGCTATCGGTAGTTTTCTCTTAGACTTAATCTTGTGTAAAAAATACAGATTCTGGTTTTGTTAGTGTTTTATTTATTTTTATTTTACCCATATAAAAGTTTGTTTTCTTTGTGCAGTAAAAGCTCTTGGTCTTGGAAGTAGGAACAGAAAATGATAAAAATTGCAAAGACTTTAAGTTTTCTTTCCTACTTCGCACTACTTTATACAAAGAGGATTTCTATAATGACTAATAGGCTTTAAAGTTACCTTGTTTCAGAGTACTGGCTGTCCGTCATGGTCTTCATCCTGGCATATTTCTCTTAGATACACAGAGACTGTACATTGAACATGATAAAGGTCTAAACATTTATCCTTTCTCCACATTCTTTGATAAATCACCTTTATGATCAGGCTGTGTTTGTTATCTTTATGTCAGTCTGTGCAGCTAAGTAGGCAGGTTTACCCATAAACTGATGTCTGTAACCTTGGTATAATTTTGGAGTGTAGTGCTCCAAGGAACATTTGGCTCTCACACTAAGGCAAAATTCTGGATCTTCCTTCATCCCATTTTCCCATTTGTAATAAGCCAAGAGGGAAACCAGCTGTACAGGCAAGCATCCATTCCCATTACCATCCTTCATGGGAATACCAAACAAGATCTGATTACTATGATTCTGAAAGACATATGAGTGACATAACCATGCAGTCACACTGCATCAAACAGCTACAAACATAGTGTTGAAAATAAGCATTTCTGTCTCCTTGGAATTTTTGAAAAATAAAAGCTAAGCCCCAAAACCACTACACAGAGTTTGATTTCTGGAATGTAAAATAGATGGGCTAATTTTTCAAAAAATAAAAAAACAGAAAACAAAACATGAATGGGAAAATAACCCACAAAGTTATACTATTTCTGAATTTTTCAAAATATTTTGTGTAGAAAATGTGAATACAGAAGAGGTCTGCAGTTCAGTTCTTCAAGGAAGCATGGAAGTCAGGTGAACAACAGTTCAAGCTTACATTCTTGAGGTCTCCAGCATTCCTGCTGAGCTGCTGGCCTTTTTCAGGCTTCCAGGTTCTGGTTTCACAATACTACAAGGTTCACAAATCAAGCTGTCTACAGAACCACAATGCAGCACCTTAGGGGAAAATGGTACAACAGGTATGCTACCCAGTCTTGTTGGGCTTTAGGCTTTAAAGAACCACAACAGTTGAGATGGCAAGAGAAGAAATAGCTTTGCAAAGGCATGCTGACTATTACATCACAAGTTCATCAAAATTAACTTTCATGCTTCCTATGACACAGTACTGCCTCTATCAAACAAGTGTTTTGAAAAAGTTGTTTTGTTGGAAAAGGTTAAGCCAGTGTCATGAAAGCCTCAAACTAACAGTCATACAACAATATTCTCCAGAATTATTTTCCATGCTTAGTGGCCTTTTTGTGGTTATTTGGATCAAGAGGGATAGCCAAGAGTTTTTCATATGGTCACATACACAAGTCAGCCCTGTAAATTGCTGGATTTTGAAAAATCCAGTTGTCAAATGAAACAACATCTGTGGAAATTTTTTTAGGAGTAAATGGTGTAAGTCAACATTAAATCCCAGTTAACTCCAAGCACAACAGCAACAGAATTAAGCCCCCTATTGGAGCATCTGTATAGCATATCAATTCTGTAAATATTGCTTCATTGCCAGGAAAATATTTCCATCTAAATTAATTTAAAGAAAGTACACTGGGTTTTATTTCTTCCTTGGACTGGTTTCCAAAAATCATCCACAAATATCCCACAATGTTTCTGAATTACCGTGGTTGATTTTCAAATGATCAACACATAATAACTCTCACCAAAGCTGTCCATGACTTTGCCATCATCACTGATTAATATGGAAGTTGAGTAAATGCAGAGTAAAGAAGACTCTGGTAGCTGGTGATTACTACTAATCCTTACAATACTGAGCAAGAAAGAGAAGTTAAAAGCCCCTCACACAGCAGTCCCATGGCATTAACCAGACAAGAAACATTTCATAGGAGAAAAGCAATTCCATATGTATCAAAGAAAACTATTTATAGATGATTTTTCCATTTATTGCCATAATTTTAAAGAGTCAGATGAATTCAACTAGATAGACTGTAGTGGGTTGGCATTTAGGAAAAAATGTTAGAAACACCCACGGATGTGATGGCTCTGAGAGAGGCTGCTGGGAGTTCCTTCTCTGCTGGAGGCCTGACCAGTAGCTGGACAGTTCTGAGAATTTGCAGTATTGTTCACCACTGAAAAGCGAAACCTAAGCCCTGGCTTAGGTTAAAGCTTTTGCCTCTCTTTGTTTCCAGCCTGTAAAGGCAACAGTGCTCTGGCTGGCCCCCACTGCCGCCACCGCCTGTCCAGCCTGGAGGGAGAGGGATGGGCCGGACTCCAGCAGCTCCTGGGCAAGGGATGGAGACTGAGGGGCTTTTCCCCTGGCTCCAGGGCGGGCCAGCCTCTGCTGCGGCTCTCCCGGGAAGCCTTCTGGGTCCTATGACAGCAGTGTGGCTAAAGTCTTTCCTGGATGGGGGGGTGAGCCCTAAGCTGGGCCAGGCCAGGGCTGCTGACATCCTCTCATGGCCTGCACAGACAGCTCTAAACTGAGAGCTATCTGCTCCTTCCCTGCAGCTGCTGGGCTGAGAGAGACACCTGAAATCTGACTCCATGAATACCTGCCTCGGCTTGGGCCAGATTTTAACCTTTTCACTACCCAGATGAGACCTGTAGATTTAATCCCTTTCTAGAGGGAGGAAAGGGAGGCTGATCAACATGTAAAGAGACAACATAAACCATCAAAGCCAGTAAAAGAAGGAGTCGAGCCTCAGATGGAAGGAGAATGAGAAGATGCTTCAATAAGCTGAAATATTCTTTTGGTAAAGCCATGGAGATAGTCAATAATGTTCTGAAAAATAACTCCTTTAATTAATGAAAGACTATTTGGGGGAATAAAGTATCTCAAAGTGTAGATCTTAGCAAAGGTATCCACTGATGAAGCTGAAAATATGGTGGAGTAGCTGTGATCCCATGAAATGCTGGAACAGAGAGAGAAGTGAGAGTTGATGAAGATCCTTGGCCCCCAGGGAGAAAAAAAAGAAAACCTGTTCCCAGAAATGACCACAGAGACGGATGGAGAGAACCTTTGCCTTTGAATAACTCATCCTTAAAATAATACCCCCATGAACACACCTCTGAGTGGTGTGAAAATAGAAGGAGGGCATGATGGCAGAATTTTTTTCTGGGCGGCTGCTATCGTGGGAATGAAAAGCCATGAGAAAACTGTTTTCTTGTAGAGAACCCTCCATGGAAAGATAAGAGAGAACTGCTGTCTCTGCAAAGACTGATTAAAAGACTATTGTACTGTTGGTACTGCTTTAGCCACCAAGTTTCATCTCTGTGTTGCCAGTTGGGCAAGGGAAAAGTTGGGTGGTGGGGAGGAAAGGTTTCTGGAAGTTTTATTCTGGTTTCTTATTCTTGTAGTTCTGTCAATAAACTTTCTCTATTCCTTTTAAGTTTCGAGCCTGTTTTGCCCTTCTCCTAATCCATATCTCACAGCAAGAAATGAATAAGTATTCTGATGATTTTTAGCTAGTGCTAAAACCATGACACAGATGTAGCCTTCAAGACTTTCTTAATGCTTCTTGATTGAACTATACATAAAAGAATTTGCAATTGACCTTAAAGCCTTTATGGAGACACTTTGAGTGTTCTTTATAAGTAAGGTAATTTACAAAGTAAGAGAATAATTGAATTGTATCTGAAGATCATAACTATATTTGAATTTAAGAATTTGATTTCAAATATGTTAGCTGAAAATGAACTGCCTCTTCAATAATTTTAGAATTTCAAATTGGTCTAAGATCTGAGCAATATGAGATACCTTGTATAGACATCAATTATCATTTATAGCCATACTATAGAGTAACCTGAAGTGTTAAGAAATCCAGCAAGGAAATTTCTGGCAGTAGATGACTGCTTTCCAAAGAAAACATGAAATGAATGGCTACATTTACAGTTGGTACTATTTCGAACCTGTATTACAAAGACAGATTTTGATATAATTTGATAAATATATTGGCAGAAAAACCAAGTATCAAACACCTTCCGTTTCTCCTTAAAACTCTAATAAAACTGTTGAAATCAGGTTTATATATGTTTCAGGTGAATCTAGTTTGATACATGTTTGCATTGTTAATATTTTTTGTTTACTGCCTAGGACACAACTATATGAAAGGATTTAATGAACTTTTGAAGTTCATTAATGAAAATTAATTAATTGAAAAGTAATGAAAGTAAAATTAAAATAAAAAAGTAAAATAAATTAAAATTAATTGAAAGTAATGAACTTTTTAATTTTGAAGTGTTGGATAAATGCTAAATTTGCTCAATGGAATCCAAAAGGCACTGGCCACATGAGTTGGCTGTACAGTAAAACTGCCAGATTTTTGAAGGCCTGCTTCATGGGTCTAAAAGGCCTGGTTCCAATCTCTGACTAATGAACTTCTCCACAGGTTCAGCTGAATCCCTACACATCTGTGGGGCATGATGGAATTCATGCAAGCATCCTCAAAGAGGTAGCTGGGGTCATCACAAAACCTCTTAATAATTTTTGAATAGTCCTGGGAATCTGGAGAGGTTCCAGCTGACTGGAAGCTGGGAAATGTTGTCCCAGTTTTGAATAAGGGCAAGAAGAAGGGCCCCAGAAACTACAGGCCTGTCAGTCTCACTTCAGTGACTGTTAAAGTTATGGAGAATATTTTTCTTGGAAATATTGAAAATGCTGAAAGACAATACAGTCATCACTCACAGCCAGCACAACAGGCCTGGAAGAAATACTGAGCAAGTTCACAGACCATATAAAACTGGAAGATGTTGACTCCCTCGAGGGCAGGGAGGCCCTGCAGAGAGACTTTGACAAACCAGGGGTCTGGGCAATCACCAACCACATGAAGTTCAACAGGGAAAGTGCTGGATTCTGCATCTGGGATGGGGCAGCCTTGGATGTATGGACAGATTGGGGAAAATGAGACACTGGGAAGCAGCACCGTGGAAACAGACCTGGGGTTCCTGGTCCAAGACAAATTGAACATGAGCCAGCAGTACCCTGGCAGCCAGGAGAGACAACCTTGTCCTGGGGTGCATCAGGCCCAGCATCACCAGCTGGGCAAGAGAGGGGATTGTCCCCTCTGCTCTGAGCTGGGGCAGCCTCAGCTCCAGTGCTGGGGCTGGTTTGGGCAACACAATATAAGAAAGATATTAAACTGTTAAAGAGCATTCAAATGAAGGCAACAAAGATCATGAAGAGCCTGGAGGGGAAGCCTCACTTGGTCTGTTCAGCCTTGAGAAGAAGAGACTGAGAGAAAGTCTCATGTCCCTTCAAGAAGAAAAGAAAAAGAAAAGAAAAGGCACTGATTTCTCCTCTGTGGTGCCCAGTGGCAGGACCTGAAGGAATGGTCTGAAGCTGTCAAGGGATGTTTAGGCTGGGTGTTTGGGCATGGAACAACTGCCCAGGAAAGTGATCACAGCACCATCCTGACAGAGTTCAAGTGTTTGGTCAATGCTCTCATGCACAAGGTGTGACTCTTGAGGGTAATGCTGCGCAGGGCCACGAGCTGGACTCAATGATTCTGAGCGCCTTTTGACTCAGCTTTTTCTCTGCCTCTGTTTAAAGTTAGACAGCCCAAATGTATTAATATTTGGCTATGATTCTCCTTCTGGTACATGGAAAGCAGAAATAAAACTCTATTTGTCTGGAGGAGTGTGGCATGAAAAGGTGTAAGGGCTAAACAAATCTCTCATTGAATCCATTTTGGATATGCTACTGCTCTTGAATTTCAAAATAGTAACCTTGATTCTCTTGTCAGCATCAACGCATCCCATCTGCTCATCCATTCACTGTTAGTAGCCACCTGCAACGGAAAGTTAAAACACTATGCCAGTCTGTGCTGTGCTGCTACCTGCCTAATTTCAAGCCAACAGCAAACTCAGGGATTTTTACAGAGACAAAATAGTGCAACTGCTGCAGCAACCACATGTTTTCCATGATACAGGGGAAAAAAATAAGGTCAGTGTGAGCTTGAAGGGTTGTAAAGCTTTAGTCTGCCTGAATTATTTTATGCTTGTGAAAGTTAAGCAGATGAGAAACACATTAAATAAGATGACAGAATTTAGATTATACCTCCTCCCCTCCTCGTGCCCCTTCCAAGTCCTTAGCTCAGTGGATGAATTCCTCCCCCCATTCCTTTTCCCTTTTTTTTTTTTTTTTCAATTTGTTAAGATGCTGAAATCTGCTTTGTGTGATTTATGAAGGAACTTGAAGCGATTAGTTTCACAGTGCATGAAAATTCCTCAGGTTCAGAGGGATGTCCAATCTGTTACACCGCGAGCCGTTGACTGGATGAGAACATGAGCAGCTCGGAGCCATAAGGAGATTGTGTTGAGTTATTAAACACTTGTGGTAAAGCTGCTTATTGTTAATTCCCCAATGTCCTGCTGAAGTGATCGGATAAGATCAGATCGGATTAGATCAAAGAGCCTGGGAACCAGCCTTTCGAGCAGATTCATTTAATCAATAAAGAGGGTCTCCAAAGAGAGAGAGAGGCAGTACCAGGATCACGGGAGATTAGAGTAGGGAAAATAAGAAACAACAGATTATTTTCCTCTTATTTTTAAAATGTAATTCTGTAAGCCAAAGCATGCTTTTGTGCCTGTATGTGTATGTGTGTGTGCAAAAAACAGCCAAAAAGGATGTAAGTGCTCCCTTACAACTTCATTACCATGCAGACAGTTTTAAATTAAGTATTTTGCAATACAGTAATACTTAATAAGTCAAGAGACTGTAAAAGTATTATTAAAGCAATCAGTACCATGAAATACCTACTGTGAAAAAAAGAACCATTAACAGCATTTCAGCAGAAGCAATTTTTGTTTTAATGATTCCTTAAGAATAGGGGATTCTGTGTGGGTTAATGTGCACAATTTCTGATCTTGCTTTTGTCTGAAAGAAAAAAATGGGACCAAAACCCAATAACACCACCAACAACAACCCCCACCCACCAGTATCACATCAAGATCAGAATGTATTAAATTAATAACACTGGCAGATGTTGTGGAATGTGCATTGTTATAATACATGTAATTACAGTACAACTGCTGCCGTTAATGCTTGTACAGTGAATAGACTTGTGTATAATTACTTGCAAAACCTTGCTAAATCTGTACTAAAAGCTAGAAGCTGTTAGTAAATGTTTAGGAAGCTAACCCACAGAAAAAGGAAAAAAAAAAGGAAAATATAAAGAACAAAGAATCATTCATTCCAACAAAGCAATAGTATAACTCCTTTCCATTTCTAGAGTAGCAGAATTTGGCCCAAAATAATGTGGAGAGAGGAACACACCTCTTTCAAAGATTATTAGCTGTAATTGCTTAATAAAAAAATTACATCTACTTTTACAGGTTGTAATTTATATTCAGAGTCAGATAAGGATACATATCTATAAATCCTTTCTATAAAATGTAATTTTCTATCTAGATAGGCTGATGACTTTAGGCCCTGCACACCTTTAGCAATTGTTAATTACTATGGGATGGTTTAACACTATTTTCCAAATCAGCATGCATGCATAAAATGACTGCAATCTAATTTGACATATTATTAGTGATGATTATTGTCAGAGATAAATTAGATTGAACAGAAAATAACCTTCATCCTTAGCATGTTTTAGCTCTCAGAATTAATGTGATTTGGTGAACACATATAAATAAAAGTCTGATGAGTCCCTGCTGACTGCAGGGCCTGCTGGTACTGAAGTGTATCAATTTCATGCAGATGATGAATTTCTTAAGCATTCAATGATAATCATGCTTGATTTGACAAGACTTTCTCATGCTATTTTAGGGCCTTAATTTTCTGTGAAGTTCTGTCAAGTGTTCATCAAGCACCCACTTATCTCCCTATCTTAACCTGGCAGCCAATCCAAAGGTTGCCTACCAGTGCTGCTACCAGTCCCAGTCCATTAATATTCCTGCCATGTGACTGTCCACGGAGAGAAGCCAATCAATGGCTGATTAACATTCAAGTCACATGATGCCCAAGGAGAGTAAATGAGTTACACAGTAAGACATCAAACAAATTTTCATCTTGAAAGAGTGATTGCTTTTTCTGCTGCTGTGATGTTTGTCAAATTCGCTCTAGCCTTGTCCAATTAAGCTCCATGAGCTGAATGACTAATGAAGAGAAGGGAACGCTGTGCCAGCATGACAGCTATGAGAAGTATCACTGAATAAGAGCTGCTGAAGAAATTTTTTAAAATGGAAGAAAAAAACCACCAAAATGATTGAAAAATCATGTCTGGATAACTGGTGTAATTGCTTTCAAATTTCAGATGCTGTTTAGAAGTCTCTAGTGAAAAATATAAATTGCATCATGCTGTATAGGACATTTGTTTTCTGTCTAACTTTACAATGGAAAATGAGCTTGCATTTCCCCATAATAAAATTATTTTTGAGAGTTTGAACAAATATACATTAACTGGATTATTGCCAGCAAATGTGCTAATGAACTTTCACAGTCTGCTAGAGACATACTGATAACAGAAGATCCCACTTTTAAGCATCAGGCAGTATGGGTAAAAAAATCCACACTTTATGAAACTGAAAAAAAGG
This sequence comes from Poecile atricapillus, assembly GCF_030490865.1. Taxonomy (NCBI): domain Eukaryota; kingdom Metazoa; phylum Chordata; class Aves; order Passeriformes; family Paridae; genus Poecile; species Poecile atricapillus. The sequence continues at coordinate 109,269,963 of NC_081289.1, read as the reverse complement.
GAAAAAGGAAGATATTTAGCAGATAAGGTGGAGGAGGGAAATGGAGAGTGCTCTGGATTTGAGAAGGAAGCAGCTTTTCAGGACATTGAATTAAATATTGTGTGAGATTCTTAAATAATGTGGCACAATTCTTTTTGCATCATTTAAGGGGCTGATCCAGTGTAGCAATTTTATTTATTTTATTTTACTTCATTTTATTTTATTTTATTTTATTTTAGTCACTGCTATATAATTGTTGTTAAATTAAAACTGTTTGAGGAAATGAAAATAAATGTTTGAATAGAATTATAATCTTGTTTTGCAGGAGGCTTTTAAAATGGATATATGAAACTACATTCTGGGACATCACTGAAAGTCTGTTTAGTCAGAAAGTCAGGAATTGCATTTTAGTGCTGATACTGTACTAAATTCCGGTGATGTATTTGGAGTAGAGACCCTATGACTAATAAAGCTTTCATCCAGTCACTGAAAGAAGTTACAGTCACCTAATGGATTACGGAAGATATGAAAGAGTGTCAGATCCTACTTATTAGGTTCTAGCATGAAATTAGTTATATTCCCAAGGCATTCTGAAGCAATATTTTCAAGTTGGCTTAATAAGGGTGTTAGAGCATGCCAATTAACTGGCAGCTGAAATAAATAGTAGTTGGAAGCGTAAGACAGTATTTATATCTGCAAAGCTAATAACATTTTAAATGGGACTTCTTGGTATAGTGGCTCAAGGTGCTGGAAGGGGGCAAGATGTGGAACATACTGTATTCAAAAGACTGTAAGTCAATTCTCAGCACTGCTAGTCAAGGATGGAGACTGCAAATAGTGAAGCAATGAATTTCTGAGAGCCAGTGAAAAGGAAGACAAGGAGGCAGGGGGCTAGCAGTTCATTGAAGTAAGGAAGGGGATGTCAAGTGGATGCTGCTGAAGCAACCTGTGGTGAGTGATTTGACCTAGTGCCTGCCTTTAAGGCATCACCACAAAAGCACATGATGGAAGAGACTGTGTAAAGGGATCAGGGTAGAAAAGGGAGAAATATATGGAAGTAGCAATATGGCATACTGCTTTTGTGAGGCATTGTTCCTAGTAAAGTAGCACTGTAAACTTGAGAGATCAGTACTGCCTCAACATGAAGTATTAGCTGTTAGATTACTGTTTTACTTGCTTCTGCTGCAGCCATACCACAGAGAATTCATAGGCTCTGAACCATTAGCTGCTCTAATGTTAACAAAGCAAAAAATAGTGAATATTGTTATAAGCAACACCACTTGCTGAAACATTTAAATCAACAGTGGAGAAGGTGTCTAACTTTCTGTCAGTCACATTAGGTGGTTATGAATAAAAGAGTATTCTACTTTCTGCATAACTTTGCATAATTAATAGTTTTTCATGCAAACTATTGTTTGCCTTAATTGTTGTTTCAACAGCTGTTTTCATTAAATTGTAAAGCTCTTTGTGTCTAATCCTTTGAGCTGCACTATTGATAACAAGAACGCACTGGAGCTAGCTTTAGAGGAAGAGAGTCCCTGCCAAGCTGGAAAGCAGTCATGAAGTTACTTGAGAAATAAGGCCCTACAGTGGGACTGGTTGTGTAGCTAATCCATTAGTCTTTTCAAAAGGACTTTACTCTACGCCCTTATGGCTAAATTGACCCAACAACCTATCAATGCCTTTATTTGCTGAGTGGTTGTCCATGAAAGGTCTCCGTGCTGGATCCAAGCTGTAATCAAAGCCTCCATCAGTACCAGGGCCCTGATGACACAAATGGCCAAACTTTCAACGAGGCTGGCTGGTTTCCAGCCACGCCATTTTAAAGATACAAAGAGGCTGTGTTGTGCTGTGGAATTCATTTTCTTGTTTACTTCCTACAGAAACAAGAGCATAATCAGCACTCAGTGCATCGGATCAGACCGCTGAGTTGTTGACAGAAGCTTGGAGAGGCTTGCCAGCTTTCCACATGAAACACTGGCTTTCTTCTAATACACCCCCCACCGTCTGTGGCCCTGCCAATTGTAGCACATCAGAGCAACCATTGAGATAATGACCGTGAAGTCTCATGATACACTTTGATGAAGTGTAACATTTTTTAAAGGATTTTTGTCTGTGCCAAAATGATAGAGACAGCTGACTAAAAATCACCCCATCAAAATCAAGGCTGATGAACAGCAGGCAAAGACATGTGCTTCCACAGAGAAAAGGGAGGAGAATTTACAGCCAAAGACTCTCAATGACTATGTGCACCACAGATTCCTTTATTTTGCTTTTAAATGATCCTTTGTTTCAAATGAATGTATGTAACTTTGCCAAGAGAGCAATTTCCCCAAATATTTTTTTTTTATTCCGCATCAAAAAATGATTCAGCATTTAGCTTTATAATGTTAAATAAATACCTTTTCTAACAAGCTAACTTTCTTGCTTAACATTAATTTTTTGCAACCTTGCAAAGTAATATTTTGAGGTAGCTAGGACTTAAAACCTTCTCAGCCGTTTTAAAATCGTCTAGTGGCAACACATTGAACCAACTTAGCTTGTAGTAAAACAATTGGAGATGTGTTTTCCAAGCGAAACACAGGGAAAAGAAACAGCAAGATGGTCACTTAGGCTTTTACCCTGCTTGCTTCAGCAGTCCAATATTTTTCGTAACAGGAAATTCATTACTAGCAATGGATTCATTGATACACACCAGTGCTAAGTAGCCTGGTTTAGGAGGTTAGAGAAAATCTGCAATTTCTTGAACTGGCCATTTACTATGGATCTAGACCACCCCACTGTGCTGATGGAAGTGCGGTTAGGAGGTCTTTGAGCTGAATCAATTTGAGCTGGAATTTTCCCAGTGTATCACAGTTACATAAACACCTGTGCAAAATATCTTTGAGCTGAATTAATGGCACAGGGGTGCCAGTGGGGGAGGGGAAGGAAGGAGAGAAATGGAGTGGGAAAGACAAAGCTGTTCTCAGTAGTTTTCAGCATCTCTTACTTGTAAAAAGTGGGTCTAGAGGAGGACTGTGTTTTAAACTGTCTTTACTGTAATCAATACAAGAGCTCATGTATGCCTATTTTTTTGTCTTCTCAGTACTGGAAGCCTAGAACAATGCTTTTTAAAGTCTCTTTTTCTCTCTCTTCTACACTCAAATTATATTTTTTCCCAGGCTCAAATATACACAGCATGCTGGAAATATACAGTGGCAAAGAAGGATGCAGTAGTCTTCTGGAATAGATCAAAAGTACTGGCAAGAGAACAGAAGTACAAACTTCACTTTGAACCCAGGTACACAGCATGCTGCAACCAACAGTGTTATAACAGTGTTATAAGTGTGCAGAATTCAGTGCTTTCCACAAGATAGATGATAGATACACGTAGGTTTTTTGCTTCAGTTTACATCCCATGTCTGGCTTTGAAGTAAAAGGGAAAAATTGGAAGAGAAAAAAAGTGGAGATGGGGTCTGTTTTGCAGTGGGGATCTGCGGATGTTTCAGCAGTCTTGTCTACTTTCCTAGAAATGCTTAGTTAAAGAGGGAGGCAGTGCAAAACACTTTACTGCTTCCAATTATGACTCAGCCTCTGTAGTAGAGTAAAAAAACTGTTGGGACCTGGTTTTCTCTGGAGATCGCTCTTTACTCTGCCTTCTTGACATAAAATAAGATAGACAATATGTGTTTGCTTTCCTTACTTGGGGAAAAAAATGGATCAAACTTGAGCAGATTTCATGTGGTTTGTATACAACAAAAACAGGTAGAAGTCTCACTTTGTTAGCCTCCCTCCCAACAAATACAAAGCCGTTCAAATTTGCCAAGTAGTGGCATAGTTGCACACTTGCAGGATCCAGCTTCTCTTCCTTTAAGTTTCAATAAACCAGTTTTCCATACCTCTACTTCATTTAAAAGAAGGGCCTAGGTTGTGCCTCACAGCAGGGATGTGCATTGTCCTTCCATGAACACACAGAATCATGGAATCATAGAATAGTTTGGGTCATCACCAAGTCTGACTCCCTGCAACAATCAGGGACATCTAAAACATGGTCAGGTTTCTCAGAGCCCTGTCCAAGCCAGCTGTGAATGTTTCCAGGGATGGATTATCCACTACCTCTCTGGAAAACCTCTGCCAGTGTTTCACCATCCTCATTGAAAGAAACTTCTTTATATCTAGCCTGGATTTACCCTCTTCAAGTTTAAATGCATTACCCCTAGTCCTATCAAACAGGCTCTGCTAAAAATTCTGTTCCCATCTTTCTTTTAAGTTCCTTTAAATGCAGCACTGCAGTTGGGTGTCACCAAGCCTGGCAGAGGGGCAGAATCCCCTCCCTCGCCCTGCTGCCCATGCTGCTTTGGATCCAGCCTGGGTACAAGTGGCTTTCCAGGCTGCAAGTGGACATTGCTGGGTCATGTCCAGCTATTCATCCACCAGTATGTCCAAGTCCTTGGCAAGGCTGCTCTCAATAATACTTTTCTCCCACAGCCTCTATTGATAGCAAGGGGTTGCCCAGCCCCGGTGCAGAATTTTGCACTTGCTCTTGTTGAAAGGCACACTTCTTGAGCTTTTTTGAGTCCCCCTCTGGAACAGTATCCTGTCCTTCATGAGCTTGATGTCATTTGTAAACTGCTGAGGGTACACTCAGTCCCACTCTTTAGATCACTTATCAAGATATTAAGCAGATATTAAGATATTCCTAGTACAGACCCCTGTGGGACACCACTTGACACTGACCTCCACGTGGATCTGGAGATCAGTGGTCTATTGAGCCATTAAACTCTACTCTTTGGATGTGACAATCCAACCAGTTAACATCCAGCAAACTCTTTGTCAATCAAATCCCTCTGTCTCCAGTTTAGAGAGCAGGATGTTGTAGAGGACCATATCAAAGGTCATACATCAGTGAATTTTGAGAAGACTGCCTGAAACCCTTTTCAGTTATTGGGTGTTTTAGCATGAATAACTGTCCAAGAAGTCCATCTAGTCATGTTTTCTGATGACTTGGTGAATGTTCTGTACACCCAGTGCAGGCGTCCAAGCACAATCTGCAGTCATAAATGAGCAGAGTGCAAAGGTACGTCCACTCTCTTGATTTCTCAGAGGCAGAAGTCATGTGCAAGCTTTCACCAGCACAGCCCAAGTGCCTTGCCATCTGCTAATAGCAACAGGTCTTTTGACACTTGAAACACTACATCTGTGGTGCGATGGCCAAATTTTCAGTAATGTGTTTAGTGATGCTAATAGTAGAAGCACTTTCCTGTCTTGTATAAAATACTAGAGGAGGCAAAGAAGTGAATCCATCACTAGAGAAAATGCTGGTGGAGCATAGGGTGTGTTGTGTGTGTGTGTCTGTGTGTCTGTGTTCGTGAACACAAGTGAAACAAGAACTATTCATACAGTTTGAGAGTGTTATTTCCCATGTCCTTCCTGTTTTTTGAAAGAATGTCCTGAGAGTATTAATTTTGGAAAGCAGTTCAAACAATGAGGTTATTCAAGCTGGCCTTATTTTTGCTGGCTGGTGAATACCAGCACACATGAAGTAGGTAAACTTCTAGCAGACTGGATGGGAATCAAAATAATTAGAACACTTAAGAGATTTGTACCTTAGAGGCAAAGGTTGTCATTCTCCCACGTCCATTTTCATTCACATATCACAAAACTGGGTAGGAGAGGGAAGGCTGAGTTAGACAGTTTTGCATCTCTGAGTGGGTATCTGTCAGTGATAAGCAATTTTGATGGAACTTTGCTGCAGGGAATATTCAACAGTAATATATTCCTAGCTGTACCAGTGAATTTATTCATTATGAATGCCAGCATGAGAAAGCTGAATGAAGTCAAGGGAAATGAAGAAAAGGTTGTGGGGAGAAGATAATGAAAGGAAGAGGCGGAGGGTGGGGGGAAAAACAGTTAGCAGTGTAGGCACATATGTTTCAAAGCTTCTCGGATTTCCTGAAACTGAGCCTAACTGAAATGAGTAATAGTTAGAATTCAAACACAGTATCATGACAATCCAGGCATTTTGGAAACCACTTCCCCACCGAGTCTTTAAGGACTACTTGATGTTGAGGATTATGGCTAGAGGAACTAGCATCTGCTGTATTCACCCAAAGCCATGTATATGATTTCGGTTTTCCTCCTGTCATTTAATGATGAAGATTTCACTCTTTCTTTTGTTGTTTTGTTTCATTTTCTTATGTTTTGACTTGTGGAATCAGAGTAGATCAAGTAAAAAAAAAAAATAATAAAAAAAAAGAATGCATTTGTTTATTTTTTTCTATAGCTTTATTTGTATGAATAACCTCACAAATTAGAATAAGTTGAAATTCTTGAGAGGAATATAATTAAGCAAGTAGTGTTAAGTCCTTCTGACAAAACAGACTGGCATCCTAATATGATCTACAATTAGTTGTGAAGCCTTTTGTATTCTGTGCCTATGAGTATAGATCTAAGCCATGAAAATCTTAACATGAAATTAAACAGAAATATTCATGTGAAAGTTGTTATTTTTTTTACACAATTCTCTTCATGGCAGTAATAAGCAATTGGAAGAAATTAAATGTTAACATCAAGTCACAAATTCATATTCATAAAAAATATTTTTTAAAACCAGGAGAATCTATGCTACCATATTCAAAGACAGAAACAAAAGGTGTTCTTCTACCTTTCCAGTCCCACAGCATGGAACTATTTACCCAACAAAATAGTTGGGTATTAAAAATATCATTTTGTAGAAAACAGTATGGTTTCAGGGATAAGTTATTTGCATTTATGATTTTTTAACATCTATGACGTAAAATACAGCCAACATAGAGTAATAAAGAAAACTTTAATACTTTTTTTTCTGCCTTAAAGGCAGAACCTGGTAGATTGAAACTGTAGTAAATTGACCTTGTCTCATGCTCTAACTTATTCTAGAGTATATAGAACATTTTAAAGCTGAGTAATGGATGATATTATGTCATTAATATCAAAAAAACCCAGCAATATGTGGAAGTCTGCAAGACCAAATTGTTTTATTCACAGATGATGTAGTGATATTTGAAGAAAAATGAGAAAGAAGTATTTAGTATCTTTTGAATTAATTCCATTTACACATAAAAATTTACATCAGGGGATGTCACTAAAGTCCCAAGTTGCCAATCCTTTCTGCATCATCTAAAGGTAAAAATTTTACTGAGATATAAGTTCATACCACTTTCTCCAGACTAGCAGCATCTATAACCATTCTAAACAATCATCATGGGACTTACTAGAGACTGTCAGTGTCTTGGATCTTGTGTTTTGTGAGAGTGGGAGTGATGTATTTTTTAATTTGTTCACTTAGTCTTACCTCACTATTGATAATTTTAATATTTTTCATAGTTAAACTGGAGGTGTTAGCAAAGGCAAAGACACTTTCACTAGCCAAAACCTTCATCTCCCTGACTGAAGGAAGTTTTACTAGTGGGAAGTGGAACTATCAGCAGCATCAGACCCCGAGACAACATTTATAAAAAATTGTCCAGTTGCATATGTAGGAATAGTGGCTCTTGGCTGAATGCAATGAATGGGTTGTTGTGATCCAAAGAGAGATTACACTTCATATACACTAAAAACTCCCTAAAGACACAGTGAGAAAGATTATTTGCTCTTGTACTCGTTGCACTGAAAGATTTTTAGCTACTAGGAAAGAAATGGATTTTTCCTTCTTGTTCTATATTTTTTTAAAAATTATTTTTCTCTGAAGGACTGTTGGCCTCTGGCAAATTCTGAGTTTCAAAATACAGTGTCAGTAAATTAAATTCTGAGCCCACTGAAGTCTGCTGAGTTTTGCCATTGAAATCTGCAGAGGTAAGATTTTGCCTACTGTTTGGAAAACATTGCTTGCAGCAATCAGATAGCAACCGTTGCTGACATCTAGCAGAGAAAACATTAACTACTCAACTGTCACTAGCACTCAACTGTTGCTTCTTCTGTCTGTGCAGACACCAGGGTTTTGTGACCAAAACCAGGCAAGTGCTCAGAAACAATCTGTACTCAAATTAGCAGAAATCATACGGCCAAACCCTTTCTCAACTTCAAGTTAAGGGCCACTACCTCCTCATATTTTCTCCTTCAGTAAGATGCATTAAACTGGACAAGGACAGAATCTGTTCAGCACAAGAGAGTAGGGCTTAAAAGTCTCAGCACAGACTCCAAATATCTACTGGTATGGTGAAAAGCATGAGTAGTCTTGTACAAGGTTATACAGACCTAGTCCTGGCTTTGAGACACATAGCTATAGATTAACTTTGACAGCTCAAATACTTACAAGAAATCTATCTTAGTGAAATTCCTTTATTCCCACTAAAAGAAAAGCACAAAATCCAGATAATTTCACTTTCCTCTTTAGTACCAGAACTGGAAAGTACAAGAAGTTGTTCATAAGAAGTTCAGACTCAGGAAAGTGTGAAAACTGAGGCTTGTTTATGATGCTTTTTCGCCTTCCTGCTTTGTACTTTGTCTACTCTTCTTCTTAGGCAAAACATCTAGTCTCTGTTTCTACTGCCCTGTGGCCTCTAGGGGCTCATAGCAATTCTTTTACAGCATGTTCTGTGTATGTGAAAACATTCTGTGGGAGAATGATTGAAAAAGTTTAGTGAGGGGTCTTTTAAACATAGTGAATATAGGGATTCTTATCCATAACCCTCAGATCAACAATGCTGCTGTTCTTTACATCATTTGTCCTTGAGGAATCCTATATAAACTTTGGTTGCTGTGAGAGCTCACGATGAAAAGAAACACCACGGCAAAGACAGAGGCCCATTTTTATGAGGTAGGTCTCTGTTTTAGAGAATACTCTGTGTTGTGTGATTATTTAGAGATTCTACGAACCCTGAAGTAAAAAGATGAAAACTTGGTTTTCCTTCAAGAAACTTTCTTAAATTTCAATGGTTACATGTGAATTTGGGACCTTCACTAAAAAAAACTGGATACGATTTCAGTGAAAGAAAATAATATTCTAAACTTAAAATCAGTATTCCAACTTGATTTATGAAAATATGTTTTTCTTCACAGCTCAGGGATCCTAATCCTATTGTGAAGTATTCCTTTTCCTTGTGTTGTTTTTTTTTTTACATTTATTTTCTAACTAAAAACCTTACAGAATTAAGAAAAGTTATATTAGTCCATGAGTGCAAATAGGTATCTGTGTGAGTACGGGGACAGGTAAATCGCTCTAACAATGGGCATGGTTTTAAAACAAAAAGGCTTTTGTAGTAATCAAACTTTGGAAGTCCTGAATCTTCAGCTCATAGTTAATTTGACAGTGGAAATGTAATTCTTTAATATGGGCTTCCCTGTCTGCATGAACTGTGCAAGATGCATCTGTGCCTGTGAAACAACTCAGCTCTTGGTTAGATTTTCACTGGATTTAATTTATCTAGCAGAGTTAGACTGATCTTTTCAGCGGTGGATGAACTTCACAGCTGGGCAGTATGCTACAATTTAGTAATGGCACCTGTCCCACTGCCATTCAGTTAATGGTAAAACTGTGACATTTTTTCACATGAACTGGATAATAATTTTACTCTTTATATTACTTTATATAGTCTGACATTAGGTACTGTGTTCAGAGAAAAACCCACTATTTATTTACCCTAGTATTAATATTTCAGTGTTTCATAACCTTTCATTAGACCCCATGCATTTCTCTCATCTTTTGCCTTGTTCTAATCATGTATAAATTGGTACAGTGCAGTGTTTATCTTGCTAACTGCTACTCACTCAACAGAAATTAAGTGATTGCTTTCCTTTGTGATTTGTAAGCTCTTCCAGGCATAATTTTCCTTTCTGACAACCACCCAAATTCATTTGTTAACATAGATCCTTTTGCAGAATAACTATTGATTTAGAAATTCCCAATTAGAAAATTTGTATCCCCACTTTATTTTATCTTGAATGTGAATATAGCGTGACTAATGTGCTGAAATCATAGCATCAGGTCATATAATTTATTAACCTATAATGGAACTATTCATCTAGATCAGGAGAGAGGTAGAGAATATTTCTGTTGACTCAGACCTTCGACCACTGGCCAACAGTATTCCATAGATTGTCCTCGGTCACAGCATCACATTTTTCAGTGTGGCTCAGCATCTTGTGTCTGAAAATCTAATTTTTTTTTTTTTTTTTTTTTTGCCAGAGACTCAAAATATACTATTCTTTCCTTGAATGTGTACTCTACTGATAGATCAAAGTTTTGCAGAGAAACCTTGGGGGGGCATTTATCAATAGTAAATGAATATATGTCAGGCAGGATGGAATGATAGCCAATTGGCTCAAACCGTCTAAAAGGTCATTAATTCATATTTCTATTAAAAAACTTGGCCCATGATATGAGCTATGTAAAGGACTGAGGATGGGGTAAAAAATGAAGGAACTAAAAGAACTATACCTGTCATTCTCTCAGTTGCAGGTTTTTTACATATTGGCACAAGAGCTTTTCTTTTGTTGGTATTCATTATTCTATGTCTGCAAAGAATCTTATATTCTCTGGAATTGATTCTTTTAATTTCCCATCATCTGGTCTTTGTGCACATTAGATATTATTTTGCTCATGTAGCTTGAGGCTAGTTTCAAATTGAGGAATGGCTATTAACAAAATGCAAGACTCCAATAGCTGCTTTCCTTGAAGTTTCATTCTGAAGGGAAAGAGAATTATGTTAATGAGAAAAGCTTTACCTCAAGCATCAACTCTGGCTTGGGAGATCAGGTATGAAAGGCCATTTCTTTTGCATCGAATTTTCTGGGAGACATGTTTAATTAGGGAAAGGAACTTAAGTGGAATCTACTCCTTTGCATCTCCTTCGCAAGGAGAACAGAGGCAATCTGACCAAAGGAGGTTAGTTTCATAGTTTTGAGTTTGTTTTTGTTTTTGTTTTGGTTTGGAATGTTGGGGTGTTTTTTTTGTTATTTTGTGTGTGCATTTTTTATTGCTGTGGTTGTTTTATTTTTATTTTGTTGTTTTTTTGTTGTTTTTTTTTAGTGCATATCTTTAATTCAGCAGTGATTGTACTGTTACAGATATTGAGGGTGGACAATAATAAACCCACTAGGTGAATGGGATTACTTCTCTGGAAGCATGTTAGGGAGATGTACTGTATGAGTTAGTTTAAGGGAAGAACAGGTGAGGGTACACTGGTAGTATTCGTGGAGCTAAGGAACCAAGCATGCTCTTTGTGGTGTCTCCAGAAGTCCAAGCAGAATACTCTGAGACAACTGGCTGTATTTTCCTGGGTGTCTTAATTGTGAACAAGGACTTAGAAGGGAAAGCCTGGCCATTGGCAACCCTCCATTTTTGTCCCATGAGATGGGACTGAAAATTGACTACATGAAGGTTTTTTCTAAGTGGCATAACATGCAGAGAGTTGAGGCACTTGAAATTAATCTGGTGACACTGGCAAATGATACAACACTTAAGTTCCCATAAATCCCCTATTTTGGTAGACCTTTTTCATATTTCTCCTTTTTTAATGTTAGTTTGCCATTAGAGCAAATCATATTCAAGGTAGGCTGATATGAAGTATTTTATTACTTTTTTTCTGCACAGTTTTGTTATTTCATAAAATACCTTTTGCTGTTATTTCAAATAATAAATTTAGGAAGGGGAACACTCACTTCAGGTTTTCTTCCTATACTAGTGTACAAGCTTCTTATTTAGGAAATCCAGTCTGATTTTTAATGCTTCAAAAGAACTGTGTCATCATATTTAGGCCAGTTATTTGTCTGATAGTTACCAACTTAGTGAAATGATAATCAGCCCAGCAAACAAAGTTCAAACAAAGGGAACTGCTCCATCTAGAGTTCCATCTTGCACATAAGATGATTAAATATTTTAATCAATGATTTTACTGGCTGTCATTGCCTGTTCCAGTAGCTCTCTGACTTCATTATTTCAATAATTTAAGAATATTAAATCTACCAGCAATCTTAGAAATGGTGCTTCATGGGATTTGGTGATCTCAAACTATTTATAAATATCTGAGGGAAAGGCATGCACGTAACAGAGGTAACTAATTTTGCAGTAGTTTACCACATGAAAATTTTTTTCCAGAGGTGCAGTGCTCAGATTGTACTTTACAACCTGAAGGTTATATTTCTGTGATTATTAGTCCTGTGATGATTATTCCAGTAATTCTATCAAAGGTAGTCTAAATCCAGTGCAAATTTCTGCAAATACTTATTTCACCTGTAAATTCTGGTGGGAAGAGTTCCTCAGCATATAAAGGTATTACCAAAAACTATACTGAAATATACATATATAACTTGCTTTTAATGTATTCAAAGTTCTTTAGGTTTTGTATTCAAATATCATCCCCATATTGGCCTTCTCCTGATTTACTTTATTCTGCTCAGCATATCTGAACATCTTTCTCACTAATGTATTTAATTTTTCCAAACTGAGAGAACATCAAACAATATTTTTTAGATTTCTGCTCTCACTTACCTCTCTCTCCTCTATATGTTTTTCTCTTCCCTTTCCTTTTCTACCAGTACATTTTTCAAATTAGATAGTCAAAACTGAATGGATTCAGTTGAGATTCAAAGTGAGAAAATTGGTAATCACATTTGAATTATTCAAATCTTGTGCAATGCTGCATCAAGGCAATAATTTTAGAAGATGTCTTTGTACAAATCAAAAAAGCTAGTAGGTAAAAAGATCTCGCTAGAGAAAAATTGCATAAAAATATATCAGTGTTCAGTACATGTTGAGAATTGAGGGGTGGGAAAATATGAGGCTTATGCCAGCCAAGCCATGACAGCCACCTTTCTGCCTGCTGTCAGCCCACGCAAACAAGACATGGTCTAAGCTGATTTAGCCCAGTCAAGCTGAACTGAATTACTCTGCAGCTGCAAAGAGCTATCTGTGTGTGAGCAGTAACCACGGAGCAGCTACAAATGAGCGCTTGTTTGCATTTGTCAATCACAGTGCTAAGTACAGCAAAGGCAACTTCTTTGCTGAGTCAGCTCGCCTGCTGTGCGCGCAGCTCCGCTCTCGCCACGCTGCTGCTGCTGTCCCTGGCTTAGAGCTCCCTTCTGTCAAAACGCTGCTGCACAGCAGCTCCCCAAGCCCTGCACCTCCTGATCTGACAGCCTTATTTTATTGGGTCTTATCACAGTGGGACTGGGGTTCAAGACAGGGCTCTGAGTCCATTCTGGAGGTGGGAAAGAGTACGGTCCAGAAATAAAGAGGAAAAAGGCTATGTGAACTCTCTTCAGTGTGAAAGTAGAAGATGAATGACAAATACACCTACTGGAATAAATCTCCTAAATTTTAAAAGGGCCCAGGTGTTCAAGCAGAGAGATATCAAAGTGTCTGTTAAGTTTTCTAAATGCCTGAGGCCTGATGCGAGTCAAAGTGATTATTCTAAAACACTGTACACAATGTTATTCATAGCAAAGACATCTCGGATTCATAGACTCTTGAAAAGATATACATAAGATATACAATTAAAAGTTGCATGGCACTTCTTACACTTTTAAATCTGTTCTTAATTGAACTCAATGAATCAGATATAGATATCTGTGCTGGTTTTAACACCAGAGGGAAATCAAACTCCAAATAAGCCATTCCCCTTCCCCTGTTCCTTCTGGTAAGACAGGGACAAAAAAAACAGAGACTATGGGATGAGATAAAAATTTACTAAAAGCACAAAGGAATGGAATAAGACACACTATCGCAGCAGAAATATTAATAGAAAAAAAAAAGAATATATATGCACATAGATATATATGTATATATAGAACAAAAGGTGTTTTAGCCTCAAAAAAGGATTCACTACTGGGAACAAAACCAATATGATGGACAGCTCCTTCAGGTCCACGTGGTTTCCTCAGACAGAGGCACTATGGTGACCACACAGTGCTAAACTCTGCCTGTTCTGTGTAATCCGGACAATGCCCCATCCATACCCACTGAATAAATATGGGGTGCCACATCCCTTGAAGTGTTCGAGGCTGGGCTGAATAGGTCTCTGAGAAATCTGATCTAGTGAAATGTGATGATCTTTAAGGTGCCTTCTAACCCAAACCATTCTGTGATTATATGATTCTACGAATTATACCCTAGGCAAGCAATTATCTGACCAACCTTTACAGTCTTTCCACAAACAAAACTGAAAATTCCTTAAGCTTTGCTTCTCTCTCTCAGGGTCACTGGCTAGTAAAAAAGCATGCAGACTACTCAAGATAAAATGGCAAGGATTCCACCAATGACTGAAATATGCAAATTGTTCTTCAGTGTTTCCATGGAATATTTATTAATAACCTATTTTATATGCCAAGTAAAAATCAGGTATTAATTTTATTTCAATACACATTTTCTATTACGAGAGTAGGTATTTGGGAATTCCAGAGGAATTAAGAGAAAAAGAGAATTCACCCTATTCCTGTTTAACTCTATGTAAAAAAAAGTCAAGTGGAATGTTCATGTTTTTCTTGGAATTATTCTATTATGGATATCCCTTAACATTTTCACAAAGGAAAAAGTACAAATCAATAACCAGGAGAAAGTAGGAAAAGATAGTATGACACTTTTACAGGACTGACAGAACTGGACAAGTCATGCTTGGATGCCCAGGCAAATAACAACAGCCTGAATTTATTTTTTCTCTTCTTTTAAATTTAGCTTAGTCTACACTAGATCAAAATACTGCCTGGAAAAATGCCAGCCTGTGGTCCTTTACAGATAATGTCATTGATGTTTCAAGGAACATTTACAATAAAATACAAAAATGATCCGCAGTTGAGCCTACTTGCATCACATTTGCATAATGAAGTAGTGCCACAAGTGAAGGAAAGCACTGACACACTGGTCTCAGTATATTGCCAAAACTGTGCTGAGGAACCCAGCTGGCAGACTTGGTTTCCTTAAAGTACAAACCAGAAAGGTTTGTGTAAGAAAGAATCCCATAGGCAAAAGAGGAATCTCTGTGAAGTTGCCTGCAGTTGTAAAATATGCCTGGTTTCCTGGCTCAGAGACAAGGTCCAGGCAAGGCTCAGACCTCAATGTCCCTCTGGGAGAGTACTGCTTCCCCTGAAAATAGGTTGTAAGACTTTTGAGAATATGTTCAAATAGACTGGGAGCTGCCTCACCAGTTAAAATGTCTAGTTTATAAAGAATACTTCAGGCTTAACTTGACTCTGAAATACATCCACTTCAACCACCCTATCATTCCACAAAGCATCTACTTCAACTTGACACTGAGATAGATACAGGGCACATTTTAAAGTGACACTTTTCAGTAATTCAGTTCTAAATAAAGTCATTATTATGGGCAGTGAACCCAGGAGGGAAGTTCACTGTAATTTGATCCTCCTCTACTAATTGAATTATTCTTTTTCAGCTGTTCATTTAATCTTTGATACTTATTTTGACATTACCAGTGGGTGAGGATTGGAACCCTCTCCCAGCTCAGGTACAAATAAGCCTTTCAAATATCTTTTACAGTCACTAGCACATTCTCTAGTAATAGCCAATAAATATACATAAAAAGAAGTAGCAATGAGCCTAAGGAAATATAGGCATGGGCTGTATATATTCAATCTCTGGGTCACAAGTTCCCCAGCCTTGTGGTTCATGGTAGAGAAAGAATTATTGATGATTGCTACCAATTGGGTTACTAAACCTGCAAATTAATCCCACTTTGAAATCTACTTGGTATTCTGTAGGTAAGCACACTTAAGAAAACAGAATTTATAAACACAATGAAGGAAATGTACAGTAGATGAATGCATCCACAGTGGGCAGCTGCTGTATGATTATCACTGTGTCAGTGCAATTATCAGAGTGTTCATCTGCTGGAAGGTGGGAGGGGTGTGCAAAGGAGTATGTACAGGCTGGATCAATGGGCCAAGAATAACAGTGTGAGGTTCACCAAGGTGAACCTGCCCTCAGGTCACAACAGTCCCATGCTGGACCACAGGCTGGGGACAGAGTGGCTGGAAAGCTGCCTGGGGGAAGAGGACCTGGGGATGCTGGTGACAGCAGCTGAACGTGAGCCAGCATGTGCCCAGGTGCCCAAGGAGGCAATGGCATCCTGGCTCATGTCAGAAGCAGTTATGGCCACGAAGACCAGGGCAGTGATTGTCCCTCTGCACCCAGCATAGGTGAGGCAACACCCTCAATATCCTGTGTTCAGCTCTGGGCCCCTCAATTCAAGAAAGACTTGGTGCTGGAGCATGTCCAGAGAAGGGCAACAGAGTTGTTTGAAAGTTTGCAGCACAAGTCTCATGAGAAATGGCTGGTGGAGGTGGTGGTGTTCAGCTTGAAGAAGAGAAGACTGAGGGGAGACCTTATGTCTTTTTCCAAGTATCTGAAAGGAGGGTGTGGCAAAATAGTCTCTTCTCCCAGGCAACAGTGACAGGGCAAGAGGAAGTGGCCTAACTCTGTGCCAGGGGAGCTTTAGATTAGGGAGGACATCAGCAAGAATTTCTTCACTGAAAGAGAAGGATTAAGGATTAGGAGAAGGTTAAGGATTGCAATGGGCTTCCCCAGGAGGTGGTGGAGTCACTAGCCCCAGAAGTGTTCAAGAAATGACTGGACATGCTACTTATTGCTACATTTTGGTGGTGTTTGGCCAAGGGTTGGATTCAATGATGCTGAAGGTCTTTTCCAACCTTAATGGTTCTGTGATTCCATAATAATATTCCCCCTGCATACTACAAAGAGGATGAAAATGTTTACTGGATGTGCAACCAGATACTGCTTTAAAAAAAATGAATGGCAACCAAGGAAACAGAAGTTTTCAGCAAAAGGAGTTATGTATTTGACTCAGGTGATCCCAATATTGCATGAGAAGCATTTCTCATGGAGTCTAGAAGTGGGGAACTGTCACTGGGAATGTGGTCATGGGTGCTGTCAGGAGGACCCTAAGCACTTTGTGGCTCACAGTAGCCTATTGCCATATTAGCTCTGGTGAGCTACCACACACCTGTGGTTTTGTCCACATGGCTTCACAGTCCAAGGCTGCAGGTTGTGTATGCATGGCATTGCCAACTCATTGTTAACATATTACCAGTTCATCATACTCATCACTAGTGCTGTAATACCAGGGTTCTTTTAAACACCAGATTCACATACAATTCTAGAAATACCTATGGTATTAGAACCATAGCTTAAAAATATAACAGGCTACTAGCCTTCTATGTTTATGAATAAAAGTTCAAAAGGCTAGTGTTAGAAGTTATAGGTCAAAAAATAAGGAAAAATGTCCAATTAGTTATCTATAAACCTCAGAATTTTAAAGTAGAATTTATTTTGGGGTATCCTAAGAGAAAGGTAAGCAATATAAAATGAAGCAATAATTCATTGCAATTCTGTGTTCATTATCCTGCATAATGGTTGATATCTTTCTTCTTTACATTCATGAATTTTTGGGATTTTCAAGGCAATTTAATCTCATGCAGATTGAAGAGGAAATGAGTGTCAGTTTTACCCTTTGAGAAAGGATAACAAATAATCTACCACCAACACTTTTCACACCATGTAACATTTTTAGAATTTGTTCCATGCTGGTATACATTTGCCTTTATTCATCCTAACTTAGAGCACCTGTTGCATATACTAAGTTTTACATTTACGTGCTCACAGCCCAAGACTGCCAGTCTTTGAACAGCCTCTCTACTGTAAAAGAAGACTGATGAAAATGCCTGCAAGCAATTAGCAGGACTCTCTATTCATAGTGTCAGCAACATCAATTTTCTCATTGCTAGTAGAAAAACTGAGTTTGATGTAAACTGAACAAGATCTGTGACTGCTCAGCCTTGCACTAAATGGACCTTAAGAGTATTATTATTATAACCTTGGCATATGCATCAAAGTCTTTGTGCAAGGCAACTGCGAATGCTGTACTAGATTTAAATAAATGTCATACTTCCCAATGTCAGTTAATCATTTTGCAGTTCCTTGCAGTTCTGCTTACTGTAATGTGTTTCAGCAACAGCTAAAATTATAAATTCATGCCTCCCACCTTTTATTTGAAATATGTCAGACATATTGTAGACCTCCTTGAGTTTGAAACTCTGGTGTAATCATCTCACATAAACTACTCTGAGTCATTTGTACTGCTCAGGAAAAACAAACATATGTATTGATGCATCATGTTTGAAACGTTTAAACTTGTCATCTTAAATTATAGCAAATGGTTTCCAAGAAAATAATGAAAAATTATTTAAAAAACCCAAACAGCAAATCAACTGCAAAAGAAGTTTGTTGGACAAGAAGAAAAATGCAGAATTTGATTTCATAAAAATGACATACCACTGATCCCAGGAGGCCAGATGACATAAATTCAAAAGTATCAAGTCTGTAATACCAGAATTTTTTAACATTTGTAAAATTCAACACAGACCACCTGCATAATCAAATATCTCATTCTTGGTATCAAAATCAAAGAGCTGAAAATTAAGGGTAAACTTGAGTGTATTGTTTTTGCATGGCCAAGCTGTGGTAATGGTGGGGCTGCAGGGATGGCTTCTGTGATGAGATGCTAGGTCTGGGAGAGCCAATCCCTGACAGCTCCAAAGTTGAACATTCCCCTGGCAAAAGCTGGGCCCAATCAGAAATGGCGATAACGCCTCTGTGGTAACATATTCAAGAAAGGCAACAGAACTCCCCCATTATTGCTCAGATATAATTGTGGCCAGAGAAGGGTGGGGTGAGAACACATGAGAAAAACAACCCTGAAGACACTAAGGTCAGTAAAGAAGGAGCTGAGGTTCCATTTCACCATGGTGAAGCAGCTGTGCCCCTGCAGCCCATGGAGGACCACAGAGATACAGAAATCCACCTGCAGCCCATGGAGGAGGCCTAGGCTGGAGCAGGTGGATGCCTGAGAGCAGGTTGAGATTCTGTGGGAAATCTGTGCTGGAGCAGGCTCCTGGCTGGGACTTGCAGACTTTTGGAGAGAGGAGTCCATGATGGAGCAGATTTCCTGGTATGATTTGTGACTCTGTGGACAACCCACACTGGAGCAGCCTTCTTTTGGGCCTTGGAGGACTGAACCCTGAGGTAGAGTGACTCATGTTGAACTAAAGAAGTTCCTGAAGAACTGCTGCCTGTTGGATGGACTCAAATTGGAGAAGTTCATGTAAAACTGTCTCCTGTGTGAAGGATCCCATGCTGGAGCAGGGGAAGGATTCCTTTCCCATAGCTGTGGTAGAAACAATGTGTAATGAATGGACTGTAACGCCTGTTTCCCACCTCCCTGCACCACTGGGGGTAGGAAGTAGAGCTGGGAAGGAGAGGTGGGTGGGGGGAAGGTGTTTTTAAAGTCTGTTTTAACTTCTCATTATTATACTCTGAATGTGTTAGTAAGAAATTCAATAAATCTCTACTTCCAGCCTGTTTTTATTGTGATAGTATTTTGCTTTGTGATACTGAGTGATCTCTCCCAGTTCTTATCTCAACTCATAGATTCTATGTTTTCTCTCCCCTGCCCAGCTGCAGAGGGGAGGGATAGAGAGGCTTTGGTGGATGCCTGGAGTCCAGCCAGGGCCAGAAAATTATTGCCTCTTTAACCCATCTATTGCTAATGTTTCACTTTGACAACATTCTGAACCAAACCCTTCAGAAGTTTTTCTGGGTAGCACAAGTATTAACCCAAATTCAGCTCAGAGTGATGATGCTTTTGCCTCATATTTTCTGTCTAGTGTATCATGCCTTCAAAAGGTATGAGAGAAGGTAAGCGCACAGATGTGAAGGAAAGCAAACATGACTTCCCAGTTCCACATGCGGACAGAGATTGTGAAAGGTAGGATCTCCACAGATGTAAGCAGTTCAAAATACTGGTGGTATCCACCTGGAAAAATGCTTCATTTTATCTCTTGGTTATGGGATCTGAAATAGGAAGAGCAAAACCTGAGATAGGTTTACTCTCTTCCACTAAGTCCTGATATTGCCCTCCATTTAAAGAAGATTTACTATCATTTCACTGGAGCTGGACATGAGCTAGTGTACCAGAGAGCTCTCACCTCCAATAAAGAAAAAAAGTCCTGTCCCAATCCTCTTTATTTCTTTCAAGAGTTTTGATCTGTACAGGGAGCTTGCCTGGACTAAGCAAAATTACCTATCTTCCAGTGTATTATAAAATACACAATGTCTTCTCTTTTTCTGGAGAGAGAATTGAGGTTGTTACAACTCAAAATAACAAAATTATGATTCTTCAAGAAAATGCTTTCTAAAATGTGAATTTATAGTGCAAAATATTGAAAAGAAATACGAATCAATCCATATGAACTCTGCCAAGTGCATAGAGTTATAAGCACATGTAAGACAAAACCAGCCAGCATTCAGGAGACTTAAAAAGTTGCTTCCCACTAAAGTGAGTATCCATCATCTCGAGCTGGATGACTTACAAACTGATAAATTGTTTTCTGGCTAATCTGCAGCATAAGTCTTGCCCTGCTTTCCTTCATTCACTGCTGAGTAATAAAGTATACATACCCTTTTTTACTGTGTAGCTTTGTAAACCAAGCCAGAATCCAAATTTGCTCAGACTTGCAAATTTTGGCTTTTGCACTATAATTCCAAGGGAATTCAATATCTATTTCCATGAAAAAAAATAAAAATAAAAATAAATAAAATTATGTGAGCAAGACTGTGCCCTCATTTTTGCTATATCTGGCAATGTTCATTCTCTTTTTTCCTTCTTCTTTTTCTTCTTTACAAGTAGACAAAGCTCTCTTTCAACAATTCTTATAACTTTATGACAGATAGGAACTGTGATCAGAAAGAGTGAATGATTCCACTGAATTTTGATCTGATCTCATCTTTTCTTGTGTATGAAATGAACTGTAATCAGAACACAGAAAATTATGCCTCTTTAAAAGATTTTATTCCTTGAAAAGTGCTTCTTCATGTGGAGTGCATAAATATAAAATAAGAAGATGTAAAGTCAGTCACAGGATTCTTTTTCTAATTTATTATAATTTGAAGCTCATATTATTAACAGCATATACAAAGTATGTTTTGACTTCTTCCTTGTAGAAGTTGTAACAATATTCATACTGATTATTAGTGACAGACAGAATCACAGAATCAGTCAGGTTTGAAGGGACAACAAGGGGACATCTGCTTCAAGCTCCCTGCTCAAACAGGCTCATCCCAGAGCACATGCTGGACACAGAATTGTGTCCAGACAGCTCTTGAGTATCTCCAGTGAGAGAGAACCCACAATCTCTTTGAGCAATCTGTGTCAGTGTGCAGTCATCTGCAAAGTTAAAAAGTTCTTCCCCAAATTTAGGTGGAATTTCCTATGCATCAGTTTCTATCCGTTCCTTTTGTGCTATTGCTCAGCACCACCAAGAAAAGCACCCCTTCAGATTTTGCTTACATTGACAAGATCCCATCTCAGTCTTCTTGAGTTTGAACACATCCAGCTCCCTCAGACTTTTCTCATATTTGAGCAAGTCGAGTCCTCCAACCATTTTTGAAGACCCCTGTTGGACTCTCTCCAGCAGCTCCATGTCTCTGTTGTCCTGAGGAGCCCAGAGCTGGACACAGCACTCCAGTTGTGCCTCACCTGGGCTGAGTAGAAGGACAGGATCACCCCCCTCATCCTGCTGGCAGTGCTCTTCCTAATGCACCCCAGGCCACCATTGGCCTTTTTGGCCAGGTCACACTGCTGGCTCATGGACAGCTTGTTGTCCACCAGGAGCCCCAGGTCCTTCTCCTCAGAGCTGCTTTCCAGCAGATCTGCCCCAGCCTGTGCTGGTGCCTGGGGTTATTCCTCTCCAGCTCAGGACCTTGCTTTTGCCTTTACTGAACTTCACAAAGCTCCTCTCTGCTCATATCTCCACCCTACTGAGGCCTTTTTGAAGGGCTACACAGCCTTCACTGTTCCCAGCTTTGTGCTGTCAGTGACCTGCTGAGGAGGCATCTGTCCCATTGTCCAAATCACTGATGAACAAGATAAACACTGGGCCTAGTATAGAACTCTTGGGGGTTCTCTCTTGTCAGGAATGGACAGGCTTCCAAGTAGACTCTATGCCACTGATTATGACCCTTTGAGATCTACCATTCTACCAGTTCTCAAGTCATCTTACTGTCCACTCATCCAGGCCACACTTCCTGAGTTTGCATATGAAGTTGTTATGAGATATATTGCCAAAATCCTTGCTGAAGTGCAGGTGCACAAACATCCAGGTAGTTGTATCATTGTAGAATACAGTCAGGTTGCTGACACAGACAAATGAAGTTAGATAGAAGGTATCTCATAGCCAAGGGCAATTTTACAGTCAATGGAATCAAATGGAATTAAAAAATATTTTCTTGTACTTCAATTTTGACTTGTTTTCACTTTTTCTTCCCATTTGCTTTTTAAATCAAAATATTCATGTTTGAAGTAGGTCTGTGATGCAGGCACATAAAAATAGATTAGATGCAGTATTCAAAATTATAATTTAAGTGGACCCTAGGGTTCTTGATAATTTCAATAGATTTTTTTAAAACATTTTTCTGTGGGTTTCTCGTCTGTCTCACTGCTAACTGCTTTTGCAGCAATGCTTAGTACATTCAGTAATAATACTGCCTCTCGCTGATCTTCAATATAACTTGAGAACAATAATCTGGGTGAAACCTGTGCACATTTTTGGTTTTGATACCCCCCCAAAAATCCCCAAAAACCAACAAAACAAACAAACAAGAGCAAACAAACAAAAAACCCCAAGAAATTTTAAATGGTGATATAGCAGCGGAATCATTAATAAGGTGGTATGTCGTTCTAATTAGGAACGGCGGAAGAACGACACGGACTCTCAATGGAGTCAGAACAGGAGAGAATCTCTAGTTTATTGTTTTAGCTATGTTATATAGACTAGTTCGTTGAAAGTACAGAAAGGAAATTCTTATTGGTTAGTAAAGTACTACATTACCATCATTGGTCAGTGGGGTTCACCACCCCCTGACCTTCTCCTGCAAGGAAAACACGGGGACAGACAAACAGCACCTGCAGGCTGTTTTCTGTCTTTGAGGATTGTTTTGAATCCTCCCATGAATTTCCCAGGCTAGCTTCTCAGGCAGGCCTGGCAGGCCATGGGGCCTGCAGCTTGCTCCAAAGCTAGCCTCCACAGTGGTATTCAATAATGGCAACCACAGAGGAGAAAACAAAGATACAAAACTTTATACAGCATTGCTCAAATGTTCCTGCAGTTTGTAATTCATGCATATGGCCCAGTTAACAGATATTTAGCTATTTTATTTTAGTATCTGACTTATAAGAACTTCATATAAATGGTATCCCTGCAAAAAACACCAATGAACTTCACATTATCCAGTATAGCTTAAGAATATCTCCCTTAACTCTGTTTTTATGGTTATTCTGAGCTTCTATACTAAATCCTCAGTATGCCATATCAACTGAGATCTATAAAAGTATAGAAATAGATTTTGCACAATTTTGAGCATAACCACTCTTTAAATCTATAACAAATACAGAACTGTTATTGATGTATATATTGATAAGTGTATCTTTTGTATATATATTTTATATTGAAACAGCCTATGCACCAAATACAATAGCATATACATAGCAGTAACAATATAATACTACTCTAATTGTAAATAGTTATGTATTACATATGCATAGTGCATCAAAATACATATATTTTAAAAATCGTAGAGGACAAGAAAGATTGTGTAATATTTTTTATGCCTTCCCTCCAACATCCTTTGGTTTTTTAAAATTAAGGAGCAACTGTAGACTTTATTCCAAAAAATATCATCACCTCTATGAATGTCCAAAGGCATAGTTTTTTTACCTTGGAACTATAAGAAGACATGAAACTATTAAACTCAGAGAATGATAGCCAGAAAAAATCAGGAGGAAAGAAAAATGAAAGAAGCGGTATTAGCAGCCACAGAGCATGAACACAAAAGGAAAAAAATTAATCCCAACATCAGAAGTGAAAGGGAAGCCAAGGAGAAGAAAAATCAATGAGAGCTATGATGTCCTTGATTATTTCCTTTCCAGTTATTCCTTAAGTAACCCAGATTCTGGCAAACATATGAAACCATTTAAGGTAGAACTTGGAAACTAGACTCAGTGACTTCAGTTCTCATACAAATCCCTTTCTCACTTGCACTGAGAATTCTGTCAGAAGAATACAAGCATAACAAAAGCACACTTCTACCCATTAGCTGGAACTTTTAGCTCTTGACCCACTTCCTTGAATGACGTAACAGGAGAAAGGGTTCAACTCTTCCCATTCACTATGAAGAAAATATATACTTCTATGGAGTTCAGTGACCTAAGAGAGTTTCTCTTTGAAAATTGGCAACCCTAAACCACAATCAGATGTAAAACATACTCATTGCATACAGAAATTCACCCCTCTCTTCTCAAACTTTTAAAGCTTTTCTCTTTCAATTACCTGTTCAATATGGAACATTTATTCTTCCTCACTGTAGTAGCAGGACATAAATGTGACTTACAAGGAGTTTCACACTTTGTCTGAAAGCTAAGCAAAGTCTACTGTTTTTTAAAAATTAAGTGTCTGGGACAGCTGCGATGACTCCTTGAAGCCAGAGAATGTATCCAGGTTATTTAAGTGATCAGTCTCAGTGTTCATATGGGAAGTAGAATATGTTAATATGATCTGTGTGACAAAGGAGTGTTCCTGAAATATTCAAAACAATATTACATAATCAGGATAGGTAGATTTGGAAAAGATTTAGTTCAGTGTATGCATAAGACAAATGTGATAATTTTCATAGGACAATAATTTTTTAAAATACATTGCAGCAGATATATGTAATATCCATATTTACCTCAAAAGAAAATTTAGACAAATAAATTCCTAAGAAGCCTTTATCAGAATGCATTAAAGGAGTGGGTTGCTGTGGGTTGTCACAGGTTCTGTGTCAGAATTCTATTTCAAGGCAGAACATAGGAACAAATAACTTATTTGCCTGAGAAATCTCTTGGTTTAACACGCTGAATCTGTAATTTCCATTTTAATTTTGCAATGACCTATTTTTAAAATGCAAAATACATGAACTCCAAGAAATCAGCATCAAAACATAGTATTTTCAAAAACTTGAAAGAAGGTAAACTTTTTTTTAAAATTTCAAGAATAGAAGGGAATATTTTTTCTTTACTAGGAAATTTTAGATGTCTTATTGTCATAAGAACATCCAGTTTTTAAATCTAAAGTTTCTCACCAAACTAATCTTCCAGTCCTATTATTAATTAAAAAAATATGAGGGATGTTAAATAGTTGCAGCTGTTTGTTTTCTATTTACTGTTTTGATTTATAAGTGTATAAGTTTTAATGGATGACAATGACAGAGGTGGAGGGAATCTGGGAAGAACTGCACAAAAAATTCTCTACTGAAGCTAACCACCAGATTCCATCTGTGTGGAACATAATGTTAAACATGGGAGAAGGCAAAAATGTGGAAGACTTTAATTATCCCATTGTTTTCAAAAATGACAGCCAAGAATTCAGCTCACAGATGATACATATTTCATTCACCTTGGCTTTTAGGACGAAAGAAAAGTATCTGTAATTTACCATCTTAGTCAGGCAGTGTGAGGACAGAAGTCAGTGGTATGCAAAACCACGTGTGCCAGCTCCCCAGACCAGGTATGGTGTCACGGACACCTGGCTGGCTGCCACGCCCTGCTCTGAGTGCAAGGAGGGGATGTTCTCACTGCACACCTTACACCTCACCTGACACACTCCACAGAGCTCAAGAGAGCCTCATGAGAGTGATGAACCCTCCCTTATGCACACACAGTTTTCACCTCCAGTAGGTAGGAGCTGGTGTGAAAATTTTGAATGCTCATGTTCAATGACAAATTCAAATGTAAGACATTTGGTAGCATTCTCCAGCCTTCTGTGCACTCTCTAAACACCAGCACTGTATGTGAATATGAGCTGGCAGCACAAACATTTCCTCCCATCCAATAAAAACACACTTTCAGTTGTTTTGGTGCATAGGAAGGATCTGTAGTGAAATTCTCTTCTCAGATCCAACTGTATGAACCTATTGACCTCAGTAAAGTCTTCATGGCTTTATAACTAAAAGCAAAATACAATCTGCTTAATTTCTACCTTCATATATTTATTTAAGAAGATAAAGGTATTTATTTAAGAAACTAAGAGACTTGAGTGAATTCTAATTCTCATATCTGCAATAATTCTGTACACCTGACAGTAGGCCTGTGTTGAACTCAGCCAGCATTGTTTCAGTGAATAGCAAGGCTCTGCCAATCTGAACTTGTTATCCAAAACCATTTTAATGTCAGCATTCCCAAAAGCAAGCCCTCATAAATAAGGCTTGTCCAAAAGAAATGTGGAATTGCCCACCTACAGAAGCTATTCATATCTTGGCTCTCAAAGGAGATAATTTTGTTTAGGTGAGAGGTGAGCAACTGTTTTGCAGAATGCAACAGTTTTCTGCCTAAAAATGTAGTCACAGTGAAGTCAAAATATTCTGACAGAGGAAAGTTTTGGTTCTTTTAAAAAAAATTATTTGTTTTTTCTCTTTCCATTTTTATAATGTCAGAAAGTATGTTTTTCTCACTGTGAGTTTAGATTTTATAGTTTAGTTTCATTATGTTTTTAGCCTTATACTAAAATTTTTAACATGCTTAGATAGTTTAACACCAGATATGTATTTTGTGATGCTTGGTATTATCAATACTTACTACCAAAATTTTTCAGAATGCCCAACCAAAGAAAATTTTAACACATTTTCTGTTCAAATTCAGATCAACATGTAAGCTTGAATCACACAGCAAAGGAATTCCGAGTAAAGAAGCAGAAAAGAAATTATAAGAATTTGAAAATATAGCGTAAAGGACAAATGCACCCATAATCCAAGTTTGTAATGCATCCAAATAATACAACAGAATCAAGATTATATTCTTATCTTCAGATATTCAATCTCTCCCTATAGTACTTTCTTATGCTGCATTATAATATTCTTTTGAGACAGTTTTATACTTCAGTTTGCAGCTATATTTATTTAAAAATATTTAGAAATAAGTCCATCATTTTCAAAATTCCTATGTGTATTAAATTATATTAATTTCGATTGTGACAATCAGCTCAATAATATATATGCACAAATAAATGCAGTAGTCATTTGAGAATTAAACATTCATGCTTTTTCCCACATATAAATATCTTCTTATATATATATATATATAAAATATACATATTTTAGTACAAAAAAAGTTGAAGAAACAAAAATGACTGAGCAGACTGAAACTGAATAAGTTTTGGATTAAATTTTTAAAGAGGCCAATATTGAGGAGAGACCATTTTTAACTGATATGATATTTCATGGAATAGTTTTGAGAAGCTATCACTTCAGTAAATCAACACAATGAAGAAGTGAAGTGCAAGTGTTTTGAACTGATGGTAATCCATAGGATATTTGCAAAAATCGTAACAACTTGCCATTCTATGGACAATTTCACTAGCAGTTGTTTCAGTAAAGTGTAAATATATATCATAAACACCATCACATTTCAATTACCCTAATTTTCATCTATGGTACTTAAGGACTGTATAAAACACTGAACTCTGATTTTTCAAACTTCATGGGATAAATTGAAATGCAGCAGATGTCTAAATTAAAGGTGTTTTCATTTCATATTGAAATTTTCTTACAGGCCATTTGTCTTTCCTTCATTATTCCTGCCTGTGTGCACATGGAAATAGCTGGAAAAGATTTTAAAAAATACACATTGTGGTTTTTAAATGTGTCTTGCCAACTTTGAGCTTGTCTGTTTGTCCCAAACCTCTCTATGCCAGTTCAACAATCATCCCCTGCCAGATTTGGCTTTCAAAATTAACATATTTTGTATATGACATATGTTTGAAATTAGCACAAAATGCAGCCAAGAACTGGAAATTAACAAGGGAAAAAAGTTATTTTAGCTAACATTTGGGAGCCAGGAAATACTTTGTTGGCTTAAAATATTAGGACTGGCTATTGTTTATTAAATTAAATAAATTCAATATGTAGCCTACAAATTGTCATCACCACACTATCCATTTTCTTATACATGCATCATTTCTCCCCTTTTTCACATGTACATTTGATGTCTATGTGTACTTTTGTAGCTATAGATGAAGAAAAACATCACATATGCTTTTCATGTTAAAAGTGGCTGTAAAGACTTGAAAATCTTGCAGTACTGTCAGAGCCAAAAATTTCTGCTTCTCATTAAGAACTGGTATATTGTTCTTGTCATACATGTGCACTAAGCACGCCACCATGGTCACTGGGCTCTAATCTTTGTTGCTGCTGCTTATTTGGAAACAAAACAGCATTTTCTTTTGTTTGTGCAATACCCCTGGGCATAAAGCCTTGGATCCTTTTTCTCCATCTTGGCTGAAAATAATATTATATGCCAAGGATGTTGTCATCTCCTGAACGGCCACAGCCATTGGGACCTCCTTGGGACCACAGCTAGAGGAGAAATAGGGTGTGTAGCAGGATATTGCCTCTGCACCCTGAGTGCCATGAATGGAGCAGACGATGGTCATGAATGGTGGCACACCCAGAGCACTCAAGCCCACACCGAAGGGCTGACTGTACCTTCTAAACAGCTTGACCAAAGGTTCAGATTTTTGCAGAGGTGGGCTTATTTTTATTTGGGGAATATGAATAAAAGGGTTGCCTACTGTCATGAATAAGCAGTTAGGCTGCTTAAAGAATCACCATCAAAGGTAGTGGCAGAAGCAGATTTTAATACAAATTTATGAAAGTGAGACTTTAACAGAGCTCGATGGAAAAGTTCACTCTATTGCTTATGATCTAGATGAGACATACATAGGAAAATCTGATTAGAATCAACTAAGAATGATTTACATAGAGACAGGAGTTGCAAAAGAGAGAAAGTGCAAAGGATATGGATGCAAAAATACAAGGTTACAAAAGGGTTTAACAGCACTTATCATTGACAATTTAATAGTTACAAAGTGTTTCAACAGGACTTACTCTGATGATGGTAACAACTAGATTATAGATCCACAGTGACATCCACAGACATGAGTTGTGCCTGAAAGAGTCAGCCTATTTCTCACTGTCAGCAATGGTCTTTCAAGCATCACAAACAGGAATGATGGTGAGCTCCAAGAATCATCCCACTTGGAGTTACTGTGCAGCCATGGAAAATTCAAAGGACCTCACTTAAGACTGCTCTTCAAAAGGTCACAAGGAGATTTGCCCATCACCCGTAAGTTTCTATCCTTGCCGTATCTCAAGTTAGTGACTACTGGAGGGCTGGGTTTTTTTACAAAGAGAACAAGCAACAATGGCGCCATTTCACTTGGACTACGATTCAGGTAAATTATTTACCAAGGATAAGAAAGTCAATTGCTTATCCTTTGTTCCCCACCTTGCTCAGGCAGCTGCTGCAGTCAGAATTGTTCACAGCTTTATCATGCAAAAACTCCCGATGCAGGAAAGGAGTGCTCAGCTTGTTCAGTCAAGGCTTTTCAGGAGCTACTGAGGTCGTAGAGCAGGACTGAGGAGGGGAAGAGGAGATACCACCACAATCCACACCATGACTAAAGATGATCCATTGCATTCTAAGGAGTGATGGTGTGGTTGCCTCTTCCCTCTGTGATAATAAACACATTAATGCCATATTACAACTGGAATTCTAGGGAAATGTTCAGTTAAGATGCCTAATTGTGTGGATTTTGTTAAACATGACTGAGTAGTATTACGTGTGTGAGTAGGTCCTTGGAACTGTCCATCTGCCTAGCAATTCTCCACATTCCAACATAGAGAATAATATTAAATAGCAAGCATGCT
The DNA here is from genome assembly GCF_030490865.1 of Poecile atricapillus. NCBI lineage: Eukaryota > Metazoa > Chordata > Aves > Passeriformes > Paridae > Poecile > Poecile atricapillus. Next base: position 109,240,202 of record NC_081289.1, on the reverse strand, counting down.
TCACTGGTCCCTTCCAAACTTAGATATTCTGTGATTCTCTGAAAACTCTAAGACTATAGCAAGAGGTACTTTAAATTTGGTAACTCAAATAAATTGAATGGAGCTGCTTTACATCACAAAAGTAGTGATATTCTGCATACTCTGAATTAAACAAAATGCAGATCTTTACTAGCATATTCTAATAAATGCTCTACTTCAGTGTCATCCCCTGTTAATAATGGTTTGGATGATATTTACGAGTTTGCAAAAAAACAACCACAAAAGATCCCAAAACCCTATAGAAGAGCACAAAATATTCTTTGTTTAAATTTGCTTGTTTCCCCCAATGCCAAGTTTATGGTTTAAGGCCCCAAATAAATACATAAAGAGAATATGGTCCTACTGGCTTTCTAGGGGATGAAGAACAATGTAAATTTTGAATTTATGCATCTCAACAATGTAGTGCTTCCAATACTATTAAGAACAAAATTTTTAAATTAAAATTAGATCAGCTGATTGGGGGAGAATAATCATTCCTTCATAAAAAATGGAAAAACTCTCAGAATCCACAAATTACATCAACACACAAAAAAAAATAATCTTTGGAAAAAATGTCAAGACCTGAAAGCAGTGGCAAGGTAAATACAGCTCCTATAGTTCCTACACAACTGACTGCAAAATGTATGACTAGGCTCAGTTCTTTTATTACATACATAATTATCAGCTACAAAGTGGTGATGCAGTTATTAGATATAACTGTAACAGGCAATAGGAAAAATAGCTATATCAATTAGCGTATATTATAGGTATTAAACATTTGGTCTAAAATCTTCTCGAAATCTTCCTGCTCAGAGGTTTGCCTTGGATATGAAGCTGTACAAGCTTTGGTCTTGTTTTTCAATGTATGTAGATGAATCATTGTGGGGTTTCTGTTTGTTGAGCATTTTTTAATTAAGGGCTTGCAGTTATCTATTTTGTAAGAAAATGCTTTTTGATTAAATCCTTTACTCACACAAGTAAATCACCCATCTATGAACTACAGTCAGTAATAGCAGGGTTTTACAATTTGGTCAGAAAGAACAAGTCAGATCATACTAAAGCCAGTTTGAAAACTTCACTCTCTACCACAACTCCCAGGACTGTGTATTCTAGATATGGAGGATACAAATTGTGTCAGAAGCACAACCCAGGCCTTACAAAGCAGTCAAAAGGTCTTTATTTATTTTAGGGATGCTAAGATCATAGTCTGAATAAATATGGTCTTGATTTTTTAAAATTTAAACAGCAAGTTTAGCAACTGCTCTATCTTATTCTCAGAGAGTATATAGACATTGTGAATTTTCCTAATGCAATACAGTGGTTTCTAATACATTATGCAAACTCATGTTTACTTCACTTCCTGAACTCAAATGGCATGCTGAATTTTTGGCTTCAATTCACTGAACTCCTATTTCTACTTAGAAAGATTTATCTTTTCCTATGGAGTCTTAATCAAGACAAATTCTACCACAGCAGTTGCCACACAATTTTCGCCATGTGCTATGGATTTAGTTCACCCAGACCCTACTTCAAAGAACTATAATTTGAGCATTACATCACTTCTGTCATTCTGGAATTATCTGAGGCCTGTTTTATTTTCCATTTCTTTTCCACCCACCCCCACTAACTTATTAATATGAAGGAGAGTGCATGTGTCTGTTTTATGCTCTGATTACCATCTTGCTTGCACTGCTGGTTTTGCATATACAGTAAATTCTAAGAAGATGGGCTTAGCAAAATGTGAAAAAGTAGAATGACAGTGCAGGAGATGTTTGGATAGATTCATAAGAAATAGTCAGATTTATTGGCTCCCCAACCTTTCTTATATTGAATTTATTTAAATCTGTGACTCATATATCACTTATGCAATAGTGACAAGCAGCTTATGTATCAGCCAGTCTGCTATCAACAAACTGTTATGAGCTCATTATCAAGCTGATTTGGGGGCACACCAAACCGATTCCAGCTGGATTGCACAGAGTCCATTAAATGTTGTCCAAAGGCTCCGTGGAAATGTTAATCAGGGGACTGTCTGCCCTCTTTGATTCACAGTTGAACATCGGGCAGAGCTTTTGTGCTGTTTTTTGTTTTTGTGTTATTTCCTGAAACAGAAATCTAAAAAAAAAAAAAAAAAAAAAAAAGTAGGAATTCCATTTCTGGCTCAAGACTTCACTATATGGAGGATACTTGCACCCTATGAAATAGCTGTGCTACCCTGCCCACACAGATGCAAGTGTCTGGGATGGAGCTAGTGCAATCTGTGTATGAAGGATGGCTGTGCAGTCCTAAGGTACTCCTGCTGTCCCACCGTATTCCAGTATTTAGAGTCTATAGACACCACATTCCAGTATTTAAAGTCTGTAGGCGCTATATCCCAGAATTTAGAGTCTATAGGCATGCCTGTTTGTCTCAAACACCCATGACTCTCTCTGATGGGATTCCAGAGCAGAAGAGAGCAAACACTTAGAATTACACAAAATGTTTTTTAGGATAACAGGATCTCAGAAAGAGGATTCAATGGATTTGATTACATGACAAAGGCAGTCCTTTGCAAGGGCTGCAGGGCAAGGCTGATAAGGTATTGAGCAACTGAAAACAGGGATTGTGGGCAGCTGCTTTCTTCATGGTTGGTAACAAATGAAGTCCCACTATATTCACAAAAAGAAACGTAGGCCAAAACCAAGTCAGCACTATTGTATGAGTGGCAATTTCATTTCAGAGAACACTCTAGAAAGGCAGGTTTTGAGACTTTTTTTAATATCAGATGGCTCAAGGATTTCTTGGAATTAAAATGTGGTGTAAATTATCACATAGATGCAGCCCATGGGTAGCTGGACTAAACCTAATTGAGCTGCTACTTTCTGTGTCACAATTCAGGGCAGGATCAGGCTTGGAAAAGGTACAGCTTATCTCTAGGCATGCTAGGGAACATTATCACTGCAGGTGCTCTGAAACGCACTCACTTCAGTCTGACTACCTCTGATGTGGCACATGATTAGGTAAAACACAGGAAGCCAGATTTTCAAAAACATCTAAGTACCTATGGTACCAAATGGGATTTTCCAAAGTTTCCTTAGACTGTCAATGGCATTAAAGGAATTTAGGCATTTGTCAAACTCCCAGTAAAAGACAACCTGTCTTAAGTTTTAACAACCTAAGTCTTAGGTCTTAGGCTGCTTTGTACCTCTGAAAAAGAAGCCCTTCTTTTTGTCTCAGCTAATATTTTCACATGGGAACACAATATTTAAATATCACAAATGCATATAGTCAGAGTTAATTAATGTTTGTAACAAGCATTTTAAAGATTAAGTAGTCTTTGGTAACAGGCATAATGTTGCTGTTTCTAGTCCTCAATTAACTGGACTGGTGTCTGACTTCAGTCAGCAATGCTGATTATCTGCAATGTGGTTTTTTTGTTATATGCACTGATAACAGATTATTTTTATCAAATTCCTACTGAATTTGAAAAATCTCATTCCAAGGCTATAGATATATATACATATAGCTATGATCAAAGGGTTCAAAAGTCTTGAGTTGTACCATTTGCTGTGAAAGTTCCATCAAAGAAGGTGTCTGAAATACAAACACAACCATTATAGGAGACTTGTTCCTGTTGTGCTGTAATTTTTTTGTACTCTGTTGTGTCCCTTCAAACAAATTCTCTATCCTGTCCCCACGAACCTGCCAATGTTAGAGATTTTTGGAAGCTTTCTATAGATCTGACAAAAGAGAGCTCTTGCTCAACCCATAATAAAAAAAGCACAGCTAACACCTTTACTTTATGGAAGTGTGTTCTGAAGTAAGTGCTTAACTCTTAATTGGTTCAATATCAAACACAAATCCATACTCAGTTCCTCCCTGTCCACTGCTCTGTTTTCTCAGTTGTGGCAGGATAGAAGGTACATCTGCAATCTGTCTTACAGACCTCTTTCAAGTGACAGACCAGCACATTTCCTTGGAATCCCATTACCCATCTGGCTTTTTTTGGATCAGTAGGAAAAAAGGGACTTTGAATTTTGGGAACAGCCTGTGTAATAGTTGGAAGAAGGGAATAAAGAACATATCTGGGAGACAGTTTAAACTATTTTATATAAAGTAAAGAAATAGGAGTAAAAGCATTGACTCATTTAAGATCTCTCAATTTTGAGGGTGCAAATTTAATTCCTTTTTGAGAAACTTCAGACTTTATCTGACTCATAAATATAAGAATTCTAGCGCTCAGAGCAACTAAAAGATGGGTTGAACTGTCGTCGGACTTTCTTCCTCATCGTATCTTTATCCTGATCCTTACCTTGACTTGTCACACAGCAGACATTTTGATCATCTAGCTCTGAATACCTCTGTGATGGAGCACTAAGTGATAATCAGCTGCCTGAAGGTTTCAGCACCAGATAAATAGGGAGAACACCACATATCTTCGCTACTTTGTTGTTCTAGGTTTTAGTTCTACTATCTGCTCCGCATCCAAATATACTCCTTGAATTTATGTCCCTACACCTCACTGAAAATCCTCAGATCCTGGATTCTTCAGGTTCTGCTCCTATTATTCTCAAGGGATATGGTACACTTTGTAGGCTTAGGCAAAGGCTACCTATCAGGGATAAATGTGCTCCATCAAAAGATAATGGTCTGTGATGGTGAAGAGAAAAGAACAACAACTGAAGGATTGCCTCAGGGTAATTTCTAGGAAGTGCATTTAAAACAAACAAACTAACAATGCCTTCTTATAAAGTTGAAACTATGGAAATAGTGGGATGAAGGAATTCAGGATGAGGATCTTATTCCCTCATAAACTAAATGTGGAAAGAAAGCATTTTATTAGTCAAAATTTCTACATCTTGAAAAGGAAAATCCTAATAGAAGTGAAATAAATAGTGTTTATGTGAAGGTATAGACTCTTGCTTTTATATACTAGCTAAATTAACACCAGCTAGACTGGCAGCTTTCCCAGATCAAAGGCTGCTAATAGCATACTCTATTCCTTTAGCCAACATGTTGGTTTTTTTTATTTTTAAATTATCCACCGTGCACTGATGTGCAAAAGAAATACATCAATTCCTAATAAAAAATGCCTGATATTATCTAATGAGTGGAAGCTAGAGGTCATCTTGAGAATGCAATATTTAATAGAAGTCTTAAAGTACCGAACTAAATAAATATCTTTCATTGTGGTAACCTGTATGACCATATATTTTTTAATTGCTGGAATACATGGTATCTGCTTAGCTGATTTAAAAAGATATGTTAAGACTTTTCTAGGTTTATTACTTAGTGCAAGTGCTGATGTGCAAACTGCAAGACTCTGAAGCGCATGCATAATCAATAATGCATCTAGCTGCTCTCTGACTGAGTTCAATTGTAGTATCTATTAGATCTAGCCTTCCAATACCTTGCCCTGGAACAATTATTCAGGCATACCAGGGCAAGTTGTGCTACATTAACTTCTTTCTGGCAGTAACTGAAAGCAAATACAGCTTGCAGTACTGTGCAGTACTTTGTCCCCTTTAATGAAGTGACCCACCAAATTAGTTATTCACTAGTAATATTAATAGCAATAGAAATAGTAATATTTCTATACTCTTCTTTGAGTTTATACAACATCTATATTAGCCAAATTATTTAAAAGATTTAAATGCCTTCTATAAGTGCTTCTATACTTCTTTAAGTGCCTTCTATATTTTTTTTAAGAGGCATTTGCAAAATAGAGAATATTCTGTACCCAGAAACTCACTACATGCTTTGTGTGGCTTGGACGTTAGTTCCTTGTTTTTAGGACTTTATTAAAATTGTATTTACATTTAAGAGGATGATCAAACTAATGTTTGTTAACATTCCAGACACATATTGAAGAGACAGGATAGTTTTTTGAAATCAATAGAAAAATTCCTGCCCTTTGGGTCTAGAATTAAGAACAAAGAAGATTCAGAAAGCAGTTGTTAACTTTTAGCAACTGTATAAGAAATGAGGCCCTTTGGGCTGCTCTTCACCTTTTATGGGGGGAAAAATATTCCGAAATTGATGAAGGGAAGTAAATGGGTATAAATTACTACAATAAATACTAGAGTAATTCAAGAATAATGAGACTGTCTGCATCTTCCTAGAGTTGTACAAATATAGCTAAGGGCAGAATAAGGCTGATGACTTTTTAAAATGTTGCAGGACTGTATCTTCTTTTCAGTCAATGAGCAGTCAATTGACAATCACTCTAGACTGGTTTCTTTTAGTTAAGGACTTACAATGACCTTCCATTCACACCAATTATTCACTAGTTTTCCAGTCTGAAAAGTCAATATAGTTTTCAAAAGATAACAGATCCATGTTCTGCTCTTTCTCCATTACAGAGAAGTCACTTAGTGTATTGGGAGTATCCTGCACTATCACATATGCAATAGTTAAACTAAAAGCTGAAGGTCAGTTTGTCAAGTACCTTACATCTAGGTCAGCCTGACTCCTGACAGGTCACAGTGGTCCACATCCATATATACTCCTTGGATTTATGTCCCTACATCTCACTGAAAAAAAAAACCCAAACCCCTATATGTTGTTTCTTTCATTCTATTCCTATATTTATAATGGAGTCTGTAAAACCTAATTTGAGGCTGGGTTAATTCTTAATCTAGCGATGAGTAGAGGCATAAAACAGTACTGAAACATGCATAAATTATCCTACAATAAATTGTAATGATCTGGGCATAGCAATTAAGATAATGATGCATAAAACAACTACTGTAAATTATACAGTGATATATAAGACTTTTTAGGTGGTAAGCCTCTGACTGCAATACACTGAACTTAAGCATAATGTCACTGTTCTACAGCAGTGTATTTCAAACCAATTCAGAATCCGTTAATTTCTATTTTTTCCCCAGTGTATTCTTACAATGATCTTTTTCTAATCAAACAAAATTTACAATAATAATTCATATCTGCTCTAAGAATTTGTTTGTATCTGACCCTAGCTTCTGTAATTTTTGAATTGTTTCTTCAGCACTCCCTCCAAGGAATGCTTCTCATCCCTTCTACAGTGGGCTGTGAAAGGTATTTAATGCTCTGTCTTTCCTTGTATCTCCACTTGGGGTACACACAAGCATAAATTCATCTAAATTCTCTATGCCAGTAGCTCAGATATCTATTTCTCCTCCAGTATACATACTGGTAACTTTTCATGATCAGATATTGCTTTAAGATTGCACATGTTTCAATAATTTCCCTTCCTTGATCACGCTTTCCATCATTTCTGATCATCCTCAACCACCTTTCAGCCTGCTGGGGATTTTTGAAATTACAATGATTCTCATAATCAAGCCATGCTTCAGTTTTGTTACATCCTTTTGGGGAACATCAAAAAACCCTCATAATTTTATTCCACAGTTCTATTTTCATCATTCAAACTCTTGATCTCAGAAACAACAGATCTGTGGCCTTGATGAATGCAATGCTGTCATTCCTGCGGATATTTGACAAGTTGTTTTGCTGTTCATTGCTTTCTCATCATAGCAAAAAATATATTAAATCTTCCCCTCTTTATCTGTTCTTCCAGTTATTTTTACTGTAGTTTCATGTTTAAGACTGTAGGACTTGGTTCTCACTTATGTATTTTCTATCATTTAATAAGAAGCAATGGATTTATTTTTTTCATCTGCTTGTAACATTAGCCTTGCTGTCATTCTTGTTAGATTTTCATAATAAAAAGAAGAAGATTATTGTTTCTTCAGTGGTGGGTCACATTAAACAGATTAGACTCATGTCCTCTGGAAATGTAATCAATATATTAATATAGATAGATATATTTTAATGGACACTATTTGACATTTTTTCATTTATTCATGAAAAAAAAAATCAAAACAACATTTCATTTACATGCTGCAGGGATCCAAGAATTTTGCAAGTTAAATATTTTATTTTTGCCTTTTATTGCCTAATGGAAATTATTATTACAGTGTCTGCCAGATAATATTAGTGGTAATTCTTAAGAAAAACTGCTAAAAAGAGTAAGCAATAATCTCCCAACTGTGGTCTAAGAAAGTTTGAAATTCTATTCTATGTCCAGCTAAAATCAGTGGGTACCTTCTCTTCTATTTGACTCTAAAAACACAACCAGGTAGAAAAACATATTTTTAAAATGAAACAATTTTTCTTACTTCTTTATGACTAAAATTTAATAGAAGGTGGCTACCAAAATTGAAACAAATAAACAATAAGAAAAAAATCAATAGGAAAGCAAGACTACTGTCCCTTACATGATGTAAACATTTTGTTTGTTTTGTTTTTTAGCTTGAGGTAATCAAAAGAAGTTCTATTGGTGCAAGCAGACATATATCTCTTGATGTAAATATACATATACACATTTTCAGGTTTGGTTTTTTTTCACATTCTAGCAAAAATGACAAAAATCTATGAAGTACTACAAGTTTGGAATAGCACGAATAATTACCTCCCATCATTTGGAGCTCTATTTCTTGAGACCAAATTCTCAGAAATGTTCTTCCAGTTATAAGCTGTAATGAGCCTAATCATTGTGGGAAGTCAAACAGCTTTTTCTAGTGTTCTTGGTGTTGTAATAGCTACTTCAGAATACTTTATTTTTATGGATTCATTCTATTTCTATGAAAAATAATTGTAATTTTGTGGCAACTAAAGTTAATAACCAATTTGGTGAATATTACTAAATAGGTTCTCAAATAAGCACCAATAAAGTGAAACATTAATAGAATATAGCACATGTTGCACATAGTTCAATAGAAACTGCAGGTACTTACTTCTATGAGTCATGTAATGGTGCTCTTTCTTTCCTAACTCATATTTTTGAGATACTGTACTGTGTTTAATTTGACCTGAAAGTGATGCGGGTTTAGTATTTAATCAGAAAGAAGGCTACCTTGTTGTTGGGTTTTTTTGGTTTTTTTTACCACAGGAAGACTTAAAAATTGCATCTAATAGCACCTGCTGACTCAGCTAATTGGTACATCTTGCATGGCAGCATTCTGGGGTGCATAGGTTTGAAGGTCATTTTGACTCTGGGCCCTTAGTAATGTGGCGGCTTTCAACAGTCCCTATGAACTGCAAAAGCAAATCAAGGAGGATTTTTTTTTGAGGAGGCGACAAAAAAGATAATTTATTTGAATTGAGATTTTATGATATTCTGCTAAAGTCATCTCACCAGATGTACTTGTGTGCAGACCTGAGCTTTTATTGTGGAAGTTGGGCTAAGAAAGCAAAGTAAAAAATATATATATAAAAATAAGTTAACACTTGTAGTCAAACCTGTTAAAATTAGCTAACCAAATTACATTAAATCATCCATTTGTAACATTATCCTGACAATAATAGTGGTAAACCAAATTTACTGACTGTGTTTTATAGAGTTTGCTGTCTATAATTTTAGTTTTTAATTTCCAGGCTCTAACTTACAGTTATTTGTACTGTGCTATTTTATTTACACTTTTACTAAAATTCTTTTTCTTCACCTTTACATATTTAATAATCAAGTTATTAGTTTTAAGATGATTTCTAAACAGCCAGAATGATGTTGTAATTATGCTTTTAATCAGGATGTTAATTTCAATATTTATTTTATGGTAAACAACTTCAGACTTTAAAGCCCTCTTTATTTTCTTGTGGCCCTGTCAAGAGGAGAAATATGATTTTCTTGTCTGGGCTGTATACATTGCCTTGAAACATGAAGGTCCAGATTCACAAAAGAAGACTTGTCAGTGAAATGCATGTCCTTCCATTTTCCCCTTTTATTGCTCAGTTCAAGAAGTCATAAAATCAAGCCACCAACACACCCCATACAACACATGGGAAAAGTCAGATCTCTAGGCTGTTAACATGGTTGTTAATACATGGAAATACATGAAGGACAGCTCACAAAGAAGTTACTCAAGGTTTATCTTATTCTCCTGTTCCAGAGAGGCTACACAAGACCTGTATTCACAGGCCAAAGCTTCTCATGCCACTCATTCTGGACACAGGATGGAAACAGGAATGGCTGGAAACGGAAGTGTTCCACTGTTTGCATTGAAAAGATGTCAGGAGCACGGGTATTGGTTGAGGTACTAGGAAGTGAAAAATGTGGCTCCTAGACTTCCTTCACCCTGAAGCTTTTCAAAACACATCTCTTGCCTCCTAGAAAGGTGCCTGGCATCATTCTGTGGCCTACATGAATGGAAGGCACCTTCCATCTCTTCTGCGGAAGTTAAAAAACAGTGTGAATCCAGTTTTCAGGGATTTGCAAAGGCTAAGAATTATAGGGAGATCTGTTTCTCTGAGGAGATTTTTCTATAAGACATGAGCAGCCTAGGTTTCTAGTCCTGGCTGTAGGGATTGCTTACTCATCCTGCATTAAAGAGTCATACAGCAGGGTAGGAGAAAATGTTTACAAAAAAGAGATAAAAGCCAACCAGACTCAAAAAAGCCTACACCCTCATAGGCACCTAAGTGCTTGGGTGAAGCTTTATAGGTAACTCATAAGGACTTGGAAATTTCCTCTAGTTGCACTTAAGGCACTTACATATTTTAGTTTTGAATTCAGGACCTAATGGAAATAATTGAGCAATTTATGAAAACACTTACATAAATAGCCTGTAGAACAGGGTTTATATAACAGAGATGAATGCCAAATCCCAAATGATTCTCCTATAAACAGAGGGGAAAAATTCTTTCAAAAGATAAAGGAAGAAAGGTTGGGTTTTATTTCAAGCTTCTTCTGTCAAACCTCACATCTTTTCAATATAGTTGACGGCAGATTCCACTGGAAAAAAATATCCTGCTGCTCAGCCAGTTCCCATGTGCTGAAACACAAGATGGTAGGGAAGACGACCAGCCTGATCGAACAGAGAGTTTTGGCTTGAACAGAGAGACACAGAGAGAGGCTCACTTTCGGAAAAGGGTGCAAGCAATTTGGGAGTACCAGAAGGTACAAAAGGAGAGTTAATCTTTTATTGGATGCAGAGGGAATCACAGTGACAGAGGAGGATATGAAGGCTGGTGTGTTTAATGCCTTCTTTCCTTCAGTCTTTAAGGTAAACGTGCATTATCCTCAGGGTACTAAGCCCCCTGAGCTGGAAAACAAGGATGGGGAGCAGAAGCAAATCCTCACAATCCAAGAGGAAATGGTCAATGACCTGCTATACCCATTAGACATACACAAGTCTAAAAGGCTGAACAAGATCTGTCCGACAGTATGGATGGAGCTGGTGAAAATGTTTAACAAAACACTTTTTTGTCATCTATCAGCAGTCCTGGATAACTGGGAGATTCCAGTTGACTGGAATTTGGTAAATGTGACCCCTATCTACAAGAGAGATTATTAGAAGGATCCAGGGAACTACAGGCCTGTAAATCTGACCTCAGTACCAGGAAAGGTCATGGAGCAGATCACAATCAGGCCCTTGTATAGCATATGCAGGACAGCCCAGGATCAGGCCCAGCCAGCAGGGGTTTGTGAAAGTTAGGTCCTGCTTAATCAGCCTCCTTCTGTGACAAGCTGACCTGCCAACTGGATGAGGAGAAGGCTGTGGATATCTGCCTGGACTGAACTAAAGCCTTTGACTCTGTTCCTCGAACGTTCTGGTGGAGACACTGTCAGCCCATGGCTTGGATAGGTGTGCCCCTAGCTGGGTAGAAGGCTGTCTGTAGTGCAGGGCCTGGAGTGTTGGTGAATGGAGCTACATCCAAGTGGTGGCCAGTCAGCAGTGGGGTTCCCTAGGGCTCAGTGCTGGGTCCAGTCCTATTTAGATCTTTATCAACAACTTGGGTGACGGGTTGACTGAGTTTCCTCTCAAGTTCATTCACTGCAACAGACTTTGGGCACTCTGGCTGAAAATTGTCCGATAGGAAAGGGCCTTGTGGTGCTGGTCAACAGTAACTGAACATGGAGCCAGCCCATGGCCAGGTGGCCAAGAAGACCATTGGCATCCTGGCCTGTATCAGCAATAGTCAGTAGGACTATGGAAGGGATTATCCCTCCATACTGGTGAGACCACACCCCAAATCCTGTTTTCAGTTCTGAGCCCCTCATGACAAGAAAGACATTGAGGGGCTGGAGCATGTCCAGAGAAGGACAATGGAGCTGGTGAAGGGTCTGGAGCACAAGTCCTATGAGGAGTAGCTGAGGGAGCTGGGGGTGTTCAGCCTGGAGAAAAGGAAGATCAGGTCTCAAGTTGCAACAAGGAAGGTTTAGATTAGGTATTAGGAGGAATTTCTTTGCTGAAAGGATGGTCAGACTGACCATCCAAAGGCTTAGAACAAGTTGTCCACTAAGTGGTGGAATCACCACCATTGGAAATGTTCAAAATCCATGTGGATTTGGGAGGCATGGTTTAGTAGTGAACATGATGGTATTAGGTAAGCAGTAGAGCTTAAGAGTGTTTTCCAGCCTTCACAATCCTAGACTTCTATGATTCAGAGCTCCATTTTGTTGTAAGGTAAGGAGTGGAAGAAAACTAGCTTGGCTGAACAGATAATTCATCTCAGGACTCAACAGAAAAAGGAAATTTTATGATCTATGGAAGAATTTAGGCACTGCAGAAAGATTACAGATATGTGGTTCACATACCCAGGTAAACTGCAAAAAGAGGCCAAAACGCAGCTGGAGTTGAAACAGGCCAGTGTTTTGTCAGACAAAAAGAAAGGCTTTTTTAGATGTGTTAATAGCAAGAGGGAGTCCAAGAAAGCCATTTGACCATTTGACCACTATGTTCTGAAGATCATTAGGGAACATGAAAGAGAAGGAATATCCAATGAGGCTTTTTGCCTTATACTGATAGACCTTGGGCTGTGCATTCTTTCAAGTTCAGCATTGGTGCAGCCTCATCCTGAGTCCTGTGTGCAGTGCTGGGCCCCACAGCCTGAGAAGGGTGGGAAGGTCCCTGAATGGTCCAGAGGAGGACAACAGAGCTGGTGGAAGGGCTGGAAGGCACATCCTGTGAGGAGCAGCTGAGGGCTCTGGGTTTGTCTGGTTTGGAGAGAAGGAGGTTCAGGGGTGACCTCATTGCTCAGTACAGCTTCCTTAGTGGGGACCTGGAGAGGGAATGCTGATCTCCTCTCCCTAGGGTTCAGCAACAGGATGACTGGGAATTGTGCAAAGTTGTGACAGGGAAGGGCTAGTCTGGACATTAAGAACTGTTTCTTTACCAAGAGGGTGATCAGACAATGGGACAAGCTTCCTGGAGAGGTGGTTGATACTTAAAGACTGTCAGTGTTTAGGAGATACTTAGACCATACCTTTAATATTGTTCTTTAACTTTTGCTCAGCCCTAGAGTAACCAGGCAGTTGAACTAGATGGTCCCTTCCAAACAAATTATTCTGTTCCATTCAGAGAACACTTCTCATTTGGTGTGTGATAGATATAAAATATGAACATCAGAGAAGTAACCAAATTAGTATTTTAAAAATATTTGAATCTCAAAAGCATCATTATTTTTAAAGCTTAATTGAGTGTGTATGCAAATGCAGTAAAAAGGAATGGGTGAGTGTCAGCCTTCCTGAGCATGCCTTCTATTTCTCCCCATCTATCAGTCATTTTGCAATTCCTGTGCGCTGCGTTTGGCATTATGTTGGGAAGCCATAGCATCCCAGGGCTGTTGCAGCAGTAGAAAAGACTGGCTTCAAAATGGAAGAAAAACCTGCATAAAACTCCAAGTAGTTAAAAATATTTAAAGGCCTGAGGAAAGAATTAGAGTAATCTGATTTTCTAACAATTTTTTCTGTTCAATAAGCTGTTCAACATGTAACTTGTGTTTAATCACCAAATATTTCAGAAAGGTGGTAATTTGATATCAGAATTTCAAGTGATAAAAATTTACTATCTGAACAAGTTGCTAAAATGGTAAATTACTAATAAAACAAAAAAACCTGCATTTTTAAAATCATAACTGAATTTAAAGATTTGTCCACTTTTCATTTCCCTTGCTTTTTTATCCAATAATTAGGATTCTGTGCCTTGTCCTGATAAAATGCAGAGGCATTCACTACTTGTATGTATGTAGACACATTGTTGATAATGAAGACTCTTCTCAAACTTTTTTAGATAAATGTAGCACACGGAGTGCCTTAGCTGTCTTTTCATAAAAAAATTTTCTATTCTGAACATTTTCTATGGCTTTTACCAAAATCCTTTCTGATGTCTTAATGTCCCCTTTTCAAGCAGAGTTGCCAGGATTATTCTCTATGCATGGTGAAGACCTCATATGATGGCCGTATTCTGTATGGTAATGTCTATACATCTTGGAGGACTCTTTCCTAGCTGTATGGACTGAAAAGCTCATGTTTATTTGATTATTTGTGGTAAGCCATTCCATTGTAATGCACTATATGATACAATCTCTCATCCAGTAATCACAATCTACATTTTTTTCTTTGTACATTGCATGACCTTGCATTTGGCAATGTTCAGCCTCATGTTGATCGAATGAACCAACTTCACTATATGAATCAGATCAGTCTGGTTTATAACTGACCTATGACCATTGTAACTTCTCTCTCCACCAGTTTTTGTATTATCCGCACATTTTACAAGCAATGCTTCTATATTTTATTCCAGTTCATTTACAAAGGTATTGAATATCAATGGGGTGAAGACAGATTCCTGAATATCTGAACTAGAAGCAACCTCAACAGGAAGATGAGTCTTCATTTATGGGTTACATTTTGTGGTCTACTGGTTAGCCAAATTTTAATCCCTTTAATACAGGGATTATTGTATTTTGTGATGGCATCGATTTTGTGAGTGGTTTTTTTTCCCTCCCCCATTACACTGAGGAGCCAATTCAAACATCACATAGAAGTCTATTCCTCAGCACATTACCAGTATTGACTGAGTGTTAGGTTTTTAACACAACTATTTTTAAAAAGTATTGGATAATTAGAAAGGTAGTAGGAGAACATGCGCCATGTTTCTCATGCTTTCTTAGATGTCCACTTGTTGATTTTTTTATTAGTTTTCTTCCAGCTCTTTGGTGGTTGCTCTTTTTATTTTTGATCCAATGGCCACTGAAACAAAACACATGGCTGACAGTCCTCTTTCTGAAATACTACAGCCATTCTTATTAATTATGCAAAAAGTTCTTATCTCTACTCTTTGCATTTCATATCAATACACCCACCCATTTACTCTGAATCAATATCAGTGATAAACAAATAAAACCCTGAATTATTAAGCTGGTGGAGCACAAGTGGGGAGAAAAGGCAGAACATTTTCTTCATTTTTGAGAAATCTATTTTTTTGACTTTTAATATGCAGGTTTTATAGAACACTAAATAGTTCTTGTTTCTTCAAGCCACTAAGTGAGTCATGTTCTTAGGTGGCAAACAGCATACCTAACACCTTCAGTAATCTTGTACAGCTTTTTCTCCATCAGTCTTCCTGAACTAAGAAGTTCAGTCTTCCTTGACTAGAAATTCTAATTGTTTTCCACTACATTATGATTTCTATAAAAGTAAATAACAATGTATATGAGGTACTGTCCAATTCCATGATTCAAAGAGATATTGTTAGAGTGCTTAACTTTTTAAATAACAGTCTAACTTTTTAAACTTCATAGAATTTTCAGTTTTTAAATAAACTTTATTAAGAAACTCAGAACTCTATAGCTACCAAATAATATATAAATCTATATATATACCAAAAATAATTTTGTACAATGCATCAATCTGCTTTTTTTTTTTTCTCTGAATGTGGAAAAATATATATATATGCAGAGCACTTGCTCCTTCTAACCCTCATGAGTAATTTTCTCTTGCATTTCTCTTGTATTACACCTCTTCCACTCATGCATTCCACAGGGTTTTGATAGATTTTTATGGATTTCTTAACGTCTTGTCTGTTACTGGTCACACATTGCCAGTAGATGCATTGGTTTTCTATGTCAATTGTTTGCTTTTGTCAGCTTTCTGGCTTGTCCTCTGTCACAATCCTCCTATCCCCTGCCCTGGCATTCTCCCAGCTAGCTCCAAGGTCCATGGCGGGGAAGGAGGTTCCACAAGGGCGAGGCAAAAGACAAGGAGGCTCTTTCCCTCAGGACACTGTCCCACAGTTCATTCCTGGAACAAATTCAAGGAGGAAGAGAGAGACACAATACATTGTGGGGATTTTTAAACTGGGGGGAAGGGGGTGGGGGAGAGTAGAATTACATCCAATTGGATGAAACTGAAGGGGAAGAGTGAGGGGAAGGATCCAACACCACACACCCAGCAGGGAGCAACAGGGAAAACCCATTCAGTGAAAATACAATAACCATCCTAGTGCAATACACCAGTCCTCAGTATTTTTGAGATCCCACTGAACACCTGCAAAAGGAATTTAAAGAACTCATTCAGAGTATATAAAGTTATATGTGCTATAAAAATACACATATTTTTATAAGAAGAGGGCCTTAATCTTGATTCACTCTTTTTGTGGTCAGCTAAGAATGTTAACAAGTGTTGAAGATAAGGTATTTCCATAAAGAACAGCAATATAATTCAACTTTGGCTCTCTTCATTGCTGTCTCAAGTTGTAGAATTCATATATTTGCATAAAGTGGAAGATAAATAAATAAATGTTTTTATTTCTATTATGACCAGATAACAGTAACAAAGCTATTGTTTTCTACCACTCTCTAGAGAAAATTATTTTAAGCAGATTGGAGACCGATAAAAATACTCTCATGTGGAGCAGTTTAACATATTTTCTTTATTCTAAAAAATATTAAATATTTTAGTCATAATGGCCTGCATATTCATGCTATTTTTTGTGTACAAACAGGAAGAAAGAAGAGTTTGGTATATTTTGTATGTCTATTTTGAAATACTTATAAAAGTACTGTAGGGGATTGAAGAATTTAAAGGAGTGAAATTTTTATTTTTCTTTTAAGTTTCTTTTCTGGTTCTTATCATGTTCATTACATGTGAGATAACTCCATATATTTTGCAGAAATACACTTTTTCATTTTTGTTTATGAACAGTGAGTTATGATTTATGAAGGGCAATTTTTAGCTTTTGCTAAAAAGTAGATAAATAACTAATTTGAATCCATGGAAAACACAGAATTACTCCTTGTAAGACCTTTGCACTTACAGTAATGTCGTAATATGAAGTTAGAGCATTAAATTTACATGGGAGAAATTTAATATAATTCTGCTGATGTCTGTGTAACAGCTCTGAATTACATCAGTTCTGAACTATATTTTCTAATGTACTTAAGCGTGTTTTACTTGGTGAATTAATTATTCGCCAAAAAGTTGGCTTGGAATTTTTCAGAAATCTAGTGAAAATTCTGACTAAAAATGACAAAATATTTAAGTGGAGTTAAGTTAAGGTAAGAAGATTTGGTTCTTTTAAAAGTTAGGCTCATAAGTAGGCACAAGTTTTACCTTGGTCCTTGGATGACCTGCTTCTCTGTTGGCCTATTAAGTGAGTTGCTTTTCTGGAAATCAGAAAATGTTTGAAACCTATCTCAGCCTGTCACAGGGAATGGCTTTGAATCTAAGTCTTCTCTGTCTCAGAAAGCTATTGCATACCTGGGTTGATATTTGATGCTGGTTTATTGCAACATTGTCATTGCAGATGTTCCAGTTTAGGGGGAAGAACTTTAAGCTGAGGACCTGGAACTGAAGAGATACAGTGACAGAGCTTCCAGTTTGATGTTGATGCTGTAGCGATTCATCTTATTCTGTGATGGGATTCTCTCATCATATCTTTTTGAGGCTGTATCACGACCTGCTGCTGCCTACAGCTAAGTCACAAAACTATTTCCAATGTTTCTCTCTGTTGTTGTAACAAGCAAATGGTGGTCCGATAAACACAGGGGAACAATGTTACCAGTGTTCTGCAAACATTTTTCAAGTTGCCACAAAATGGAGTAGCACTGAGAATTCAGTAATGATTTTTTGTGTTCTCTCTAGCCTTGGTGGAAAAGGAATGCTGTCAACACAGCAGCTTCTAAAAGTCCCACCCCTCCTTACAACAAATTTCTATTCTATACACATAAAATTTCAAATACAAGTAAACATGAATCTGAAAAATGACCAGAAATAGTCCCTGAAATTCATATTAGTAAATACACTTTAATCAGTTTAGGTACATACACCCAGTGTTAATGAATCAGAAATACAAGATTAAAACACTTATTTCACACTTTATCTCCAAAGTTCTCTTTTTTTTTTTTCCATTCAGATTACTAAAACCCAATGAAAGTTCAGTTCTCGGGTTTGTCCATGAGCCAAATTAGACAGTCCTTAATTTACTTATTACTCTCATATCTTATTGTGCAGCTGGTTTATGACAGGTTAATATAGCTGATATTGTCTATGTGGAGATCCCAGCTGCATCCAGATTACAATGGCTTTAACTTCTGGATGCAATACATGATCTTCACCAGCAAACATCAAAAAAGGATTAGACCACTATTCTACCAGCTACTTTAGAATTGCTCAAAGAAAGGAAAAGTGGAAATAGACAGAAATCCTCCACATCTGAACTAAATAACTAACTGAAGCCTTTGAAATGTGATCTATACTGGGAGTGCTGGCTGCCCAGGGTTTTGCAAGCCATTCTGAAAGTAAATCACCTCTTCATTACTTTCATCACAGGCTGAGGACAACTAGAGTTGTTAAGTGTATGCTTTGATGACCAACTTGCCACTTTGCCTGCTAATTATTTTAATAATATACTAGTGTTTTAAATATTTTAGATTGTTTCTAATTTAGAAACTGAGAGTACAATTAAATAATTAATGAAGCATTATAGGTGATAAAACGAAGAGATATTGAGACAGCGTTCCACTGCCCAAAGAGTAAGATTTCTTTCTGAAGAGGATATTTTCAGGTTGGAATGTTAACACCACCTCATCACTTTTGTTTTTCTTTCAAATACCTTAGTTTATGCAAACAAACAGAAAAAAGAGAATTGAAGTCATTACGAAGGATTACAGTAGAGGAGCCTGGAAAGCATATTGGAAGTATGTTGGAAATTTCCAAGAAATCATATCTGTTCATTTTGGAATTATACTAATTATGAAAACATGATAGTGAATCCAGAATAAAATATTTGTGTTTGGAGAGTGAATAAGGAACAACCCATTATTTTCCGAAATGCCTATTAGTCCTTCCTATTGAATTTGGCTGGGAATAGTTCTGTTAGAAATGGCAGAATTAGGTCCCGGAGGTCAGAACTGCATATATGCATGATATAGTAGAAAAACTCTTTCTGAAAGATGAACAGTATGCCAGTGACACAATAACCATAGACAATTTCAAATTATTTAAAGAATGAGATACTGGTTCTAGATTCAAAATTAAATCAGTTTGAAATTGAAATACATTTTTCACCAGAATCAAAGTTAGGCCAGGCTATTGAATACTGGCAAGCTTCCAGAAAACCTTCCCATTTCCTTATATTAGTTCTCTGTAGATAATTTTATTAAATGGCAAGTCAGATGATCTTTTTTATCTTAATTTTCCATTGATTAAAGTAGGAAGCACTACTGTGTATCCTCCAGAAGCCTTCATTATGAAGATTTAAGCAAGAAAATTATAGGAGTTCTACTTTTAGTTAGTTAACACTGACACAAAGATGAATTTCTGACTTTATGGCTATTAAAATATATATATTAATAATGTAGCATTGTGAGTACCTTATTGAAAAGAATTAGCCTTAGGGAGAGAAGATGATTCTAGTCCCTGAGTCTTAATACCTCGAATGCAATAGTAAATTAAAGAGGCCTGATTAAAGTGATGTGAAAAACAGTAACATTCCTACTTCTATTTGCTCAGTGTGGAAAGAAATTCTCATTTTTATTTTGAAAATCTTATATTGTGACTACACTTGTGCAGAAAAAGGAGTTTAATGGCACTTTGCAGTATGTTTGTGTTTCTGTACATGAGTATATAATTACAGCTATGACAGCACACAGTTCTTCAGTGGCTATCTTAATAATTTTAATTACAGAAAATTTTTCATAAAGCTTGGAATGAAAAAAATGTATGCTACTGACTAGGAAACATTCGACATAAAAAAGAACATCAAGATATGTTTGACACTGCTTTTGAGGGTACCTGTCATTTAGCAGCTGTTGCCAGACCAAAATACATATTGGCTGCATCAAGGCAAGAGGAAATTCTTTATCTCTGGTAAATTATCTTAGTCATTTTGGCCTCATTGAAACAATGACAGTTTCAAATAACCAGGAATCTATCCTGAAACTTCCAAGCCACAAACCAGCATTCCAGGAGCAAGTGACAACATGTTGAAAAGCCATACACAGAAACCAAATATCAGAGAGAAATTATTATTCTGTTCAATCCTTAACAGAATACATCAGGAGTACTGCATCCAAATGTATAAGAAATGCTGAAAAACTGAAAAGTCCAAAGGAGGGCAACCAAGATGATTAGGAAGCTGAAGGACAAAACATAAAAGAGGCTCAGGGAGTTGAGTACTCCCTCTAGATCCAAGAGGAGAAAGCTAAGGGTATCAATTTGCCATCATCAACTAAAATAAGAAGTTATAGTGAAAATGGAGCCAGATCTCCAGCAGAAGGTCAAAAGACCTTCTTTCTCCTGCAGCAAGAGAAATTCCAGCCAATCATACAAGAAAGATCTTCACAATGAGGGTGTTAATACAATGTGACAGGCTGCCAAAAGAACTTGTAAAGTCTCCATCTTTGCACACATTCACAACTCTCCTGGACAAGATCTTGAGTAAAATCATCTAAATTTAAAGTGACTTCTGCTATGAGAAGTGAATAAAACTAGAAAATTATTAGAAGTCCTTTCAAATCAAAATTATTCTGTGATGCTACAATTCTATTCATTTTGATCTTCAGTTAGAATTTGAAAAATACTTTTTGCTGTATCAGTGGAATATGGGTTATAGAAGCTAAATTCTGCCAGCTTCGTTTTACTTTTTTTTAAAAAAGAGAGAGTATACTGAAATATGCAGCAGAATGTTTCTATTGGTAGTTAAAATGAAAATTTACCAAAAGAAGATGAAAAATAAAAGTAATGCTGAATTCGATAGGGTTTTTTGCTTTCTAAATTTTGATTGAAAAACACTGTGGAAGGTGTTGGATTATTGTCAAGAATCAGCAGCCAAAAATGGAACAGAATGAGGGAAAGAAGAATATAATTCAATTTTTTGGCAAAAGTAATCCTCATGGTCTCTTTGGTAAACTGCAATGTTGGAAAAGTATTCTTAAATAAAAGTGGAAACTGGTTTACACTAGAACAAACCAGAAACATTCTTGGTTTTTATGTGCTCATTCAAAAATGAATAACTATTTTTTTCTATCATGGTGGGTGCCTGTTAAAGCAGAAGAATTTCTAAAGAATGAGATGAAGACAGGGTTATTACATTGGGAGATACCAAATTTAAATGAATCAGATTCAGTGAATTTATCCCAAATTTATAAGGGTGTAATTAAGGACAAAATTTGATTCTTCGTGTTTCATATTAGTCAGTGCATCTACATTTCTATTTTTAGTCTAGAAGTGAGAAAAAACTTTTCAAAATAACGTCAAAACAGTCCATAGCAGCTATCATCAAACCACCCAAACAAACCATTGGAGACATAGCTTAACCTCAAAGACCTTTCCCAGGTTTCACAGGAGAAATATTACGTCTTTTTTACAGTTAATATATAAGACATACCGCATTGTAAAACTGGAGCATCAGAGATCAAATCAGGCTTACTCAGAAGTCAGGTAAGATTTTAAAAGAGAAAGGTGCACCTATATGGACATATGCAAAATCTTGACAAGGCAGTTCTTTCAAGAATATAGTAACATTTTAGTTAGAGTATAACATTAGAAGTCTGGGGTCTGGTTTCCACAGCAACTCTTTGGAAACAATTAAATAGTGTTATTAAAGACTGAGGGATTTAAACCACTGCTAAATGGAATATAATCCTGTTCATCTGAAAACTTTATTCAAAAATAGCTAATAATTCATACCAAAAAGTCAATTTCTGGAGTGAAAATCTTGTCCATATGTCGTGGTTTTAAAGCAGTAACTAAAAAATCACTAGCAAACTTACTTATTTCTTGCTGTGAGATATGGATTAGAACAAGAGCAAAACAGGCTTAAAACTTAAAAGGAACAAAGAAAGTTTATTAACAAAAACTACAAGAATAAGAAACCAGAATAAAGCCTCCAGAAAACCCCTTTATCCCCCACTACCCCACCATTCCCTTGTTCACATGACAACATAGAGACAAAAAAACTTTGGCGGTTAAAACAGTCCCAGTTCTTGCTATAATCCTTTCATCAGTCTTTGTAGAGAAAAAGAAGGCTTTTTCTGCTAATCTATGGAGTTTTTCACAAGAAAACTATTTTCTTCATAGCTTTCTATTTCTCTGATGCCAGCTGCCTGGAAATTCTGCCATCAGTTCTCTCCTCCCATTTCACATCACTCTGAGGTGTGTATGGGTCAATGAGTCTAGGGATATAATTTTTAAGGATGAGTTATTCAAAGGCAAAAGTTCTCTTCATCTGTTTTTGTGAGCCTCTCTGGAAACAGAAGTTTTCTCTTTGCCCCTTAAAGGCTACAAATCTTCAACTATTACTTCTCCCGCAGTGTTCCAGCATCTCACAGGATCACAACCACTTCACCATTTGCTCAAAATCCACACTTTGAAACACTCCATTCCTCCCAATATACTGTCATGAATTAAAGGAGTTTTTTTTTCAGAACACTACTGTCCATCTCCATAGCTTTAACAGAAAAATATTTCAGCTTATTAAAGAATCTCCTTACTTCTCTCTCCCCTCTGGTATATATTATGGTGTCTCTTTACGTGTTGATCACTTCCTCTCTCTCTTCCCCTCTCTTGGGGAAAAAAAAGAATTAATCTGCAAGTCTCATCCGGGTAGTAAAAGAGTTAAAGTCTTGCTCAAGCTGCAGATGTTCATGGTGTCAGGTTTCAGTTCAGCAGCAGAAACTGCAGCCCAGCCAGGAACCGGCCTGGCCCTGCCAGCCCCACTTTTCAACCCCCCATCCTCCGCAGCCTTGTCTGGCATGGTGGTGGCAGGGGGAGGAGGCTGAGCCAGAGCCTGTTACTTCTTCAGAAGCTGGAAACTAAAGAGAACAAGAAATTCCCGGCCTTACATCTTAAGGTGGTGTTCAGAGGTTGATCTCACTTTTCAATGGTTAAATCCACTGTCAGTTCTCAGAAATGGCTAGGAGAAAAAACTCCCATCAGCCTCCAGCAGTTTCAACTTCCTTAGTTCTCAAAGCTAATCGTAAAGGTGCAGAACTTAATATATACAAAGCAGGCGATTGGGAATACCAGTATCATGAAATGACCCCAGGACACCATACTTCATCCCTTTCCCTGAAGAATGAAGAATCTTTCTTCTGTTAAGTCTCTGCATCTATTTCTGGATTGTTCCTCAAATATTTTACAGAGAAAACTCAAAAAAAAAAAAAAAAAAAAAAAGAAGATAAATGGATTTGATTTTTTTCCTCACTTGAAAATATGGTCATGATACTTTGGAGCCAAATTCTGGGACTAGCACTAAAGGCTTTCTTTACAGAATGGAGAAATTATTTTTCTATCCAGCTCCCAGGATAGAAGACCTAGAAGACGATGTCTCCTAATATTTCCTAACCTTTCTAATCTAACCACCCTCTTCCTGAAAAGACACCAGAGAAGCCTGTGATCTCCAAAGAGTAACAGGATAGCTCACACATTGCCCTCAAAGAGAAGGAATTGCAAAAGATGAAAGACAAACTCTCAAAGTTGAGAAGCCTTATCCTTGCTTTGCAACTCATTTTCTGAAGTTCTTAAGCAGTATTGATACCAGGCATGAAGATAAAAAGGAGGGATGTTTTATCTCCTTTTAACTCAGCTTTTTTAAGTGGAAGTTAGCCAGGGAGACTACTAAGTGATAAAACTACTAATTTTAATCCTGATACAGCCCCCATTTTACTATTATCTCACCTCAGGGAAAACAGATCTCTGGCTTGTTTCCAGGAAGACCTCCACTCTTGACATATGAGTAAATTTCAACTGGCAGAAAGTCTGATCCAGACCACAAAACTGCAGCCAAGCTCCTTGTTCACTGAGTTCTAAACTCAGTACTTGGCCAGGGATATTGGAATCAAAACCTGCAGAGCAGAGTGTTTTACTAAGTTGCACAGACCCATACTGCTGAAGTCCAGCCACTACTCTATGGTCCAGTGTTCAGGACAGGAAGTGGGACTGCAGGCTGAAGCCAAACTTGAACTGGCAACCAGAAGACATGAATCTAGGAAAACAACGCCTTTTTCAACTCTAAGACAAGAAAAATATTGAATCTTTAAAATAAGTTCTTAAAGCTATTAAATGACTCCAATAACATGAAGAAAGAAAGTGGAAAAAAAAAAAAGGAAGTGAATTTCCTTCAGGAAGTGTATCAGGAAAAAAACCCAGATTCTTTAGGGAACAGAAAAAGGAATTTGTTAACAAAGGCAACTATTCTTTGAAGAGCCTGAGGAACACTGACATGAAATCAGAAACCTACAAGAGTCAAGTGGAATTAATCTGAAAAGTATATTAAATAGGATATGCAGAAATACATCCCTTCATTTTGGTTTTCCTGACTCTTTATAGGCCAAAACAAAATTAATATTTTAATTCAGTTTTCTGTAAAAAATGCAGCACTGAATCAGCTTCAAACGCAGATCACAAAGCTTAAAGAATAGGTGGTCAGAACTACGAGAACATGCACGTGTCTGTTAGCTGAAATAAATCCAGTTTTTTCTCACTCTGAAGTATCTAGCTGCCTCTCCACAGGTGTATAAGCTGATGATCCAGCTCTCAAGCACACTCTAGTAGTTAGTGTTCATTCATGAAGGAGAATCTAATTTTAAGAGGATTCTTTTATACCCTAAACACTTGGTAGAGTATTCAGATTCAAATTTGCCAGTACTCAGAGGTTTTCTTAATGATCCCAAATCAAAAGGCAATTTAGACACTTCTTGATTCCTAACGATTGGCTGCCCCCACCTTCTCTCAAAATGCTAACAGCAGGCAGCTGTCATCACCTGTGTGTGGCAATCAATGCCTCCTGGCAGCTACTCTCGAGCACAGGTAAATCATGACCAAATCTAAACCAAGAAATAATTTTTTGGTCAATGTGGCAGCAGGCTTCAATTCCTGAAGATTTCCTAATGGTTTTTGTCAGCACAATGAAGCTTTCACTTCATACAAATACCCTACTTAATACTCGTAGTTAATATGTTAATAAAACTGAGATATTTGCAATTAGTTCATTTTTCAACAGAGCAAAACAATGAACCTCTTGGTAATATTATTAAAACTGGGACTTGATAATATCATTAGAACTATCTGGGCTGATCCATCCAGACAGTTTTTAACACAGTAAAGAGAATATCTGTCCAAAACATGGGCTGCCAGCTTTTTGGGGAGAATTCTGTGAAAAACTCTATTGAAGCCTTCACTGAAGTCCAGGTGACAAAAATCACAGCCTTTCACTTATCCCACCTGGCCATAAAATGAGATCAGGTTGGTCAGGCAGGACCTGCCCTCCCAAAACCCCTGCGGACTGGGCCAGATTCCCTGGTTTTACAGTATGTGCCATGTCATCACACTCAAGATGATCTGCACCATAACCTTCCCCCGCACCAAGGTCAGACTGACAGGCCTGTAGCTTCCTGGATCCTCCTTCCAACACTTGTATGTAGGCATTACATTGGCCAACCTCCACTCCTCTGGGACCTCTCCATTTAACCAGGACTGATGATAAATGATTGAGAGTGGCTTGGTGAGGTCCTCTGCCAGCTCCATCAGCATCCTTGGGTTTATTTTGTCCAGCCCTATAGAGTCATGATTGTCAAAGCAGCAAGTCACTACCTACTTCCTCATGGATTCTGCTCCGTGTCCCTGTCACCCTGCCCAAGGAGCTGAGAATAATCAGTCTTTCTGTTAAAGACTGGGACAAAGGCATTAAGTACCTCACCTTCTTCCTCATCCTTGGCAACAATATTCCACACAATGTCCAATAGAGAATGGAGACTTTCTGTGGCCTTTCTTTTGTTGTAAAAATGTCTATAAAACCACCTTTTTTTTGGATATATTTCTAAAAATATATTTTACTATCCTTCACAGTGTTTGCCACATAGAGTTCTAACTGAACTTTTGCGTTTCCGATTTTGCCTCTATATGAGGCAAAATTCCAATAATGCCTCTACTGACATTGCTGTACTCTCCTTGATATGTCTGCTCCTTCTTCCAAAGATCATAAGCTCTCTTTTCTTCCCCCCGAGTTGCAACAAAAGCTCCCTATTCAGACAGATGGCTCTTCCTCCACACTGGCCTGTTTGTAAGCACATAATGGATGGCCTGCTCCCGCACCTTTAATATTTCCTTCTTAAATTGTGTCCAGTCTTCCTGGCCCACTTTATTTTTGTGGACTGTTTCCCAAGGGACTCTAAACCACTCACTTTAGCAGGTCAAAGTCCACCCTCTGGAAGCACAAAGCATGTGTTTTGTTTACCCCCTTCTTTATTTCACCAAGAAATGAATACTCAGCTCATGCTCACCGTGTCCAAGAAGGCCATCACATCTTCCACAAGCCCCTCTCTGTTCATAAACAGCAGATCTAGGTGGGAACAGCCCTGGTATGGTCAATTACCAAGTGTGTCAAGAAGTTACTTTCCACACACTCTGATAGGTCTGGGGGAGACACAAGCATGTCACCAACTTGTCTCCTTTGTCAAGCAACTTTTACTCTCTTTTTCTAGAGACTTTAGTGAAAAGCAAACTTTTTTTAAGGGTATAAAATTATTGAGTTGAATGTGGCAGACTCCTTCAATGAAATGGAATAAAGGAAAAATTTGCATATGAGGGGACACCATCCCCACCACCAAATCTTCCAGCACTTCCCAGGGATTAAACTAAAAGAAATATGAATAAACTATATTCATATTTCTTTTCACAGTGAACTAGTCACCAAGGATCCTTTTGACAATCACAGAAAAAGAAGTCCCTCGATTTTCCCTTCTCACCATTCACAAAAATGTTCAGATACTTACAAACCCTCAACATATATCACAGAAACAGCTTTGCAGAGGAATGTCAATATCGGAGATATGACATTAAAGATCAATCTTTGGTACACAACTGCAATTAAAATAATTTTTTCACTCCCTTTATATTTATGTTGGAAAAGATCTCTGAGGTCATTAAGTCCAACCATGTCAACTAGACCACAGCACTGGGTGCCTTGTCCAATGGTTCTTTGCACACCTCCAGCAACTGTGATTCCACCATCCTCCCAGGCAGTCCATTCTAATGTTTAGCAATCCTTTCCAAGAAGAAATTACTCCTGAAGCCAGCCTGAATTTGCCCTGGCTCAAAATGAGTCTGTGTTCTCTTGTCTTGTCACTAGTTGTCTGAATGTGGTAATTTTGAATTGTGGTTCTGGATTCTCCGTGTGTGTTCTCATTTGAAAGTAAAATATCTGAAAGAGAAAGTATGTGACCCTGCTAGGTTATCCTTTCTCTTATCTTTATTTTAGATGATCATAACTACTTAATTAATATAACTACGTAATTAATTGCCTTAATTTTGAAGAATTCTATATTGCAATAGATATTCAGCTCATTCAAGTTGATTTGCAAACTTTTCAACCAAGAGTAAACTATCAAAACTGTATTTCTATATTAAAAAACCAGGCAATTTTGTATTTTTAGTTCCTTTCAAGTACTTCTTAAAGGACTGGACGAAGAAAGACTTTGGATAAGAACATGGGGAACTGAACTTTAATAATAAAAATAAGAAAATAGAAAAAAAGAGGAAAATAAGAAATAATTTTTCCAAAAGAGATTTTATGGCTTTTGGCACTGCTAATAATTTGTGTGGAAAGATAATATTTTCATGCATGTTTAATCCTATGCCAAGGCAGCTGCTGGTGCAGTAGCTATCTGAAACAAATTAGAGGGCAGTTAAAGTGAGATTTTCCACAATCAAGAACAAAGCAGGACCAGTTAGTATGAGGACAGCTTGTTCTTGTTGCTAATGTGTTTAAAATCTTGCTGCACATAATTTAAAACAGCTCTTGAGTGTGGATGCCGGCTCTGGTTTCCGAGGTCTAGTGCTAAATCAAAACCAAATGGATAGAGTTGAATTAGAAAATGACAAATTATACATTGACATCGCCTGCTCCAGCTAAAGGGAAGGGCTTTTTTTTTTTTTTTTCATCTTTAATATTGATTTAAAAGTTAATTTCCCTCAATATTAAAATATTTAATGGATGACAGCTGGTTGAAATCTAAAGCTTGCAGCCAGCTATCCACAGAAGGAAAGCTCTCAAAAACTATGGTGGCAGATCTAACATAGTTACAAATTATTTAAAGATTTACCTTTACTATTAAAAAAGTAGATGTTAAGATTCAATGCCTTTTTACTGGCTGACCTAAATTCAAAAGCTTTATTCAGTGTAGCTTTTCATTCCACCACAAGGTGAAATACATTGGCTGATCTCCTAGAAATCTAAACAATGGTCAGGTATCAAACAAAAACTGTCATTTGACATTTGATTCATTATTTTGAAAATTATACCTAGAGAAAAGAATACAAACAATCATGTTTTTCTTGCTTTTTTCTTGTTATCTCACAGATATCCTGTTGTATGTGATACGTGCTCTTAGAAAAGTGAGAATCTAAATTTTTAAAGGTCAAAGGAAAAATACTGCTCATTTCAGCTAGATCTGGTGCTCTTTGAATTGCAAGGGAAATAATAGCTAGATAATGTAAAGATAAATAAAAGTCAATGGCATTAAAATAATTACAATACTGTTTTTGAAAACAAAATATGCTGAAAAACTACATGAATCTTTAGCTTCAGTAAGAAACTAGTATTTAAATGATAATTGTTTTTCTGAAAAAAACCAAAAGTGATAATATAAGCCTCATTTTTATTTAAAGGTAATTGACCTTTTCCAAGATCCTCTGTATTTTGGTTTGAATTTTAGAGAAATATATATAAAAAGTGCAGGGATTTTTTAAGTTTATAAAAACCCAAGTCAGATGTGCTTCATCATCAAGAAATCAACTAAAAATATGAGACACCAATGCTGATACTATCAGACCTAGCTGCTGCCTAAATAAGCATTGGGGTCACTCTGGTTTTATAAACACAAGACACAATATCGTTGTGAACCTGTCCTTAAATTCATGAATGAAACACTGATCAATTTTTCTTCACTACTTGGAGTCAAATATGGTATTCCAGCTGCATTGTGCAGCAAACCTCAGATTGTAACAAAACCAGAAGTCTTACCAAATTCTGCAGTACCTTCTATCTCCTTGAATCAAAACTGAGCATCTGGGCATGAGAGAATACGGAATCAAATAAGTGAGTCTTGAAGAAAGAGGAAGCAGGTGAGTGAGTATAAAGAGACAAAGGAATAATGGCTAACCAAATAAAAAGTTATAGGTGAGGAATGCACAAGAAAACAAAAGGTACAGAAGACAGACATTTCATAGGATTAAGAATAGAAGATCTGGACATGAAAAAAGCATGTGAGGCTGAAAACTAAACCATAATATATAACTTGAAGCTATTGTGAGAATAGAGCATAAAATTAAATTCTGAATGGAGAATCCAAGAGGGTAACTATGGTTTACCAAACTCTTTACAAGTCAAATCCAAATTTCAAGTCAAAGACAGATTGAGAATTTTTGGCTATGGGAAGATATGTAAAGACAATATAGTAGACCACATACTAGATTACTTACACAAACACTGAAGTTATTTATAACAACTGAGTTTGCAAAAATTTTAAAATTGTTTTTAATTGTTTTAAAATTCTCTTTGGCAAGAGAATTTTAAAACTTCTGAAGACGTAAGAGAGGATTTTCAATGTAAACCTAACAATTTCTGTCACCTTCATTTCTATTTGCAAGTTTACCTTTGACAATACACTTTTGACATGGTATCTCTTTATATTCAAATTTTCATTTCTGGTGCTAAGTTTTGCACATGTTTAAAGGACAGACATATTCTGTACATATTTACATTTGTACATATTTAAAGACCAGTCATATTTCTGCACATTTAAAGGTATGCCCTCTAAGGACTTAATTTTTCAAGCATGTTACTTTTTTTTTCTTTGCAGTATGGTCAGACATCCATTTGTTACAGACTGTATCATATTTTTATTTTAAATAACATATGGACACTTCCCCCACTTCTCACCTCCTTCTAAAGCCTTACCATCAAACCCTCTAATCCAAGGTCATGATTCCTACATGACTGTGGTCATGCACATGTAATAATATATTGCTCCATTGTCACTACACATGATTTGTGAAAGCAAAGAAAAGAAGCAGAAGAAAATAAAGGAAGCAAATATCCTGTTGCAATACTTTTATAAGAGGTATAAAATTTTTGGTCAGAGTTTATGGCCTTTTTTTCATTAGTTGAAAGTTGTCTATACTTCACAAGATATTGAACAGTGAAAATAGAGAACACTATATTAAAAACTAGTCCATAATATCACAGGACATGAGAAAAAATTTGTTAGGAATGTTATATTTGCATTCAAGTTAGGAAAAAACAACATTCAATATAAAAGTCAATATAAATTCAATTAATTATAGAAATAGTTTTTAATATTGACATTAAATTCTATGGTCATTGATAGGACAAAGCTTGCTGAGAGTATATTCTCAACAAAATCTGGTAAAATGCAGAATTGCATGAATGTTGAACGTACAAACAAGTCTGTATTAGTTACTGGGCCTAAAAAATTAATAAATAATCACAAAGCAAGTGATGATTTAGGGAACAATATTACAGTGGCAAGCAGTCTCTGTCTTATAACAATATAAACATGTTCTTGCATGGCTTTGAAGAAATGGACCGAAGCATCAGTTGCTATAAATTGTGAGAATTACAATGAGAATTTAGGTCTAATGTACCCAAGAGACTATGGAAACAACCCTCTTTACTCAGAATTATTTAGACACTGCCAAAATATTTTAACTCTGTCTTATTAGAGATAAGACCTAGTTTACTTACTTCTATGAAGCAGCGTTACACTATTCTAAAAGAAAAAAGGAATTGCAAGGGGTTAGTTAGATTATACTGCAATACTTACATGAATATTTAACTTAGACATTAAGATCACAGGCATATCACGTTATTGGAATTACTGAGAAAACTATTTCATTTAACAGGGATTTTTCTTATGCGTGCCTTCCCTCTTTTACTGTTGAAGTTCATAACAGCAAATAAGCTCAAGCTCAAACTCTGAAAAAAGATAAATGCCATAAAAACTTTATGAGGTATTTTGCCAAATACATACTTGATCCTTTTTCTTTGAAGTTGATATCATTACACAGTGGATAAAACTGTATTATTTTAGTTTAGACTTTGTTTTCTGGACTACCACATTAAAAGTTGGTACTTAAGTAAAATAGAGATAAATTATAAACATATTTCTTTGTTTTCCAGGTAAAGTTTGCTTTCATTTTTAATGTCAATTGCAGAGCTAGATGCAGCCATGAATAGTGTTTATTCCACATACTATTTGCTATAGAAAAGACTGTTTCAATAGAAAAGACTAAAGATAAGCAAAATCTTTTCCCTCTTGTTATGTTATTCCAACTCCAACAACTTCATCAACAGCATCAAATTACTGCCAAAATCATGTTCAATCTCTTGAAAACACTGATAGATAGTCCTTTCCCAGACTAATTTAGAGGGCCTGCACCACCAGATACACAAAAAGTATTTCTGTTTTGATTACCAAAATTTACAGCATTTTGATAATATGCCTCACAAGCTGTTCACAAATCTGTTTCTGTATGTTTTTTGCTACATTGATTAATGGAGTCGGCTGAGTTCCCTCATATATAGCAAAATATTTCTAACATAGGAATACTATCACTCTGGACTACCTAGAATCACCAGAAAAAAATCACAGAATTTCCAATGTTTTCTGGGCAGACTGAGAAAGGAAGATGTAAAGTCTTGAAATTATTCTTTACAAAGATGAAAAGACAGTGCTTCAAGTGAAGATGCAGTTCCAAAGAAACCCTCAAGACTGTTCAATGCTGAACCTAAGCCTGGTTATCTTGCTGAATCCAGACTTGAATACTGATGTGAGATCTGCCTCAGAAGAATAAGATTAGATTAAAAATGCTACCATACCTGTGCCTGTTAATGTCTTACTGCTTATTAACTTCCAAGCAGATGAAGGAACCTCCCTCTATTTTTGCCTACTTTTCTGTTGCTACATTGCTGCTTGTTGTGTCCCCTGTATTTGAGAAGTTTCAGTTTTCTCTTTTGGTCCATAACCACTTTTTTAATGGATTTAAAAATATTCCTCTTGAGAGTAACCTCATGGTTACTCTTAGCTTACAGAGTGAAGAAAGAGACATGTTGGAGCTTAATCACTGATTTAAACCACAGTAATTAACTGTTGAAAAATTACAGGCTAGGTGATCTCTAAAGGGACAATTTTTTGAAATTAAGAGTACAGCTGTAACTGTTAAACTTTTGCTATAAAGGAAGGGCGAAGAGTTTCAGAAGATGAGTGTAAATGCTACTACTACAACATAGCACACAGTGCTATCCAGTATTTTCAGACAAGAAAGTTAAAATGAGTTCCCTTTTCTAAAACTTACAACTGTTAAGGTTAAAAATGTGACCAGACCAGCTGAGGATATTTTTATATCTTTATATCTTTATATCTTTATATCTTTATATCTTTATATCTTTATATCTTTATATCTGTATATATTTATATCTTTATATCTTTATATCTTTATATTTTTATATCTTTATATCTTTATATTTTATATTTTTATAGGTCTATACCATGAGAGTATTCTACATTTCTTGGAAAACTGTAAGTCAAATGGATGCAGCTCCTCGTGCGCCTCTAAAATATTATGTGCTCTCTTCTAAAAATAATACAAATATAGTGAATATAGTGGATTTTTTTGTTGCCTGGACATCTCCAGAGAGATGTACATATGACTGAAAAGAGACCCTACTGGAGCTCTGCTAAGTATGTCATACTTAAAATACAGACACTAGAAACTGGTGTTCACTTTTTATGTGCAACATTTTTCAACTTTAATAATGAGGAAAAATAAGTATAGTATTCCTGATGGTAAGAAATTTTTTCCCTCCTACTTCACCCCCACCCCCAGCACACCTGGAATCTTTTGAGGGTGGGGGAAGAAAAAGACCCTTAAAATAACAGCTTTTTAAACATTTGACATGTCTAACAAAAAGGAAGCTTAAAGATTCCATTTAATGCTACTGCCTGCTGCTTAACTAGAGCCATAAGGTCACCCTGTAACACACTTCTTTTGTCCACATCTATGTAATGGTGAAAAAGGGAAAGCTGCCAATTCTCTAACTGGGTATTGAGTTTTCTTTTCGCTTCTGCCCCACCCTTTTGCTTCAGCCCTCCCAACCCCAAACCCACAGCCCAGATTTTCAGCATCATTGCTTTAACCTGAAAAGCATATTCTTTACCTAAACATAATATTACTGCATCATAACACAGATTTCATGAAATACTGAGGACTAAAATGTCACTATAAAATACCTAGTAGAATATGAATATTCTTTAAATATGATAACATTTTCTGTTTGTAGTGCAACTTGCATACACTCTATATTTGCACTATTCTCAAAATTATATATGTCTTTTCTTTTGTCCTCAAATACAAAATACGTTGAATGGGACATATGAAACAGAATGCAAAATTTTGGAAATATTTTAAATTTGTTTACACTTACCTTTTATATTTTGATTATCTCATTAATTTAAGATTCTTATGCAAGCACTTTGATTAAATTCAATCATTCAGTATGAATGTGCATTGCACAGGTGGATTCTCGGTTACAAAACCCTACTATGTGATGAACATATTTAACTACTACACTTTTCTAGGAAAAAAAACCCTCCAAACCTGCTATAATACCATCTCTTTTGCAGATATACCTGTCGAAGCTGAAACTAGAGGAAAATGATTTGTTGATTAAATCAGTAAAAATATTTTGTGGGGTTTTATACAAAGCCACTCCAGAAAAGAAACAAAACATAATCTGCATATCTGGGAGCAATCCAACCTCTGTTACAGTTTCTGTGAACAGTATTTGTATTAATGAACAATTGTGAATTGTGGGATAACACAATCCTGCCCAAATGATAGCTTTCTCCAAAGAGGTATAATTGGGCAGGTTTTGTCTGAACATAAAGAAAAATAGATTTTTGATCAGTCATTTTGCAGGTCAGATTTGGTATATGGCCAATAAGATATTATTACATGAAAGACACAATAAAAATTCTGTAATAAGAACAGTTCCTATCCACAAAATTAGACTTTATCACATCTGCTTTCTGTTACATATTGTTGTATTCTTCAGCTGAAAATTATATAGATTGAAAATATGTAGCTAACCATTTCCTCAAAAGAAGGGTCTGGCAAACTAACTGAGGTCATAGAGTTTGAATGGGATCTTAGAGGCAAAAAAGATCCAACTTAAGTTTTTGAATCAAACCTTAGATAAGCAAGTTAAACTAGGAGAACCTATACATACCAGTCAGAGCCAAATGCATGTTCTTCTTGAAGAAAATATGAATGACACCTTTCAATCATGAAGACAGCTCTGACATGACCTCTTATGTATTTCCCCTGTGCATTGTCCCACTGCTGGAACTCTTCTTGTGACTCCTCTTGATGAAAGCCATCTGGATGTTTTTCAGAGAACAGAATGAAGAAAGAACCATTCCAGTGCAGAGTGAAGATGTTTATCAGACATCAGTATGAGACTCAGTCGGTGCATTCTACTGCATGTTACTGCACAGTAAATTGTCTGTTTCTATTATGACGTTCTTGCCTCATAGAAAATCACATGCTTTCAATTAAGTCCCTACCAGATAACAGCAACAGTAAACACAAATATGGCTCAACTCAGCCCATGAATAGGAATTTATTTTTTTTTTAAGAAGAAGACGCCACACCATCTGCTAAAGTAAAATAATGTTTCACAACAAGATTTTTAGAGCACTTAAAAAGCCATCACAGGTGCCTGTCCTTTTCTACAACATAAATCTTCATTGAAGTATCCTTGTGGTGAAATGCCAAAAAACTTTAATGTTTAAAATATAGTTCCAGTCCTCAATGGATGCATTTTTAATGTCAAGTGCTGGCAAAATGGTACAGCACACACAGAGACTTTACAAAAGACACAACAAGAGATACAGTCATTGCACAAAAATAATTAATTGGTACACAGTTAATAAATTACACGCCCAATCAGAAATATTTATACCCATTCTGTCTTCATGTGTCCTTTTATTCTAGTTACTAAACTTTGAAAGAAGAAATTAACCTAATTAGAAGAGAAATCTCCAAATCCTTTATTAAAAGCAGCTTGCCTGTAAATCTAAGATTTGCTTGACAATTTATCCTTGCTTTCATTCAGTATAATAAAGGTTTTCTGATGCCATTCAGCAGCATCCTGAATTGACTTCTACATTTTTGTTTTAAATTAACATTACAGTGCTGTTCAGCACCAGTAGGGTTTGAAGTCACAACACCATCTGTGGCAGTTGCAATTTCTCATGGATGAAGATAAGGAATCACAATATAT
This sequence comes from Poecile atricapillus, assembly GCF_030490865.1. Lineage (NCBI taxonomy): Eukaryota > Metazoa > Chordata > Aves > Passeriformes > Paridae > Poecile > Poecile atricapillus. Next base: position 109,204,575 of record NC_081289.1, on the reverse strand, counting down.
TCTCAGCATTCACACTTGTTTCTCAGTCACTTAAAAAGATTGCAGCTGCACTGAAAATTAATTCTTCACAACGCACTAGGAAGGCAACAGAATTACTTGTAAAATTAGTCAAAGCATGGTGAAAACTTCCTGATATTAGTGTGTGTGTGGGAGCCCATACATATGGCTAGAGTCTGATGTTTCATGAGACCACCTCACAGAGAAAGATCTAACCCTACTAGTGCAGTACTTTACTAGATTTTAGTGATAAAAACAATTAAACAATAAGGTCATCTGAAAATGAATAAGTGAACACTGAAGGAACACATTTAACTTGGCTGAAAGGAGATGGAACCAGAACTGTAAGTTCTACCTAATGTCCTGATTACAAGTGTAAGAGCTAGAATTCTGTGCATTAGAAGGAGGTCTCACTTTTCCAAGATACCAGATTTGCACACTGGAAGCATTTTACAGGGAATTTTGTCCTATGGAGGTGTTGCTCAAAAACCAGAAGAGAAGACTAATCCTCATGCTGAATTGTGTGCATACACACTGGAATGAGGACTTTTTTTTTAAGCACCAGTCCTGGTAGGCATCATCATCTCTGAAAGAAGGCTACAAAGGGTGCTCTTGAAAAGAACTGGTTCTGTATTCTTTCCACATACACTACCAGTCTCTCTTCCTACACTCCCAAAAATAAATGTGTAGTTTCATGGTTTACAGAGTGTTTTCAAGGGACATTTTTAAAGTATCATTTTAGTGTGAGAAGATAACTGATTTTCATTGAGTAGATACTGTCTTCTTAAGGCACTAAAGTCTAGCAAAAATGTACTAAATTCTGTTTCTGTTACTCATAGCTTGTGCAATGGGTTTTCTTCATTTTCTTTATCATGCAGCCTGGAGTACTTTGTCTGTGCACACACTTTTCAGACTTTTTAAATAGTGACAACTGGAAGGTCAAGATGACACTTGGTAAAGACTATATAGTTATGAATTTATTGTCCTGTTCTAACAGATATCAAATGGAGATTTTACACAGCATATTTAAAATGTGTACAAGCACCTAAACCTGTACATAAGGACATTTAATACTCCTGAAAGAAAATTTCATCCCACCAGGATTATAATGAGTGCAAACATATTGATCCTGTGAATAGTCCATCTCAGATGGTTCTTGCAATACTGGCTTCATTGTTACTGTAATTAAGACTACAGAAGAGGACTCAGGGAGATAAGCACCATATTGATTTTTTACTAATAGCTTGATAAAGTTTTGGCCATTGTGTGATCTTTGACTAAGTTAGAGACAGAAAATTACAGCTTGTATTAAAAAATCACTGCTGCTGGTTGAGACCAAAGCATTTTGGAAAGGAACCAATTAAAAATGAGTCAGGAGACCTGAGGTTTTCAGGTTTTTTCTTGTTTATCTACAAGACTGTTACCTGTGTGACTATGAACATTCACTCATCAGGGCTCCTTGACTGAACTCAGTGTAACGTTGTCCAGAGAGGCAGCAGTGGATAACATATAAACTGTAGTGCCCATTAAATGTTTGAACCCCTCATTGTGCACCAGAGTGCAGCATGAGCATAACCATAACACCACACTGTAATTACAGCAGCTGCTGAGATAATCTTTTGAGAGGTGGAATGATTGTGCTGCTATTCTGCTATTCACTCCAATGTCTCCCTCAATGATAATGGTTTGATTTTGCTTGATTTGGCTGGTATGGCTGTTAGACTCATGCTGGTAAAGTCAATTTGACTCTGTGAGACTTCTAATTCCTAAGTCTCTGATTTCCCCTGGTCCTAGTAACACTGCCATCATTCAGTATTCATTTGCACCACACATTCACAGCTAACAACTAACATACAGAAACACCTTGCTAGTTTTTACTCATTGTCTAGTGAATCTGTTCTCCTAGAGAAACAGAAAATAATTTGTTGTAGTTCGTTTATTTAATTTTGTTAAGAATTTGTTAAAACTTGTTAGTATGTTATTGTTTCCCCCTGTTGATTGTAATGGTTTAGCCCCAGTTGTCTGTTATGTAAACCCCTCCCAGTTTTCCTGAATGTTCCCCGCCAATCGCCTTTACCCTGGCCCATCTCCCCATCCATCACTGTAAACCCCACCTCTCCTTCCAGCTCCTTCCATGTATATCATCCCTTCCTCAACACGTTATTGGTTGATATGTTATGTTCCCGCCTTCTTTGTATCCCCATTGGTCCCTGATATTGTAACCTCCTCCCCTTACCCGTCCCTCCGTGAGCTCCCATTGGACTCTGGACTGTGCCCGCCCCTGAGATAAAACCCAGTGCACAGAGGTGCTCAGTGCGCTCTTCAGTCCTGATTTCTCCCAGTCCAGACCGTTGTGCTCATCCCCTTTCCCTAATAAACCTGTTCCTGGGAATTACAGCCGAGTGAGTCTCCTCCTTTCTTTTGCCATCACCCACAACGCCTGATTTGGCAAAGCCCGGCAGGATTTGACACTCTGAAGGTTCTGCAGTGGGATCACCTTTCCCGTGCAGTTCCGCACTCCTGGCGACTGCCTGTGCCGGAGTGGCACCATAGAGCTAGCCCGGAGCTCCGGTGCGGCCAAGAGCAGCGTCAATAATTAAAATGTTTTTAGCAAAATTTCTTCCAGAAAAAAATCCAAATAATAAAATGCTAGCTTGTCTTAAATCTAGCTAATAAGGCATTTGTATTAAACAGGATATGAAGCAATAATTAAGTTACTTAATCAAACAGATTTATGGAGCATTATCACATATCTACACGTATAACATCTCTCAAAAACATACAATATTTTTGTGCGCTATGTAATGTGCTATGAAGAACACTAAAAATACATAGTATTTTAGAAATTTCTTCAAGATCTGTTCAACAGTCTTCTCCCCCCTCAAGAAGGTAGAAAGAGACAAAAATACCTTATTTTCGTTGGTCACTTTATTTAATGTGGCCTAACAGAGAAAGAAATGGACTCTGTGTCCTTTCCTACTTGGTTTCCATGGTATACTTGTGCTACAAGTATACATGGTATACTTATGCTGTATGGTATGCTTGTTTTTCACTTGCCTCTTCATTTATTTATCTGGAAACAGAGGACATATTTTTTTGTGTAACGTTCTGTGGTCTAAAGATAACAAAAAGCTAAATAATAATTAAAATTATTATTTGTACAGTGTATGCAGGAGAAAAGATCTCACAGTGCCAACAACAGCAACTACCATCAGCACTATTGTGTTCAGTCTCCCACACGAACATTGAAGTACAGACCATATTGCAAATCAAGAGTCTAAGGATGAGGGGTATGAGTAGTATCATTCTCATCTCACACCTAAGACTACAGTTTAAAGACAATATTCAGGGAAAGATTTATCTCGTACCTTGCAAAAAGCCCCCCACAACAGGAAGCACCATTTTCTCCTAATACATACACATAAAGGCCAAGAGCACCCTTTGGTCATGCCCTGCCAGCTCTCATGATTAGACCAATTGCCCCAGTGGCTGACAGTCTCTCCTTTGAGTCTCAGGAGCCATATCTACCTTTTGCAGTCTAGAAAGCTGCAATCTGACTCAATGGTGGTGACACCTGAAACTATCCCATTTTATGGAAATTCCAAAGATACTGAAGCTGAGTTCTCATTTAAGAAGTCAGCTGCGAGAGGATGTGGCGCACACATCAAGGGGAAGCCTTGAGTTATGGCTAGTTCCCTCAGGGCTCTAGAAAATGCATTGTGTTTTGATCATTGTAAAGTGGGAAGCATTTCTATGTAGTTCATCAGATGGTGACATTATTAATCAGTGTCATTTGAAATCAGAACAAATGAAGATAGATAGTTTGCATGCCATTACTGATCTCTGAAGCCAGGCCATGTCTAATCTTTCTAAAAATAGATATAACTCACTAAAAAATGTTCATAAGGATTTAGTACTTAATTACTGCAAAATACCTATCCCTTCTGTTTTCACCTTCTTTTCCTTATACAACTGTCTTACATCTAGAGAAGCTAAACAAAACTATTAATTTCAAGTCTTTTAGTTTCCTCAAGATGGAACAAACTGAAGCAAGGGAGTCTCCTAGACCACCAACTACACCTGAAAGTGGTATAAGTAAATCAATCTTTCTTCCAAGAGTTTCCATTTGAAATGAATAGAACCCTGCTTGTTAAGTGCTCTCATTATCTCTTCCAGACATTGGAAAAGAGTGCCACATATTTGATGGCTATTGCCTGCATAGAGGCAGGGGAAAGGCAAATCTACATTAAAACATAAAATCTTTCGCTGTCATTCTGTCAGCTACTCTCTATACTTGCCATTCTCTTGAGACTATGTCTGCAGGCCCTATATAAATGTCATTTTAAAAAATGCAATACTTTCTAATATCATCTGTTATTTCAGCTGTTTTCATAATGATCAGTTTAGTTTCTTATGTAATATTCCCTGTCAACTTTCCATCTCCAGAGAGAAGTCATTGGTAAGATTTCTCTTGCATTTTCATAGGTTTTAATCATTTAGCTGAAGCAGATTAATATCCACTATCACAAATAAAGTTCATAAAATGAACTGGCAGAAATTGTGGGTTGAGTGTACCATGAGAACGCTCAAAACTTAAACAAGCTACATTCTCCAGGGGAATATTAAGAAGACATAGAAGATTATAAAATTATAAAAGAACTCAGAAATAAAGGTATTTTGGTTTTATTTTCCCCAAATGCCGTGGAGAAGGCACTGCAAACTCCTCTGAGCTGCCCCATTACCAGATATCCCATGAATGTTACTGGGGGAGACAGGAGGTAGCATTTACCAGGGCCCAAGAGAGATCCTTGTTTTCTCTATGAAATTCTTTCCCTTTCCTCATGGAGGAGGCAACTTGCCAATTGGATGTGGATAAGGTAAGCTACACCACTGTCTTGACAGTCCTGCAAGGCTCAGGGCTTCCAGGGTAATTGAGTCCTGGGGCCTGAATAGCTTGAGAGTGTTTCTTAGGTCTGTGATAGAATGGGTAAACAATTGGCTGAACGTTCAGGCTCAAAGAATTATAGTAAATGGGGTAATATCTGGTAACACGGGTGCTAAGCCAGGGCTCAGTTTTAGGGGCAGCTCCCTTCAGTATTTTTATCAGTGACCTGGACACAGGCGTTGAGTGCACACAAAGTTTATGGGTTAACGTGTTAAGGGAAATCATTGATTCCAAATAGGGCTTACAGAGACATCTTGATTAGCACACTGGGAAATCACCAACTGTGTGAAATTTAATAAGGACAAATGCTGTATTCTGCACCTGGAGAGATGTACGTATAGACTAGAGACAAGTGGTTGGAGTGCAGAAATGCTGTAAAGGATCTGAAGGCTTTGGGCACTAAGCAAAGTAAAAATAACTCATCAAAAGAAGTGATTATCCCACTTCTGCACAGCCTCCCCTTGCATGCAGTTTTGGGTTCAACAGTACAAGTGTAATGGAAAAGAGTTGGAATATGTCCAAAGGAGGGTAACAAAGATCATGAAAGGGCTAGTGGGCAGGACTTATGAGGAGTGGGTGAGAATACCGGGTGTGTTCCCATGAGGGAATATGAGAGTGGGGCATGACTTCACTGCTGTCTACAACTTCCTTATGGGAGGAGTGAGTGGCACGTGGTGTTGTCCTCCCTGTTGTCAGGTGATAAGGTGCAATGGAAGGTGGGCATAGGTCTGACAGTTGGGAATGGTGAATGAATTCCTTGGTTTGCTTTGCAATTTCTCCAACAGGAGAAAATGTTGACAGGATATGAACTGAGGTTCCAGAAAAATCTTGCCCTGTTAGTGCAATTAAATTGGATAAATATTCACCTAAAATACTTAATGCTGATAAAACCACACAGTTGCTGGCACTGGAGTTCATTGGAATTTACCAAGAAACATGACAAGCTACATCTACTTTCAGTATTTCACTCCAGTACCTCCAGGTGTAAGTAGTTTTTCATCTAACCATGCTTACAGGAATATAGATATTAATATAAACATGTATGTATGTCTAAATTATATTAAACTGGATTTACTAGAGCAATATCCAGCTTATTCATATCCTCATGTGGAAAAAAGCATGCAGGAATAAAATACCATTGTGTAGTAGATAGAGGTGAAGGTTTAGCATGGCTTTGTGCTTTGCATTTGCCCTGAGAAAAAGACACCTTAGATGCTAACATGTTTTTTTGGTTTTTTTTTTAAATTATTTATACTTCTGGTATAGCTGCTCTGTTTATCTGCACAATGTGGAGCTTTTTCTTTAAATATATATATATTTTAGTCTTGTTTGTAGCCTTTATCATTGAACTCCTTTATTGGCATAGGTTTCAAGTTGTGTGTCTGAGCTGTATGAGTCCCATCTGTAAATAAAAATAAAATTAATTTGTTTTCTATGAGGTTCACTGAAGCTGATGGGACTCTTTACAGTGAGTTCAGTGGGAGCTGGAAAAGTCCTCACTTGTACTTAGTTAGTTTTCCCTGTAGTCCAGTTTCTAAGTAATATTTGTGAAAAAAAAAATACTCCATGGAAAATGATGGCATAATAATGCAATTTGCCACACATTTATTATATCCAGTAGAACTACCATGCAATTGCAACATTATTACTGTGAAATGCTTTTATTTCTCTGTAACTGTAAAGTGACACCATGTCCCCTGTACAACCCCTTTCTCTCTTATACACATGAGATAGCATAACTGAAAACTTATTTTCAGGCTTGTGCTTTCCTTTCTTTATAGACAGGAACTGCAGCATGCCTAATAAAGGATGTCCTTTCCTTTTTTTTTTTTTTTTTTGGTTAATGTGAAAGAGGTTGTATTTTTCAAACACGACCTCTCTCTGACCAAATTAACCAGACAGTTGTCAGGATTCCATTCAAGCTTTTTTGTTTCTGTAGATACATTAGGGGTTCCCTATTGCCTTCTACATGTCCCTTTTACAATTGCAAAAATATGATAATTCTTAAGGAAAATTATGCTCATCTCATAGCTTCCTATAGAATATAATAGCAATACAGTCAAATGGACTGAAAATGCAGTATTAGCATTTTTCTGTACATCTTGAACAGTGTACAATTTCAGAAAGAAAATCTTCCCTTTGGAAGTATAGCTTAGGTAGGAGCTGCTTTATGGCAACTTATATCCCTACATTTTTCTTAGACTGTCCATGGATCACAAGCAATTCCAGTTGCATATAACATTTTGTATTGTAATAGTGCTAGTTTCCTAGCTTATTTTATATATAGGCACATATATATATATATATGCTTATATATAAGCATATATATATGTCTTATATATTGTGAAAATATTTCTCATTCATGTTAACTTCTATGTTGATATTTATTTCCTTTGTATTATTTCACCCTTTTACTTCATTTTTTAAAAATTGTACCTTAAGTAACTATAATTGTTCTACTCTATTCTCAGGAGCATTGTTTCTCATTAAATTTTGTTACTATGAAATAGAAAATCATTGCTCTAGGTAGTTATTGATACTGTTCACTTTTAAGACCCTGGATTTTTATTTTTAAAACTTTTATATTATTATTGTTTTATAGCATCAGCAGCTTATGAAGAAAATTTAAAAATAAGACATAAATGTAGAGTTTTGCAATAACCTAACTCTCTGGTTTTTTATTCTTCTGGAAGAAGGGAGCTGAGGGTTAGAATTTACCTCTAGTTCCAGCCTGGGCCATAGTTTGACTAGTACTGCTGTATTCTGGGGAATGCAAATGCTTACCTGCAAAAAACAGAGGTGGAGAGAGGCTTTGTGTCAGAGTTATAATCACTCATTAATTTAACAAATGTGTACACCTAGTCTAGTAATAACTTATTTTCTTTCAGCAGACCCTTTTAAAATTAGCCATAACTACACACAGTGAAAATGTGGACTGGAGGACTAGGGCTCTGCTACTGGAGACTTATCTTGGGGTGTGAGACAAGACAGTTATAGAAGTGAAACTTCAGATACAGAGAGATCAGACAAAGAGGTTGTGCTGTATTTAGACTGTTCCAAAGTTAGGCCACCACAGCAGCACAGTTTTTCACATGGCAGCTTTGAGCCTGGGCTACAGAATTTGGATTAAGCAGGCATTCAGATTTACGCATCTAGATACCTTTTTCATGAACTAGGCCAAAATCAGTTACTAGAAGAGTCTTTAAAAATAATTTTTCAGATCACAAGTAAAGTGTAAGAAAAGATATAAATTTCCAAATCCTCTATACAGCTCAAAGTTCTTATTATACATATGCAAACTTTAGAAATGCCTTTACAAGGCACAATGTATTAAAATTTCCAAGACCTCATTCAAACCCTCTCATTTCTGTGCCTTGGTGATCTAAACTGAGAATAACTGGTTACTTTTCAAAAGCTGAAGTTTTGATGTTTCATTCTCCTCTGTGGTGAATCTCTTCAGGGGCCCTGTGAAGATGAGGGTGGTGTGTCAACACCTATCTGCATTAGCAGAACCCATAGAAGGACATGAACTGGAAAGAGAAAGGTATCATCCCATTACTATTCCAAAGGCAATAAAAGGACAATAATGGAACTAGAGATGCATGAGCACTTTGACAACTTTTTCATAAAGCCATTGATCCAAAAGACCAGCTAATGTGTCAAAATGGTGCTCAAGACAAAAAACAATACAAAACAAAACAACTACTAAAGAAAACCCTGCTCACAGCAATGCATGATGATTTGGGGCATATTTATCTATTTTAGCAATGAAAAATTTATGCTTGTGACTTGATGTTTGGAGGTGATAGTTGAGTACAGTGAAGTAGTCTAATATTTACCTTAAATCTACATTTCAAAGTTTGTGTATATCTCTCGGCATTTACCAGTGTGTACATGATCCTTTATTCACAAAGTTGTAACCTCACTGAAGGCTTGACTTATAAAAACCATCCAGGAAACAAAATGCTCTGATATTTTTAAAGATGCAGTGAGAGGGTAATAAAAATTTAAGGTTTTGAAACAACATGCTGAAAGCCAAATTAACTAGTTTGCAGACTGGTAGAATAAGCTCTGCAAGAGATATTTGTACAGGTCCCAAAACCAAAGAAGTTGCTAATGGCAGGTGCTAGGGGCAGGTTGAGAACTAGGACTCAGACAGATACTTCACAGGCAGATTATCTGGTTTCCTCACATTTACTGCTGGATGATACAAGTTTTTCAGATTTTGTATTTTCAAAGACTCTTCAGAAGGATGTATGCAGTAGATAGTAGGATAGCACTTTCAGACAATATAAAACCAGAGTAAATTCAAATGAAGGAAAAACAGTTCAATTAAATATTTCAAATGATGTTTTAATAAATATTTTAACCTAAGATGAAGCATAGACCTTTACTGCCATTTTCATGACATGCCTTTGTCTTCCTGAAATGTGTGATTGCTTAGTCAAAGGATTAAAAGAAATGTATCCTAGTTTCAGTATTTACTTACTTAAAACTGAATAAACTAAATAAGTAATATGTTTGTTATGTCTGCAAACAAAATTAATTAAAAGAAACAAGGAAGGCTAAATGGACATGCTGATGTCTCTGTTTTCATTCTGGAAATAGTAACATACTACAATAAATAACAAAAGTTTCTTGTTATGTGTAGTTTTTTACTTGCTGAGCAACGATTTGTGATCCAAGAATTTTCATAATAGATTATACCCAAGCAGCTGTACTCTGATTAACAAACTTTCTGTGTCATATGCACACAAAACACCTCCAACCAATGCCCTAGAGAAGAAAATGAAATTAAATTTATTAGATGATGGAAAAAAATCTTGGACTAGTTACATATCTGTATATGCTCTCTAGACATTGTTCATTCTTCTTGTCTAGGTAAGCTTTTGCAGTTGCATACCTTTTAAAGGGAGGCTTTCAACAACCCATTATCACTACTCATAATTAAGCCAGGACCTTTCTCATCCTAAAAAGCTGCTCATAGCAAGGTACTCAGATAGCTCAGTCACCCACAATCACACCACAGCTATTTGTTTATTGAGAAGGAAAAGATGGTCAGACTTACAAAACTGGGTATGTATTATTAACACCAGCTTGGAAAGTGTTGTGGTCAAGCTATGGTAAATATCACTGGTGGCAGAGTACTGAAGAGTTTGGGAAGTCATCAACCAGTGCTTTCAATGGGAAACACATGACATAACCACAAAGCTGCACTCTGTGCAATTTGAAACTGTAACATGAGGAGTGACCTAATTTTAATTCATGAGGTTCCATGTGTTTGAAGTTAATAGAACCTTTCTTACTGGGGGGCAACTAGGCCTTTAACAAAATACCAGCCCTACCATGCCAAGTTGTTTATCTTTGGAGATTCATTCTTTTCAATATTTTTCAATATTACGATTGGCAATTCATGGATTCCACAGGGGTTTCCTGTATCTTTTACACATTCTGTTTGAAGGGGTAATTAATCTCAAGTTTGCACAGTTTTCCTATCTGCAGGTGTAAAGTGGGGTGGAGTCAGACTGCTCACATATGGTGTACCAGCTTTTCAGCCAGCTACAAAATGAGAATTCTGGAGATGGAGGCATAACATCACTTTCTAATGTTAATACATAAAATTCATCTGACATTGTCCAAAGCCTTGATTTTATATAAGTATTTTATAGATTTTTAAAAATTTATTTACATCTTATGGGTTTTTTTCCTGTTCTGTATTTCCTGCCCAGAGAATCAAATGCCTCAAAAATACTACCAGATGATTACACTAGCACCTTCAATTTTTGAAACAATTCTTCAGGTTTCCTGGTATTCTTAATTTTAATGCATCCAACAACAAAAATTAATACCAACTGCGCCTCCTAGTTCCTTCACAGTTGTAGTTGTGTATCCATCAGCCCTTCTCTGATGTCTTGTAATATCTCTTGCTCTGAAGAAAAACGCTTGACTTTGTTTCAAATCATAACAAAAATTCAAATTACCCATATTTCATTTCAGCCTTTGAAATCAAGACAGAATATTTTGACATTCTAAATTAAAAACCTTTTACTGTAATCTGCTTAGGAACACCACAGGACTTTTATTTTCATTTTCATTTGGATTCAGCTTCCCTGCAGACTAGGGAGATCATGTTATATGTTGTACATTTTGGAGAAAAATCACAATGATTTCCCACATAAAAAAAAAAAAATTACTGGTAAAATGGAACTTTCCCATAGAGAATTTTGATTGGGAGATCCATTCTTTTCCATTCAAAAGGCACTTTCATAGGGGATGTTTTATATGCTGCTCAGCAGTGTTTACACTGCATCAAGGCCTTTTCCACTTCTCAGACTGTTGTCACAGTGAACAGGCTGGGAGTGCACCATCAGTGGGAAGGAGGCACCGCTGGCACAGATGACTTCAACTGACCAAAGGCACATATCATAAAGTATGGCATCATGCTTAGCCAGAAGAACTGTGTGAACAAAGTGGAAGAGGTGATGCTTTGAGTTATGATCATTTTCTTCCCAAGAAAAGGGAATTCCATGTGATGGAATCCTGCTTTTCTGTGGATGACTGAATACTTGCCTGTCTGTGGGAAACAGTGAATTAATTCCTTGTTATATGTTGCTTGCATTCACTAGCTTTTCACATTCACGTAGCTTTTGTTTTACCTACCTAAACCACCTATCTCAACCCCCAAATATGCTCCCTTTTACCTTTCCAGTGGATGTCCCCATCCCACAGGGGAGGAGGGAGGGAGTGGCTGTGGTGCTTAGTTTTTGTCTGGGCTGAAACCAAAATCTTGTTTCAAAATACTTGAATTACTCTTCAGATTTTTTAAAAAATATTTTTCAGTAAAAGAATATGAATTTTAATGAAAGTTTTCCAGATCCTGGCAAAATACGGCTTCCTAGATCCATAAAAACATCAAAGTGTTAACCAGATATGTGACCAAATGTCTTTATACATTATGCCCCTTTAGGTCACTAGAAGATATTAAGACAAAAGTTAATTTTATTCCTGAAATATCTGAAAGACTTAACAGTGAAAATACAACTAGAATGGAAAAAGTAGTATCTTGTACATAAAAAAAATCTATTTTGGGGTTAAATATATAAGCCAACATAGCCATAGAAATAAACTATAGAAGAACTAAATACGTTGAGTTGGATGTGAAGGACCCCAGTATTCCTCTATGTTTTTCTCACCCAGATATTGTCCCTGGAAGTGTGCCCCAAACATAAAAGGCCATTCTTCCCAACAGACTTTGGAAAGCATCTCTGACAAAGTTCAAATTACAGAATAATGAGTGCAAGATCAACTCTTTGTATTGTATACTAACTTTGGCACTGCCATTAGAAAAAGGAAATAACAAGAGACACCCATTAACAACAAGCTCAGAGGGTCTCATTTTCAAAGCATTGAAGCAAAAGGCCATTTGCAAAAATGTATGCTCAATTGCATGCTTAATCTGCACACACATTTACTATGACTTCATGTGATTCTCAGGTATTGAAACTCTACTGACCATTTCCATACACACAACCTGATCTGCATTTCAAATCACAGTAAATGTGCATTCAGATTAAATGTGTAATTATGCAGGCAATTTTACACATGGCCCTGAGCTTCTAATATTTGGAAAAATCAAACCCTGGAGGCTGCACTCCTCTCTTGACTATACAGAACTCCCACTGCCCCATTAAATGGATAACCAAGAGCAGAAGATATTTTCACAGCACCCATCTTTTATAAATGATTTTTTCTTGTACTGAAAATCTAGCCCAAACCCAGAAGCCACTTAAAAATTAAATCCTTTGACTACATAATTTATGCAGCCTGGATTGAAATAGGTAATGTATTTATCAACTTCTTTACACATTGGAATGCCTAGTTAACTCAACTAATGCTGACAACTCTGCACCACAATACAGTGAACAATGAGCACTCTTGTACTCAAAGGGTGCTTTCTTGGTCTGTGTTTCATAGCTATAGTGGGAACAAAAAGCGGAGTGTAACAAGAACCTGAGCACGGTAACAAGAAGGTAAAGATGGACACCTAAATGACAGGAAATGAGAAGAAAAGTCTCCACAGTAAATTTGCAGTTTTTTATCCAGGACTCAGTTTAACAGATTTAAAAAACCTAAACCATAAATTTATGGGGGCTTAACTGTAGGTGATAATAGTATTAACACAGGAGCGACTTAACAAAGTACTTTTCAGTTGCAGGTCCCAGAGTACTTCACATGAATTCTTATTATTACTACCACTGTACAGAAAGAATACCCAAGATACTGAAAGGTTCTGTCAGATCGTAACAACTAGTCAGAAGCCAAGAAGCAGAATTTAGGTTCCTTACCTATTTCTACAGTTTTCCTGAGAATCCTAAAAGGAATGAAAATGAGAGCATAGGCCCTTTTTGCACAAACATTAGACTATGGTGGAATAACTAGTTTTTCTGCAAGGGAAATGTGGTCACAGGACAGATGAAAGAAAATTTTAGAGTCATTCAGAGATTGCACTACTTGACAACTGTTCAGCTTTTCTGTAAAAAAGTAGCTTCAAACTGCCATTTCTCTAAATAGCTATTCTCTGGTGTGTGTGCAAGGATATATCTATTATCAGTGTTAGTTAGCATAAATACAGCCAGCACAGAATTTGCTTGTGCAATTTAGATGGTCAGCTTTAACAACAGACATATAAATAGAATTACTCCTTCCTTTGAAAGCAATGTTTCATAAATCCTAGTATTCTGTAATAAAGAACTCTGCCATTAAACTACTATTTATATTAATCAGTTGATACTGATGCAGAGTATCTACTAATAGAAGTGCATTTTGCTTAGTTCTAGCTATAAAGAATCACTTTCCACTTGGTTCTCTTAATGTGAATTTTGAATGACTACATGGCTGTGCATTTAAGTTGCTACTCATACTCATGACATCCTGTGCAATGGGAAGGGAAAGAAGTCCAGGCAAACACTTCAAACAAAGAGTCCCCTTTGCATCTGCTCTATCTGCTTTCTGGAAGTAGTCCTTACTTATCATGTAAAAAGGTCTTGCATGAAGAACATGGCCATGCTGTCTGTAAAGAAGTGGTATTTGGGCATTCGTATTTCTTCACGCTCTATAATCTTTACAAGAGTAATATCATCTCTTCCCCAACACCTTTGCCTGCAGGAACCCTTTGCCAAGACAGAAGTTCTTAAGATAACAGAAGAAACAAGTGTTTTTTTCCTGAGCCTCATTATGACAGAAGATGAGAAACCAGAGAGACTTCCAGAGCAGGACACCTATAGGATTCAGCTGCTGCTTCCTTCAGAGTCTGGTGAACAGCTAGCTAAATTCATTCTGTGTCTTCAGTAACACCTCCAGCTCAGTCTTTGGTCAGTGATGTGCAGGGATGTTCTTGAGCCCTCTGTCTTCTCCTGTAGAATAGTTGTCTTAAAACACATGACTCCTAACCAGTAACAACAGCAGAAATTGCAGCCAGGAGTGGTCCTGCATTAGTAGGAGCAGAAAGAAATTTTTAAACTTCTTGCTTCAGTGAGGGAAGGCCCCTGGGCATAGGCTTGCCATATCCATAGTTCAGGAATGATGATGAGACACGAGTGCGTCCAGAGGGCAACAAGGCTGGTGAGGGGCTTGGATCACAAGCCCTATGAGGAACAGCTGAGGGAGCTGGGGTTGTTTAGCCTGGAGAAAAGGAGACTCAGGGGTGACCTTATCACTCTCTACAACTCCCTGAAAGGTGGGTGTAGTCAGGGGGGGGTTGGTCTCTATCTCCAAGCAGCAACTTGAGAAGAACAAAACAGAGGACACAGTCTCAAGCTGCCCCAAGGGCTGGATATTAGGAAAAAGTTTTTCACAGAAAGCGTGATAAAGTATTGGAATGGTCTGCCTGGGCAGGTGGTGGATCCCACACCATCCCTGGATGTGTTTAATAGAAGACTGGATGTGGCACTCAGTGCCATGTTTAGTTGAGGCGTTACAGCTGTGTTGGACTTGATGATTTTGGAGGTCTCTTCCAACCTAGTGATTCTGTGAACTCTGTGAATATCCTTTGCCCTAAGAACCCAGATCCTAAGTCCCAAAGTCCTCTGACAAGCCATTATTGGGACAGGGGAGATGTATAGATTCTCAAATCAATGCATGAAAACATTTCTGAAGACAAGGGTCACTTGTTGGCTGCATACTTAAGCTGTATTTAATACCAACAAGAGTTCCTACAATACAGATCCAATGTTGACAGTAACTGTCAGCTTTTCAGTAGTCTTCACAGGTATTTTTAGCAATCTAAAGAGGTATCTTCTGGGAAGTGGAGGAACTCACATTATTTCTGTAGTTTTGACCCTCCAGCAGAACATGAAAACTGTCAGCTCTTAGATTAAAATGCTGATGCAGTCCAAATGTCAAATTCTTATTCACCAAAATTTTCATGCATTTCTTTTTGTGGCTTCATTTGGAGGTATGAAAGCAAACACCTGCAGTTTGTTAAGTCCACAGCTCTCTTTGTTGCTAATGTACTTTATTTCAATAGAAGTTGCCTCAACAGTGCAAGTATGAGGTCATATAACTGATTACACCTTTCCCTGATCGTGCTTCTACTGGACATGTTACTCCCAGAAGATGCCATGAGCAAAAAGCACTGGTACCACTCATGCTAGCAGTCCTGTTGTTCTGTGTCGTGGTAGATGAATGTATTTCAGAATGGCAACTGGTGAATTAACATCTATAGCTGTGCTGAGATGTAATGAGGTCTACCTAAAGAAAGAGTTCCTTCCCATGTTCTGTTACATTGAACACCACACAAAAAAAAAGTAAGTATAAAATATACATGAAAATGTACTCACTTTATGTAGCCTCATATTTTTTGCAGTGATGAGCAAACTTATCCATTTCATGGAAAAAAATGTACCTGGGAACAAGAAGGGTTTTCACAGTGAAATGAGAAAGATCTACGGCATTTTTGAGAACCTTTGTTAAAAGGCTCTTTTTTGTTCCCGGTGTGAATTTTCTTAACCCTTGCTTTTGTGGGAGCAAGTCAGGCTGTGAATAGCATTTAAATATAATTTTTCACATAATACCTAGCCTACTTTCAAAACTCAAGTAGCAATTTAGTTACTTGGATTTTATTATATATTTCTACTTCAATTCTCACCTGTGGTTTGAACATATTTTGTCTTTCATTTCAATCCAGTTGCTATGACTCAAAAGCCCATGCTAGACTAGAATATGGTAATAGAGGCAATTATATCATTGAGTATGCAGAACTACTCTCAGGTTAAGGTTTCACACCTGGGTGTCATTATTCTCTCCCATATCAATTTATTATTTAAGGACTTACTATTTGAAAGCTCTTAGTGTGCTCTGGCAATTAGAGTTGCTGAGTTTCTGTCTGCAGTGGCTGTATTTATTTTGCTCTCCTAGCTTTTTGTGATAGAATAATTAAATCTGCTTATAATTCAGTAATGGCAGACTCCTCTGAAACTGCCAATATTGCCCAGCCCCTCTTTAATCATCTGCATGAAAAAGCAGATAGATGGGGTCTGTATCACACCCACACACCCACACACCCACACACATATATATATACATATATATATACACAGAGAACTAGGAATAGAATTGTGGCAAAAATACATCCAAATATTTCAATTTTATTCATATTGGTAGACAAGATTGATTTTTGCACTGGGACTGTAATAGCTGAGAACATTACATAGTAGCTTACCAAGGAAATAAAATTCTGCAATTTAAAAACACGAACAAAATCCATTTTATTATGATAATATTAAATATGTGTTATTTATGTTATGGCATTTAAATTACATTTTAATTCAAGCTAGGCCTGTGCATCACAACTCATTTGAAATTTTTGGAGACAATCAGCTCTGGAAATTTATTTATTCAATGCAATAGGCACTAATAACATTATTTGCTTTCTTAAAGCCACAAAAAGCAGAGTAAGTTTCATGTTACCGATGTTACTTTTATACTTGTTAGAAAAAACCAAACCTCTCCTCTTTGACTGAAGGAATGGGGCCTTAAGGCAGCAAGAAACAAAATCCCACAGAGTTGTACAAATCATGTCTATATATGTCTATATATATATGTCTATATGTGCATATATATGTCTATATATGCACATACACAGCAGACCTTTACGAGAACTTGCATTTTAATACTCAAAAATGTTGCTAGATAGTTGATATTTAGGTGAACACATGAAACCTTCAGAGAAATGTGTCTAAGCTTGCTGTAAAGTCATGTAAATTAATATCTGAAAAGGAGTTTACATTTTCCTAGTTTATACACAGAATTGCAAAACTTGGGGAATTGTAACAAGTGAAGAATCTCTTTCCTAACATTCATTGTCAGATGCATCACTTGTTCCTTCTCTTAGGTGTTTACCTCATCATAACATAAACCCACTTATTCATGTGTGGTTTTCATCACCTTACATATCGAGTTTCAGAAACAAAAGTTCAGTAAATTTATTTCTACCCCTGTAAAGTTGCTTGACTAGGATCATGTCTATTTAATGCAAACATGCTTGTCTTTTTCTTTTACTACTTTGGATTTTATGTGCTTGTATTAAGAAAGTCAATGTAAATAGCCAATGTAAAAATGTAAATGTAAATATTAAAAGAAAAGAAGGATAAAGTCAAAGGCAGAGCAACACCCTGTCAGACTCCCTTCACCCAGAAAAGTTAAAATAGAAATTTGAAAATCTTTGATATTTACCCTTGCATGTACTCTCTTACCCTTGAATATTCCAAAATCCCCTTTTTACCTGAACTTGAACTCCAAAAGTAAAATTGATGGAAGGAGGACAAAGGCAAATGCATAATTTCTACAACGAATAAGTTTTCTTAGATAGCAATGAAAACCACAAATATAAAAATGAGTCCTTGCAGAAAATTCAGAAAAGGTAGGCAATCACTAGTGTATTATTCAAGCTCATTTAAATAATGAGCTGAATAAATAATGCTTAGATTGGAACTTAAAAAGTATATTGTTATGTTATGTATTGTTATGTTGTTACTGTTACGTATTTTATGTATCTATAAATTATAAATTACAAGCTGATTAATATAACTACATAGCAAGATAGCATGCAATTCTAGGAAAGGGTAAAATGGTTTTATGAAGTGTCTAAACTTGGTGCAGCGTCTAAACTTGGAAATGGTAAGCGTAGTAAACTTCACATAACACCAGAAGGCCTTAAAACCTGTAAATTTTAGTACACCAAGCTCTTCTGTTACATGTCACACCCACCACACATTTAATTGTACCATTCACCTTAACAGTAACACCTTTTCACTGGTGCCTCTGGCCAAGACTGTGGAGATAAAGTGCAAGTTTATTCTGTCATGCCTAAATGACATCTATCTATTTCCATTTCAGGGCACCTGCCATTGTGGTATCTGAGCAAAAGCATGACACACAGTAATATGCAGAGGTCAGTAACCTGATAATTTGCCTGAAGCATTACAGCCATTTAGGGTCTTTTTATACACTCTTCAGAAAGGGCAGCATTGAAACTAATAGTCTTAAATTTTGTTCTGGTTATTATGTGGCTAACTGACATTTAGAAACAGAGTCTCAACAGTTTTATTTGAACAACCAACAAGACCACAACAGCATAAAGTGATAAACATCAGTGAAAGTGAGTGCTGGAATTAAGCAACAAATGACTCAGACCTTCAAAGAAAATGAGAGGAAAATCTTATTGAAGGTCAAGAGTTGGAACTTCCATTCACCAGTTTCTCACGTATTGATTTTTGCCAAAATAAATGTTAAATTAAAAATGTCTCCAGCATAAGCAAAGTATTCTATCTGGGATAGTTTTGGTGGTAAACAAATAGCAGTTTTTCATTAAGCTTTCACAGGACAAGAAGTGCTTGACTTTTTATTTCTTTTTGACTCCTCTTTCATGAATTGTTACATAAGTGTGAGTGTCACATTAAAATATCTATCCAGAGAAGACAAGGGCAGATTGGATATTTCCTCGAGTCACTGGCATTCAGAAGACTTTGAATTTCCTAATTTTATCCATTTATTAAAGTAGTTTTCTAAGACTAGTGATATAGAGGCACATCAATGAGTAATCTACTCACCAAAACAAAAGTTTGAATAGAAAGGTAAAAGAACCCCATACTTATCTACACATTCCTCAAGTAAAGCTGGGAGTTCAAAGGCAGGGGGATGCATTTCATGACTGGAACAGTACCTACCCTTACGTAGCATTTTGTCAAATCACTTTTATATCATATTAGCATGGAGACACATTATGAGCCTTTATATGTTTCAAATTTTGCTTTGCTTTGTTTTTGCTACACTTAAAAATATATATCTTCCACAGTGGTGATGACCAGACTTAGAGTGCAACCAACAACTAATAAGATGA
Source organism: Poecile atricapillus (assembly GCF_030490865.1). Taxonomy (NCBI): domain Eukaryota; kingdom Metazoa; phylum Chordata; class Aves; order Passeriformes; family Paridae; genus Poecile; species Poecile atricapillus. The sequence goes on along the minus strand of NC_081289.1, from coordinate 109,185,235 downwards.
ATAAAAGATTACTGCACCTCTGTCTGAAGTCAGAGAAACAGAGATTTATGGAATTGACAGCATAAGAAAAATGTTTTGTCCCTAAGGAAATCCAGTCTTTGAGACAGAGTCAGAGCAAGAGTTTTACCATGGTAGGTCAAGATTTTCAAGAACAAAAATTGTAAATATACTATCCCAAAATTCAAAGGGGAAACAATATTACTAACCTGCATCAATGCTTCGTAGATTTTCTGCTTTATAAAATGACAGTTTGAAAAATTATTGCTGGTCAAGCTGGCTACTCCATGTAATCATTCCTTACACTGTCAGCTATAACTGAACAGAATACTAATTTCTACATAGAAGTTGGTAAAAATAGTTCTTACATCTTCTAAAATTGTATGTGCACCTTCTGAAAATGCAGTGCAAATAAGGCATGCCCAAAAATATGTAGAACTGTGTTTCTCTCTATGTGGTTACAACTAAGCAGCTCCCATTAAAGGTATTTTTTAAGCCTGCATTCCTGGAATTAATGCAGAGTTGGGGTTTTTCTTGTGTGGGGATATTTCTATGGCTGTACACCAGGAAGTAGTCAGCTTATAAAACAAAGAAAAAAGTCAGTCAGACATTTGAAAAGCCTTTTCTTTCTGAAAAAAGTTCTTTGGGCAGATTAAAATCAAGTAGTTGAATACAGTCTGTGGCAAGAACATATCTTTTCATGAGAACACAGGAAATTATCCTTAATCCTTGATAAATGGAATAAAGATTTAGTATCCTTGTTAAGAATGCCTTGCATTTAATTAATTTTGAAGTGTTTATGTTATGGCAATTGCTCTTGAACACCTGGTTCATTTTTGCTATGTGCAAATACTTAGACCAAAATTTCTTAAACTTTGAATTAATTAATTTCCAAGAGAACTACTGATTTTATATCCAAAGCAATCAGTAGAGCAGTGTAACTTGACAGCCACTTAAATTTACTAAATAAAAAGGTCTTGATGCTTTCCCCACTGCTGCCCCTGGAAGCAACTTCAGCAGTTCCTGGATCTCCTACAGCACTGACTGGCCCCACAGTACTTGTCCCATCAAGGTGGAAAGATGCAAGGAAAGTAGTTTGGAAGCACCGAGTTCTCAGAACACTGCTAACCTTCTGATATATCATTCCTCCTCAATTTAATGATGAAAGGACCAGTTTTAGAGGAAGTACAAATATTTTTGACTTTGAGTATCCAGATGCTTAGAGAAAAAGACCAATGTTGACAGATTTTTCAAGAGCCAAGCACACTTATTTAGGGAGTCAGCAATTTGCATTTGGACTGCTCTTTTTATGGGTGCCCTGCATCACCCGTATTGATTGGATAAAACAGCAATGTTATGGGTAGAACAGGTCCAACTATGTCAGGATGACAAAACAGATCCTTAATTACTTAATCATCTTATCAAATCATCCTATTCAGATTCTTTTCAGCAGAATCACATAACTGAAAAACTTTTGTTTCCACATACATAAACCAATTCAATTTCTCCTTTAAATCAAACAGTGTCATACACTTCACAGTTCCGTGTATTCTCCCTCTTGGTATAAACAACATACTAAGAGATTTTAAGTCAGTAATGAAAGTAAAAAGCACTTCAATAAAATGGGAAAAAAATTTCCTGTGTGCACCAAATCCACAGATTATATAAAGAATCTCAATTTTCATTTCAGACTAAATACTTATGAATACAAAGAGAAAGGATTTTGTGGGATGGTATTCTCTAGGTACCTTCTACACTTTGAGTTCCTCTCTTATGCACACAGAGATAGAATTAGACACTCTGCTGTGTCATTCAGCTAAACAAGTTTCATGACCTCAAGTTTCTTGTCAGTTCTCATACATCTTTAACCTCAAAGTCAATCTTAATATGCTTTTATTATATTTTTCCCCACAATTACATCTTTCAAAAATCCTAGACTGACTTTTAAAAAGCAGTATTGCCTACAGAAGACATTAACATCTAAAGAGATTAGATTAATATTTATGTAGAGTTTACATATTTTTCCAAATATTATAAACATCTTTCTCTGGTTTTATGGGTTTTTTTCATGGTTGGTTGGTTTTTGGTTTATTGGTTTGGGGTTAATTTGTGTGTGCATGTGGTTTTGGTTTTATTTTGGCTTTTTATATTTAAATTGCCACTGCCAGATTGTGTACTTGAATATGTTATTTTCTGGATGTGTAATTTCTAATTCTTGTGTCTAAATTGTCTGGACTTTTGTCCTAAATGCCAAAAAGAGGAAACAGTTCCACCAAGCTGAACATATCTTAAATAACTGCCACTCCTTCTGTTTATCCACAGGTTTATTCTTGTACTATGTTATTGCTAATCTAAAAGTCCTGACTTATCACCCATTATGCCTTTCCTCTTCCTAAAGCACTCCTGATGTTTCTATCCTCTTTACAAACTAAGTCTTTTTATTGCACTAATTACTTAACACTGATACTGGTTATTTCAAATCTCTTTATTTCAAACAGAAAACTACTACAGTGACTGAAATTTGTTTATGCAAAACAAGAAAAAGTTCAGACTTGATGAAAAAATCAGTACGTTCAAGAAGAAATCATTAAAACTCCTTGTTAGAATACAGCAGCAAAAACATCCACAGTCCAGTATTAAAATATCTTCCAATCTTATCATATTCATCTTCATAAAAAAATTGAGGAAAAAATAATGTCAGAAAATAACATTTTTCAACCTGAAGGTGGGGACAGTATAAGGGTTAGGCAGATAGAGAAAATACACATTTTTTTAAAGCATCTCCTTCCTCTCTTTGATGCAGCTTATATATACCTTTTTACTTCATTTATAACCCAAATCGAGCACAGGACAAGTAACTTAAGGACACAAACAGTAGGAGTCAAAACTAGTGATTTTTGCATATTTTCATGCCAGCAACATCATTACAGAATGATGTGATTGCTCTTGAATGCTTCAAGTTTTCCACTAAAAAAGAACTAAGAACTAAAAAATAACTAAGATATTTTAATGCTGCAGGTATGGGAAAATATTCTGTATGGGTTGCTTGAAACAAAAGTGACAGTAGATGGAATGAAGAGATTCTCAGATGTCTCTCCACAGGCAAGTCCTGATCAGTAAGAGGCAGGAATAAGGCCTTTTCTAATTCCTCTGTGTGACTGGATTACTGTTTCCTAAATTTCCCATTTCATAGAAGAAGTGTGTCATTGGCCATTTGCTCTATTTTCCTGAGTATGGGTTTCTATTGATGTTTACTGAGGGTCATTTTCAAATCTACAGCTATTCCCCTAGGATTATACAGTAATGGTATTTTCATAGGAGTAGACCTTCCAGTAACCGTTCTGTTGCTACTGTAACGGAGAAAAGCAAGCATCATAAAATCTTGCAAAGGGCTACAAAGATGGTGAGGGGACTGGGGCACCCCACTTTTGAGGAGGGACTGTGGGAACATGACCTGTTCAGTCTGAAGAAGAGGGAACCTCATCAGTGACTGCATGTCTGAAGGGAGGGTGTCAAGAGGATGGATACAGGTGGTGCCAAGCAATAGGACAAGAGACAAGGGAGAGAAACTGATGCACAGAATGTTCCACCTGAACATGAGGAAGAATTTCTTTACTGTGTGGGTGACTGTGCACTGGAAAATCTTACCTGGAGAGATTATGGATCTCCCTCACTGGAGATATTTAGGATCTGTCTGAGCACAATTCTATGCAATGAGCTCTAGGCTGACCCTGCTGGAACAGGGAGGCTGAACCTGATGTTGCCCTTCTAACCTTACCTATTGGGAGATTCTGTCAAAATCATCCATCAGACACTGTACCAGCATGCTTCTCCTGAGCTTCTCCAACTGGAACAAGGCCAGCCTAACATCTACTGCTTGTAATTGCTATTTTATTGGCCCACAGCAGCTTTGTGGGGATATAAAAATTCTGGAAAATTTTCCTGCAACATTGAGAACATCACACAAATAAAATGATTTTTCATAGACCTAGTCCCAAATGTCAATGACTTTACTCAGTATTTTCCAACATTTATACTGAGTCTATAGGAAGAAAGCTACTGATATTTTAAATTAGAGTATCTATTGAAAGGCAAGAGTCTGATTTCCAAGTATATAAAAGATAGATTCTGTTAACTTCACTTACCAGCAGAAAAAACAACGTGCTTTCAGGTAAAATATGAATACCTTTTTAATATCAATGTCATAGTATTGCATTCTGAGTTTTCTCTGAAACCTACAAGAAAAAGCCCAAGGGACTTTACTTGGGAGATGCTTCTACATAAGGTTTTTGTTGCTTTGAAGTTTCAGAAATCGTCCCAAGTACAATGAAGTATATTTAAGTGCTATGTAATTCAGTTAATATTTGCACTCTGTCTGGGCAGTAATTCTTATTTTTAAATACGTATTTTATACAAAGATCTGTGTTTATTTCAGTTTTTAAAAGGAAAGGTAAGGAAAGCATTAGTCCAGCTTAATGTAATATAAATAACTTCTCTGTCTTGAGATAAACAAACAAGCAGGGCAACAGCATATATTGGCACTCACAGAAAACTAGGTCATTTTGGTATATAAACATGAAGTTTAAGAAAACATACAGCTTCTTGATGATTTCTATTAACTCATTTCTGAAAAGGTCTTACATAATGAGAATAAGTAAATATTCTTCTATGGAAAAAATTCTGTTGAAGAGAAAATTAAGTCTACAATGAAAATTGAATAATTAATTCAAACTATTGGACATGGTGTAATTTATTTTTTTCATCTTAAAACCTAGTGACACAGACAACCAGTTTCTAGCCAGTGATATTATCCATGGTCACAATATGATTGAGAATAAATGGCTCAAAACAATTCTTTTCAAGAAATAACTCCTCTTGATTTTAGTTAAGCCTTGCAACAGAGATGGAAAGACTCGGCTTGACATTAGGCTTCATAAAACAAATGTTTTAACTTACTGAAGCAGTGCTCACATTCTATGTATCTTCCTGTTCATTCTCTGTGCATAATCCTAAACCTCCTTCCTGCCAGTTCTTCATGCCTCTTTGCCATGTCATATAATCCCATGCCCTGCCTCATCTATTTCTACCCTAGTCTAATTTTGCTCACTTGGGTTTATTTCTTAACCCCACCTAGCTCCTGTTCCCTCTCTCTGTTTCTCCCTATTAATCACTTTCCCTTCAACTGCTTCTCTCGTCCAAACACTCTTCTCAAGTCATGGAAGAGACATTCCTTTCTTTCATTACCTGAATGAAGTTTAGGAAAAATAACCCCTCTGATTAGTTTTTTTGCCTAGCAAAGGAGCAGCCAAGAGCAGTAACCATACAGAAGATCTCATTTTGAATCTCAAGCTGCAAGCAGAGGCCATCACTGATGCATTGTGGTGCATCTGCTCTGAGGAGCAGGGTCTTTTTGTAGCCAGAGTCTCTAGGGAATTTAGCTGGGAAATATTAACATAAATCTATAAAGCACATAAATCTATAAAGACACACGGAAACTACATCTCTTTTATCTCAATGTAGGCAACTTTCCATAAGAACAGCTAAAGGACATACCTGAAACAAAACACCTCCACAAATATTCATGTGCTACATCTGTAGACAGAGTGTTCTCACCAAAGTGGTTGATGAAAATATTGTAATGATGTATTTCAATTTAACCTTGGCTGATTCTCAGAAATAACTGGAAGATGTTAGCTGAAGGACTGTTTATTCTTTTGTTTAAATCTGCTTTAGGAAGCCATTTGGAATCAAACATTTTAGTTGGACTTGGCAAAACTCAAATTGACAAGCAATTGAAAGAAGATCATGAAATGAAAAATCAGTCTGGAATCTCAGCTGCTGCCATCTCTGCTTACATTGCCTGTAATCTTAATTAATGCTTAGAATCAGCATGTTGTTTTCACTTTCTCTGAGATCACCTCCTACTGTTTAACTTCAGTGTCTTAGTTTAAGTGACCTATATGTCAGTAGCAAAAATGAATCATCAAATAAATCATTCAAATTGTACCAAATAAAGTTACTGTGAAAGTTTGGGTGTGATGTTTGGCTTCATCTTATTCAAATGTTGGACTGTCTTGTAACACACCTTATTAAGAGGTTACCATGTGAAAAATCCCATAGTTATCATGAATTTTAAAAGACTGATCAAGTTTAAATTTATTTGCCTCAACAGGGCTTCTGTCCCTGGCATTATTAATATCTAACTAATACCTCTCCAGACTTGCATGACAAACACAAGTGGTCAGCAACAGATTACTGCTTTAAAGGCAGGCTTTTAACTTCCTGTCTCCAGAAAGCATGGGAAAAAAATATGTGACCCCTAGAGAAGAAATCATATTTGCAATCACAGGTGGGACGAGGTAAGTGCAGTGATAGTAAGTAAGTAATAGTAAGAAAAGCTAAGAGTGAATTTATACATCAGTTAAAGAAAAAAACCCCCAAAAAACCTATTCTGTCCTATATGCCTGTTGCTAAACATGACAAGTTTAATAAAGCTTTAGATGAAATGAGGAATAAAAGAAATTTAGAAGAAATCAAAAGAATTTAAAAGAATTTAGATGAAATGAGAAATAAAAACAGTCAATACCTTAAACATCTGAACCAGAGTAGAGGGATCCTCAGAAAGAGTGTAGAAGAGAGCAGAATGTCTTTTATTGTCTATTTAGTGTGTTAACCCTCTAAAAAAATTTTTATGAGAGGAAGGATTATGGAAAAAAAATACCCTTATCCTAACAGATCATATGGTTGGTTGTGCTAGACGGACTCATTTATCTCCATTGAAGGAGGACGAGACCTTTATAATTCACTTGTGGCTTCATTGCTTGTGAATTATGAGCCTTGCCCCCTTACTGGTGGGCACCAATCTGTTATCCCAGCAGACTGCTCTTGTTGTTATGCACCTTTTTTTTTCTGCTTTATTGATAGGTGTCAGAAGATCTTGTTTTTCTTTTATCTGTAGCTCACAAATACAATGAAATGTACTTTCCTCTGACATAAAAAAAGGCTAGATGGTTATAAAAAGTATATCCAGCTGAAGCCCTTTGAGTATCCTCTGTATCTCTTTATATCCTTTAGAATCCAAGTACTAAATAATTTCTTGGACCAGCAAAATCTCTCAATCCTAAAAAAGTAATAGTTCAATCTATGAAAAAGGGCAAAAACATATATTACTGAGTATGAAATCAAAGTCTTACTATACCTGCTAACCAAGAGTATGTACAGGCTTAGAAATAATCACACAAAGATGAATATACAGATATTTATTGACAAAAAGGGACTAATAATTGTGCTAGATGACTGTCAGTCATGCAGAAGCAGAGGGCTCCCATACTGCCTTCATGCCATAGCTATTAGTGTCACCTAGTGCATGAAATTATCATTCCCAACAGGAGATATACGCTTAGATGCTGGCTCTGTTGCAAGTCTGGAAGTCATTTAAAGTTGATTATGAAGTACACATGGTAAATCCTGATGCATAAAAGTTGTTATTAAAAATAGTAACCAGGCTGACACATTTAAACTTAAAAGTTTACAGTTGCATTTTTGCATTTCATATCTATTTGGTGAGATTTAATATACTAGTGGAATTGCTGTAGAAATTTTAGGACTCCACAATCATTACCCATTATTTGTAATGAACATACGAAAAAAAAAATTATCCTTTGCATATTATTTGTTGAAGAGACAAGTTTGTGGCAGATACCTTCATGCAACTGCAGTTTCAGACACATCAGATTTTCTTTTAATTCTATCAGTTATTTAAAAACACGGCATTTTTGTTGGCAGAAATAAATAAAAAAAAACCCTCAATCCTACAATTTAGTTTGCTTTCCATGTCAGAGTTGTTTCCTACTGCATTGTTTAGTATAAAAAAAGGAAAAATCTTCTAAAGTAGATGTGATATGTTGACAACTAAGATAAAGTGAAATGGCTGCGAAACTGATTATTCCTGTCTGGTAAATGATGTCCTCTAGCGTATCAGCGAATAAAGTTCAGCATGGCTTGTTCAGTTTTTTTGCTAATCACTTACTAATAGCTCAGGGCAAAATGCCTTGGAAAGATTCTTAGTTTGGTAAAACTGAGAAATTGAACACTAAGCTAGTAAAAGAGAGACACAAAGGAAAAGTGCAGTCTCCTATTATTATTACATTGGACAGGGACAGTAAATAATTGAGAGTTGTCACCTAGCAATTCCTTCGTTATTCATGGGCTTATATTTAGTCCTTATATCAGTTCCATCTAATCTTGTTACATCACTTGCACTCCTCAACTCAAACATTAATATGTCTGCTACTGACATGTGATACACACTGGCTTTTCACAGATATCCCAGGCTGCTGATCAACACCAGTCAAGAGCAATGTAATTGACACTGGCAGACAGAAATATTACTGCCAGATTGAAGAGTACAAATAACAAATTAAAAAAATTCTTCCAATACTACACAAAGAAATGTCCATATAAGAAAAACATCTCTTCAATCACACCGACAGAGAGTCACCTCCAAATTAAAATAGCAATAGACTAAATTCAAGGGCTCCATTCAATTATACTGACATCTGTACACTTTTGATAATACACTGTATAGCTACAGAGCAGCTGTGTAGGTTACTGTGAAGAAAAAGGGAAGATTGCAAGTAAGTCAGATAATGCTTCTATTTCTAGGTTTAAACACCTGTAGAGGAGGCACAACAATTTAGCTGAAGACAGAGATACTTAGAAATAAGGCAAAGCTAAAAGTACTTAAATTACTGTTTCATATTATCATGGCAATAATATGAAGATACAGTGACTGGCCTGTGAAACTCATAAACAGGGAAGTAAAAGCGGAGTTTAAAAAAATGTATACATTATGTGTCTGAGAAGTTTTCATGAAGTTCAGTTCTAAGAAATTGAAATGATTAAAAGCCAAAGTTAATTTAGTGTCATACCTATACCACCACTGCTTATGTACCGGTGTGTAGAGAGCTTAAACATAAACTATGACCAAGAAAGTGTGCCAGATTTGCTTCTAACTTGAGAGAGCACTGGTATCCATTACTATGAAGAGAGGACAAGATGGGAAAAAAAGAAGAGGCACTTATTTATTCATCACTGATGGGAAAAAACAGAGAATTAGAAAACATCATCTGCCCAGTGGGACACTAGTCCCAATCCACCTCTCTGGTGAGCTATAAGCATTGGATAGAGTTGGATAGAGATGAAGATGAGCAAGCCCAATGGATTTTGGGGGGGGGGGGGGGGGGGGGAAGTGGAGAGAAGGAAATGGAAGATGGGAGAAAAATGAATCAACTTCTTATCAAAGGAAGTAACATATTACATCTTTCCTGGATTGTTCCAAACTGAAGGAATGTTCCTGCTCCACTAATTTCTACATCTACTACAGAAACCAAACCATGTAGTCTCTTTCTTTGACTTTAGGAAGTAATATTCCTTCTCCCTCTCCCCTGGCATTGACTAAATAACACCCAAATAATCTCTAACTCAGAAAACAGTTGCACCTAAAATTGTCCATATTTACTTGGAGTTCAGTACAGGTTTTACCATATTCTGTGTTACTAAAACCCAAGGTCAGTGAATAGATAGACAGATACAATTAAGTGGGAGCAGATACAGCTGTGTTACATGGTAGGGTAGCTCTATGCTTCTGATGCAATAGACAAAATGAGGAAAAGAAACCTGATATCATACCCTAGGTTTGTCTTACTATAAATAAACTTGACACACAGCCAAAGGTAGTACACAAACAATTGTGTACAAAGATTAATTACATAGTTTTATAATAATTGGTAGCTCTTATGTATCAGTTATGAAGCCTAGACATGAACATTTAACAAAGACAATCAGATAGACTGAATCCCTAAATAATTTTAGGAAAGTAAGTCTTTAATATTCTTTTGTGTTTATTTGGCCTTTCCCCTATTTCTTTGTTCTTTAATTAATTAGCAGTTTGTATTTGCAGAGGTTTGTTGTGGCTTTTTTGCTTTTCTGTATTTGAAATTATAGCAACTACTCAACACCCAAACCTAATTTTAGGACTCTAGGGTTTCTCTTGTGATGGTATGTTGTACTGGAAGAGCCCACGGTAATACTGCATCTTGCTACCTGTATTCTATGATCTGTAAAGATATCTTGAATGTAATGTAATTATGATAAAGGCAGTTACCATATTAGAATAAAAGGTGGAATTCATGTTTAATAATTGAAAAAAGAGGAGACTCTGAACTTACATTCCCCTAATAGCTGTAATCATTGCCCATATTACTAAAAGCTTCTCTTTTCACTGGATGAAACAATACTGCTTTGAATTCTGCTGTCTTCGTATTGGTGTTGGATATGAAAATCAGAAATCTTTGTAAGATCCACCTGTAGACATGGTCACATAATAAACAAGTATGATAGCCTTCAGTTTACAATGACATCCTGAGTTAAAAACAAATTTAGATATGTATTATTTTATGAAGATTGGGAGTACATAAACATGAAGTGGTTTTCTTTTGTTCCATAATCACCAAAAACTGAATACAATAGAACGGGATGCACAAAAGCAAATCCTTCATATATTGTCAAATTTTATTAAATTCCTGTCAGTCACAGTTTTTTCATATTTTAGGGCCCACAGTATCACACTGTGGGGTGTCTCTTTGCTCATTTTCTGTAACCAATACTAGCAGTCTGTGATTAATATCAGGACGCAGAGATTATTCTGGCATCAAATATCTTTCCCTAAATAATATGATAATTCTGTGTCTCTTCCACCAGCACTCCGCTTTTCTGAAGGGCAGAAAGTGTTTCCTAACCAGAGATTTCTTCAAAAGAAAAAACCAAAGGGAAACAATGAAAGCATGGCTTGCAACAGATAAAATTAAATAACTTGTGTCCTGCATGTTTATCTTTCTGGATTCATTCTGTGGATCTTAAAAAAATTATTATCTTTATGGAAGAATTTTAATAACTTATATTAATAGTCCTTTTGTTCACACCACTAATGGTGATAGGTGACTGCAACAGCTTTAAAAAAATCCCATAAAAAGAAAACTCAACCATAAAAATCTGGTAGTTTTTTTGTTTAATTCTTAAGTTATTTAGATTAATTGTCAAACAACTCAACTGCAGTCATTTTATCTTGTTGAACTTACACATGACATTTGATACTAGCAGGGACCTCTGTTAATTTTCCAGATTTGACAGGTCTTTTTTTATATTCATATATAATCCTTACATTTTATTAATGTATCTAAATAAATAACTAAACACAAAACCACAAAGCCAAAAAGCCAAAACACAATTGTGACAATTCCAGACACATCCAATCAGAAGCTGATTTGGATTTATGTTTATAAGGCCAGAGGCAGGACAAGGGAAGCAGTAGCTCTTTCGTGTCTGCACACCCGTGCAGTGTCCGGTGAGCAGTCCATAGGCAGCAGGGGCCCTCAAGTCTACCCAGTGGGAATCGCATTCGGCCAACATCTTAAATTGTGCATTGTAATTCAGGGAGCTACTGCTGTTTCCAACATGTGTTTTTCAGAATGTTTCCGGAACTACAAAGTAGCCTCTATGCTGTTAAAGTGAATCCCTTACATGATTTACCATCATCTGCTTAAGAATATCACCACAAAGCTGAGACTTGCTTTGCGATAAAGATGAATGCCACTCTTTAGTGCATGTTTCAAAATAAATGGATTATATTAACTGATGTATGATTTCCCTCTCTCTCTGATTACTTTTAATTTGTACATTCATAAAGCCATGGATTACTAATAACAGCTATCATTCATTTTCCCTGAAAGAGTTTGACACTAAGTACTAGAGATCACAGTGAGTTACAATGAAAACTGTGCTTGAAGATAACATACAGACACAATTGAAGTTCCTCCTCAGGAATTTAACAAAGAATACTACTAGCTGATACACTGTCTCATTTCCCCAAAAATGGAGTGAAACAGCCTTTGAACACAGACAGAAGTGCCCATTGGTGTCTCCTAATGAATTCCTAAAACCTAGAGGCAGACTTCCATCAGTCTGCTTCTGTCCATATGCTTGTCAGACATCCCATGTCACACACAAGCAAAGAAAGTAAATTTAAGGGCCAATATACATGTTATTTCAATTCCAACAGAAACTCACTGATATTTGGTATTCTTAATTGCAATACATATCAAAGAAATCAGATGCTATGGCTCTGCACACAAACTTAATCCAACAGAACAGGTTTCTGTGAGATCTTCAGTACCAAGACATACCTAGCTAGAGGTACACAACTCTGGGTGAGCTCCCAGCAAAAATCTTTAGAGTGGCAAAGTCCTAAGGGCAACATGACAATTGTCAAAAAAGAAAACTGCAAAGGGTAATGTAAGAAATTCTGAGCATCTGCCAGAGGAGAATCTAGAAATTGCAAACACCTGGAACAGCAAGAATCACACTCATGCTGTATTTTTTAAGGGCTCAATTGTGCTAAAACTGCTTATTTTCTTTCTTCTACTTCTTTTAGTGAATATTTCCCTTTTGCAAAGATTACAGCTATCATTACCTCTTCAAGTGTGTAGATTCTACAAAAAAGCAAAACCTACATAAAGTATGATCTAATCCATAACCTGGATTTCAGAGGATGCATCCAGTTCAGTTCTCCTCCTCCAGGCACAAATCTGAGCAATTTTTATTTTCACAGCTATATTTTCTTTCAAAAGCTGAAAGGAAAGACAGGACAGATTCTGCCACTTCCCCCTATATCCACCCTTCAGCACCCTAGCCTAGATGAAGTGAGGATACCCTTCCTTAAGGAAAACACTGGAAAAACAGCAGTAAAGTAGAATGCCTCAGTTCCTTATCTCACTCAAAAAAACCCAACAAAACAAACCCAAGTTCATTAGTGAGCAATTATGTGTTCTCAGTGGTTGAGTAACAATGCGAGTGAGCTAACAGGCTACAGCACAGTTTAAAACTAAAAAGAGCTGGAATATTTATTGGGTTACTCAGGACAAAGCAGTCTGCCACACAGAACTTCATTAAGTGCCATCTTTGCCATTAAAAACAAATCCTAACTTGACTGCAGGGAGTGAGGGGATGTCTCCAGCACAGGCAGGAACACCAAACTACTTTGTGTGTTGACTTTCTATGTGTGAGATATATAGTCAGCATTTCTAATGAATCTGCTTGGAGCGGCTGGAATATTATGATTTATAGCACCTTCCCACTCTCCATCATAGCATTTTATTAGATGGATGGGAAGCCAGTAGTAATGAGGTTAGGAATGAGAAAACATCCATCAAGCTTGGCTACATCTTCTCGGTAAAGACAACACACTATCTTTTACGTCACAGGCAGTGATCTAGGTCACGATGGTATAAAATGTGTGATTAAAACCAAGCACTTGACACTAGATAATAGGCATCTAGTTAAAAAATAGCTCTAGTGTTCCTGACTTTTAATTAAACCCAACTCATAAATATGCACTGTGGTAAATATACTGCAGAATTGGTCTTTTTTATATTCCACCACATAACAATTACCTCCAGAACGAACACTTTATTTCACTACATGCTGTTATTAGGCCAGAGAGAGTCTAAGAGACAGTCTAAAATACAAATGTTGAGCCAGTGATGTCAGGAAGGTACATAATGATCCCATCCACTTCAATTGCTTGCTCTTCTCCTCACATTTTCTACTGCAGTTATCAATCTAAAATAAAGCATCCTTGATCATTTTTAGCAATCTTTCAAGATACCTCTGATTGCTTCAGTAATAACAGAGGGGGGGGGGAGGGCTTTTAAATGTAGAATGCTAGTGCACTGTAAATCTGTCTCTTTAACAGGTTTATTCTTTCGTGTGTGGCTCATTTACAGAAGATTTTTTTTACGTGGCTTTGAATAATGTGAAGCTGAGAAATTTGTGTACAGAAGCCACAGACAGTATGCAGGCACTTGTTCAGCAAGCTATTTAACTGTGCCTGACTTAAGTGCTTGAGTCATCTCTTGGAGGTTAACAGTCAATTACCCATTGATTGCTAACTCAACAACTGATCAATAAAGGAGTAATCCAGTTCCCTCATGGCTTCAAGAGACAACATCCTTGTGCTGAAACCAGAGACATTGGGGTCAAGTTCTATATGTCAGGGAATTCTTGCAGCAAGGAAGGCAATGGGAGGCTTTCAGTGGCACAGATCAGAGTACAGAAGGACATGAAGCCGGCTTTAGTATAGCTGCTCAGGGTTCCATTCAGTGGGACACATGGTAACTGAAAGTCCTCTGTTCCAATAGCAAAAAGTAGGCATTTCTGGTTTTAAGGAAATCATTCTTATTTACTAAATAAAGTACTGCTTAGTAGTATCTGCTTAGTAGTGAACATGGAACAACCATGAGCATAACAGATATGCTACAATTTGTATGTACTCTGTCAAAATCTCTTCACTATTTTCCATTGTAAATGAAATAATATTTATCATATCTAATCAGAGTTATTAGAAAAATTCTATGGATGTTGAGAAAAAGGGATGTAAAACACATGAAATATAATGTCTATATTTTCTTTTTATAGTTTTTCAGAAATACAGTGAATGTACCATTCTTAAATTGCCACAGGTAGAAAATTGACATTTTGTAATAGTGGCATATCTTGGTAAGAATGACAAGCTTTCCAGTGCAGCTGAATCACTGAACTTTATAATTTGCCTAGGAGATTTGCAAATTTGTGATTTCTGCTATAAACCACTATTTTTCCCCTCTAGGGAGACCTTAGAAGCATTTGCTGTTGGCCTCCAGGGAGGTAAATATTCATGTGATGCTTCTTCTGTTTCCACCTGCTACACCAAAAGATTCCTATAAATACACAAGATATGTTTTAAAGTTAACTTTTGCATATAATCAAAGTCTGTATTGTTGGGCTTTTTTATAGGCAGAGGAAGAAGAAATGGCATTTCTTATTTTCAGAGTAAAGACAGCTGGATCCATAATACAAGTATCTTTCAAAAATTAACCTGTTGTTTCACAATGTTAAGGATAATTTTTTTAAAAGCTGTTGCATGAATAAAAAGTACTACCTTTTCCTGTGATCACAGAATGGGTCAGGTTGGAAGGGACAAAAGGGGTGTCAGCTGGTACAACTTCCCTGCTCCACCAGTATCATTCTAGTGCACAGGACTACATTCAGAGAGTTCCTAAATATCTCCAGTGAACATTCCACGACCTGTCTGGGCAATCTGTCCCAGTATATGCACAGGCACATTAAGGAAGTTCTTCTTCACACTCAGGTGGAACTTCCTGTGAATCAGTTTCTTTCCATTGTCTCTTGTCCTACTTTTCAGCACCACCAAAAAGAGCCTGGACCAGTTCTCTTGGCACCCTCCCTTCAGATACTCACAGACATTGAGCTGCCTCGTCTTGTCGACTCTTCTCAAAGCTAAACACCTCTCTTAGCCCTTCCTCTTAAGAGAGATGCTCCAGTCCCACAACCATCTCTGTCACTCTCTGCTGGACCCACTTCAGGGGCTCCATGTCTCTGTTGTCCTGAGGAGCCCAGAGCTGGACACAGCACTCCAGTTGTGCCTCACCTGGGCTGAGTAGAAGGACAGGATCACCCCCCTCATCCTGCTGGCAGTGCTCTTCCTAATGCACCCCAGGCCACCATTGGCCTTCTTGGCCACCAGGTCACACTGCTGGCTCATGGACAGCTTGTTGTCCACCAGGAGCCCCAGGTTCTTCTCCTCAGAGCTGCTTTCCAGCAGATCTGCCCCAGCCTGAGCTGGTGCCTGGGGTTATAACCCAGTGAAATGCAGGACCCTGCTTTTGCCTTTGTTAAATTTCAGACTGTTCTTCTCTGCCCATCTCTACATCCTGTTAAGGCCCTTCTAAAGGACTGCACAGCGCTATAGGCACTGATGTTTGGTAAGAGGACTACACGAGGGGTTTCATCCTATATAATCCTAAAAATACACAAAAATTCACTAACCTACTTCCCTACATTATTAGTGTTCTGCCAGTGCATAGTCCTAATAGTGCATAGTCCCTTTCAAGAATATTGCATTTAAGTGATTTGTCTTTTCTTTCATTTCATCATACTTATTTTAAAAGTTAAACTATTTTCAATAGTTTCAAAAAATTATTGACATTTTATTAGATGGAAATGGTGGCATCAGCAATCAAGCACATTCTGTCATATAGTGAGGTGAAATATATTTTGGTGCTATATTAACAGCTTACTATTTACAATGTATTTTAATAACAGGATTAATTTGCCTCAACAAAATGTTAATACTGAATGTTAATAAAAGGTAAGCTATGATGCCATCTAAATGCATCACTAAGACTTTTATACAAAACCAAAATTGTTTCTTGGATGAAGAAAGCACTGTTCAAATAGACCATGATCTGTCTACTTGCATTCATCATAATCCTTGCAGAAAGAGATTTATTATGCTGGCTTTTATTACACATTCATTTTTCAGAGGAATAAATTACATGCTCCTTTTGCTGTGTTAATATTGCAGACGACCATGGATGCTGTTGTAGATTCTTTTGGAAAGACATTTTATACAGTGTCAATTAAGCAGGAGGTGGGAATATTGGCAAGAGGATTCCAGTATCTCAGCTAAAGGTCAATATGACTACCAACCAGCTAGAAATAATTTAGTAATGGCTTCTATAGTCAGCACGGGGTTCAAACCCAGCTTCTGCTAAGGAGGTTGAATATACAGGCTTCAGAATGAGAACACGTGCTACCAAAGGAACCATCCTACTATTTAGAAGGCAGCTTAAAACAAACACAATGTCCATGACCTCCCCTGACCAAGCTAGCTTTTGTGTTTTATCTTCCTTAATAGACTTAATGTTTCAGCACAGAACCTAGTACAACTTCTATATTGGCACTTAGCCACTAAATCCACACACAGACTTAGTAATGTTGACTACTGCCTTCACTTTTCACAGATTGCAAGATATTCTAACGCTGATCAAAAAATACATCAGGTCTTGGATACTCTCTAGTACCCAAGATAAAAAAGCATATCTTCTTTTAAGGGTCAATCAGAATATAACTGCCAATCTAATTTTTTTCTGCTATATTTAAGGCTTCTTAGTGTTCAAGTGAGATTTTCACTTAGCCTTCTTCACATACTTCTATGAAAGAACTATTGAGACTTTATTGGTGTATTCATAAACACCTTGAGAGAGCTGAATTAACAAGGTGAGGTCTGGTATGGTCTTTAAGATTAAAAACTGACATTGAATTGAATTGAATTGAATTGAATTGAATTGAATTGAATTGAATTGAATTGAATTGAATTGAATTGAACTGAATTGAATTGAATTGAATTGAACTGAATTGAATTGAATTGAATTGAGTGACAATTTCGCTTTAGCACAGAACAGGTAAGGAGGTATTAACTTGTTTTCTTATATTCCAATAGAAATGCCTATACTCTGTGTTCTCTGTAAACATGAAGGCCACTGGTAAAAACACTACCAGGACTTTACTGCAAACAAATTATAAAAGGTTTCACCAATATTGTGCACAATGACAGCAAAAAACCACCTCAACCTTTGTAGGATGAGATGCAAACTGGGCTATCTCCTCCTTCATCACTCTCACTTTTTCTTTGACTCTGTGCATTCTGAACCCTGCACATTTAGACAGACCTTGCTCATCAGAGAGATGCCCTTGCCATACAGGACTTGCACAATTAATAATAGTATCATCTTTCAAGATTATTCTCAAATTCTTCACAGCCTACAAGAAGAAACTTGAAGTCTGTAATTTTGTCCCTACATGCGAGGAGGCTTAGATGAAGAGAATTCATTCTTTGAATTCTTCTGTTCTGAAAGTCACCATCCCTCATAAATGTATGTTAATCCAAAAAAGTTCAGTCAGGTTTTCAGAGAAAAACTATATTTTCTCTTTAATTTTATTATTAAAATTAATTAATTAATTAATTTTATTATTAACTGGACTGAAAGAAAAAGTTCCAATTTTTTCCACAAGCCAGGAAGAATCATGTCTTTTTCGCTTACTTCCTTGGTTTTGTTCTATATATTTCTTCTATATTCTTTCTAATATTTCTTCTCATTTTATCATTGCTACTAGAAGAGCCTCATTTTTCCTCAGTAACAGCTGACACTTTCAGGGCAGGTCTCTCATGTGACATGCCTGGACAGCAGCTGCAGGTGACCCTGTTTCATTAGAGCATATGGCTCCCCAGGACACCAAAAATTCTGCTTTATTAGAAAATTTGCAAGTGTCTCTCTGATGATTACCCTTTTGTTATCCATTTTATAAGATGTGGCTTTTATCCTAGATTTCTGGAAATCAATACTTTAAAGAAAGAGGCAGTTTGGGTGAAGGTCTGGTATGGCTCAAACTTCTTATCCAAATAAATAACTTAAAGGCTGTTTGTCACCACACACATATTCTTTATTAATCTCTTCAAATTTTGAAGCACAAAGCAATGAAGCTGCAAAGAAAATGAATTTTTCTATTCATTAATGTCTGTAAACTTTGTTCCTCTCTGGAATGAAACTGTGAGGCATGTATAAAAGGACATTTGAAATACTTAGTCGTACTTGGTCTGATCATAAACCATCAACCAACCCCAGTCATGAGTAGAAGGTATTTTGATTTTCTAAATTTTAAGAAGACAAATCTTTCATAGATTAGGGAGTTAGGATGAAGGAATTAGATGACAGCTTTTTCACCCTGGAGACTACAACAAACTCTTCTGAAGATCTCATATGAATGCACTATTACTGAAAGTACATTGTTGTGATGTATAAACTTGGAGAGTCCTAAAAACTAGATTAAACATCCTCAATTTCTTCCTGACTGCAAAGGGGAGCTATCTTGACGGTGCTAGAAGATCAATTTGAAGAGGAATCTATTTGTGCAGATGAGAGTATTAAATGAAAAGAAGCTGAGCTAAGATACGTTTCTATCTGCAGGCCCTGAATATCTAAAGGATAACACCTCTATTACAACACAAACAGCAAGTTATATTACGATTTCTTTTTTGTTACAATCATTTCGGAAAAGACAAGAAGTACAAGTAGACAGAGCAGCATCTTCCTTGAAGAAAACTAGGCTTTTCTATGTGCCACTTCTCTAACAAGAGTCCCACAGTGCCATTATGTTTACTTTCTTTGCATAGAAAAGCTAAACAGTGAGAACACTGGTGCATAAGCTCTTCAACTATTGAGATATTGAATTCTGATCTTTAATAAACCAACACTGATTTACTTCACTGCTTCTGTTTGCTTAGTTAAGCTCCACTGGCATAGGAAAAGGCACACATAATTTAATCAGATTGCCTTTTTCATTTGATTTTTATTAATGCAGCAGTCAGGCATTGAGCTCAGTGAATTCTCTCAGCTCTCACCAGTATAATGTACCATATTCTTTCTTGACTGAAAGTTTCAAACCACAGCAAAAAATCCCAGACAAGTACTAGAGCTTATGTGGACTTGACACAAGGTCCATTTCAATGGTACAGGCTCTCCTCTTGCAGTCTTGTATTAAAAGTACACTTTGTGGAATAGAGAACAGAGTCATTAAAGAGAGTGTTCAATGCTCTCATTTCTGTGGGGTTGTAATAGACATGCCATTCTGTTTTCTTCTGGAAAAATCCCACCATCCTGGGACTCCAGGATATCTATGCAGCTGCTTTGTGTAATGCAGTATCCAGCACAACCTTCTAGTCTTAGCATTAGATATTCTAGATAAATATAATACTGTTGAGCTGTCACAATTCAAGACACACAGATCTTCATATTTTGGAGTTCACAGCAGCTTCAAGAAGATCATTCCCATTTATTTCAGGGTCATACCTTTAGAAATGTGTTTGCATTCATTTCGCTGCACAGAATTGCCATTGTGTTTTTAAAAACAAGATTAAAATAAAGCTGAGCACATTTAAGGGTGACTCCATGCTCTGCTTTTCATAAGCTTTGAAGACACTTGCACTTTATGTAGAGGAGAACTGATGAAAGTGTTGAAGTTTTCATTGCTCAGTTGCCATTTACCTGTTTTCCCACCAGCCAACATTGTTTATTCTGTCATGTTATTCCAGCTCTATTACATTTGATTATGTTCCATCTTTTAATGTGAAGACTGAACTGAAGCACACATAATATTATGATATATGTATCTATATCTATATATTCTTACATATATGTATAAAAACAACCATGATTTTAAAAGCTGCAACCTCTCAGAAGCATCTGTGTGATTATATTTTCAATTACAATGTTATGATGTGTGCCTTCATTTAGGAGTAAGTAGCCCATCACTTTTTCTTTTCTCCTTGAAAGAGCATAGAAAACAATGATGTTAATTGCCAAAATAATACTTCCTCTGTGACAACAGAACATCAGGTTAATGAAAAAATCTCACAAGATAAAGTAGGGAAAAAAAAGGAAATGATACCTCTTTCTGGTGAGGATAGTTCTTTACAAAAAATTATTTGGAAAGTGGCAGAATTATTATTATTATTATTATTATTATTATTATCATCATCATCATCATCATCATCATCATCATCATCATCATCATCATCATTATTATCATTATTATTATTTCTACTACTGCTACTACTACTACTACCACCACCATTATTAATACAGAGATTACTTACATCCACAAACCATCTTTCTATCCTCCCAGGGTAGTTTCCATTCCAAAGCTGCTAAACATGCTCAGAAACAATTACATCTTCTGTATGTTCTTTATCATAGTGATATCAATCAGAGTGAAAAGTGATATAGCTTCTGCTAGAATTGCAGGGTGACACATCTCCATGTCTCTCAAAACTTTCTAACACTGGTCATATTTTGTTATTAAGTCTATAGAAATAGTTGTGTTGTTGGCCTCTTATGGCAGACCTCTGCCTACTTTTCAGCCTATAATCTATATTCTACTTCAAAGTCAATGTGTGCATGGCATGCAGATTGCTGGGGTTTGTAATATCTCTCCTTCACTGAAGCCAGAAAAAGTTTTATTACTTACTTCCCTGAGTAAGAGTATTTAAAGCAACTCTTTACTTTATTCTATCTCCATATTCATATTACCAAGTACTGAATGACACTTAGATAAGATAAAGAAAGGAAAATTAATAAAAGTGTGCAGCAGCAAAGGTTTGTTGCCACAGTTTTCAAACAAAGGGGAAAAATAAAACTATAGGTAATTAATAATATTTGACTAAGAAATTTTAAGCACCTAGAATCTTTCAAGATCCTCTACATTATTTTGGGGTTTTTGAGAAGCTTTTATGAGTTTCAAATAAAAATGTTTAATGTTTCCTGAAGCATGAAAACACATTTGAGTTTTTCTAAGTTACCACATAATTAACCAAAGCAATATTTTTTTAAAATTCACAGTGTTATTAATTCCTTATTATTATATATCCATTATCAAGACCAAAATTTCAGTCTTTCAACATATTAGAGTTAATGCCTGGAGATTTTCCCATAAATTTTTACTACAAATCATCTTGAAGATGCTTTTGTGCTCTAAACCAACAGTTTCAGAGACAAAGCTACCAACCTCTCCATTATTTCAAATGAACAGTAGAAAAGCCTTTTCGTTACTTTCAGGAATATATGAACATTG
Source organism: Poecile atricapillus (assembly GCF_030490865.1). Lineage (NCBI taxonomy): Eukaryota > Metazoa > Chordata > Aves > Passeriformes > Paridae > Poecile > Poecile atricapillus. Next base: position 109,163,653 of record NC_081289.1, on the reverse strand, counting down.
ACCAACACTAAATTCATTATCCTCAGTTCATTGATATGTGTCACTCTTCAATGCCTTCTGCCACAGAGCTTCTGAAATACCTAGTTGTGTGGAGATATCTGCATTGATAATATGTTATTAGGCTGACTTTTGTGTCAAGGCACAAGTTTCTTGAGTTTTTACACATGAAAGTAGCAAATCTGTTTTGTTAAATCTCTAAGTTTTGTAATATAATTTCATATGGAGCTTAAAACAAAAGATAGAGTTTCAAAAGCAACTTTTCTGGAATGTGGCAAAATGGAGAGCTCTCCAGAAATACTCAGCTTATGGTATAAATTTTAATCAAATGAAAAAAAGCTAGTTTAAAGAGCCCTAAATTCATTTTTTTACTCTTTTTTTTTTTGTTTGTCTTGCCACCAAATCATACACAAAATAGAAAATATTTATATTGAACATTTGCAGGAACTTTTTCTTGTCATGAAATTAAAATGTAATCTGTCTTAGCAAACAAACTGTCCCTCCCTGCTGGCAAAAAGCTCAGTTTTTGGTCTGCTTGTCTGCCCACCTAACAGGATAGCAGAATATTGCTACAATGATGGGCCATTTTCTCAAAATCTTGCCTCCAAGGACACTCCTCCAATTTACACTCAAAATATTCACTGTTTTGTTTTCTGGATGCTGTTCTGAACAGTGTAATGTGAAATTTTTTGGCACTCTCCTTTTAAGTGCTTACAGATAGACTTTCAAATATATATATTTGCCTTAATGTATAATATTCAATGGTAGTGAAACATGATATGCTAAGGGTTTGTAGGAAGGTCTGGACTATAGTAATTGTTGCCCACAATATTTTCAAAACAACCAGTAGTTCCCACTAAATCTTCTCAAAAAGACATACAGATATCCCCATAAAGAATTCCACCTTTGGGACCAAACTGGGTGTTGGAGCAAATAACTGTAATCTCTATTTCTTATGACTGTGTTCAAAGAAATCATAATAAAATTATTTCTAATTCTTTGTGGTTTAGGGTTGTTTTCATAACTTTTTTAAAAAACATCTAAAATGATCTATTAAATGCAGTCTATCTTAATCATAAGAATCACACACTCGGTTAATTTGCCATTCCCTATGAAGCATCCATGTGCAGTCCCTCAATCTCTAATTCTGAGGCAGAATCCCATACAAGAACAGTATTAAGTTCCATGGCAAACCTGCCAGAGGAGGGCAAAAAGGATTAGACTGCTGCAGTTTAACAAAGATTCAGTGAACGTGTCATTTTAAAGCATGCCAGATTTTGACATGAATAGTTACTTGCAACATAATGTATTACTTATCTAAGTATTAATTACCTTCTGAGGAAAAAAAAATAAAAAATAAAAAGACAGTTATCCCACAGGAGTAGCCTGGATTTTAAAGTATGGTCATTTGTAAGTAAATTTGCAAAGCTGTGCACAGGGAGCTAAGGATAAACCCTATTAGTGAATAAATGGATTTGCACATTTTGTAATTGTACGCAGCTTGGAAAATGTACCTTTTCATATCTTAGCCCGATGATCCAAGAACTTCTTTAGAGCTGCTGCCTGCTGGTACCTGGAAAAGATGCTAAATATATACATTGCCTCTAAAACATGGGCCAATGTAAAAAAGTTCAAAACTAATAATATGTCATCTTTTTGCTGGTGGTGTAGGAGGTACCTCTCAGGTACAAAATGACTCTAAAGAAGAATGAAGATAAGGGTGGCCTCAAATCCTAGTAAGAAAGAAGTTACAGGGGGGATGAGGGGGGAGGGAAATAAAGGTTCCCTATTTTTCAGGCATTTCCATATTTTTGAAAGAGTTTTTGTCACCAAAAAGTGAAAAAAAATTATTTCCATTCCTCTAATTTCATTCAGTTTTTGCATTTATAATTTAAGAGTTATTATCTGTTCCACTGTCTTGTATAATTTCCATTTCTCTCCTTCATGAATGTATATTTTGATGTCCTGTAGCTTCTGGCTAAATATCAAGACTGTGTTTAAAGTCTCACTGAAGTTTTCACAGTCAGTTGTTTATCTTCTAGAAACCTTTCCCCCCATTATTATTGTCCAAAAATTTGTTCTGCCAGATATCTTCATTCTTTCTTTCTCTGCAGGCCACCTATGAGTACTTTTAAACTCTATCAACATTATTCTAAAATCTATTTTTCTACATATTCCAGCTAAAAGAGTAACACTATTCATTTGCATCAGCTCTGTCTTAGATCACTTTCATAATTTTTCTTAACAAGTCCACCTTCTGCCTCAGTCGATATCATCTACTCACTGGATGTACTGTAATGGCTTTTTACATCAGTATTCCTATTTTCAAACTAGTATAATTCCTTTATTTTTCCTCTCTAATGTCACTGCATTTTCCCTCTTTAATCCTCAGCCTCTCTTCAGCACTACTATCTGTACTCCAGTCCTTTCTCCCAATAGTCTCTCCTCTACCTCAAGCTTCTATCATCTCCTCCCTTTCAACAGTGATATTTCTTTAGCCTCACTGTTTTTTCTTCTCCCCCTCTTCTCCTTATAGAAACTAGATTTTAGTTCTCCTCACCAGTGAAATGAATCTCACTAATGACATTTTATGAGCTATAGTAAATAATTTAGGGGTAACGTTAATAATGCACAGGAAAGAAGGAGATGAATTAAGAGATACAGGAAAATAGAAGTTTCAGCAGAGAACCACAACATGATTGAGAGACACAAAATACATTTTTCCCTATTACCTCTTCTCCAGAGAAAAGTGCCTCATGTTCCAAAACAGATATATAAAGGGAGACGTGATGAAGCCTGATGCTCAATAAATGAAGGACTGAGAAGTGGGAAGAGGTTCATGGATCAGGATAAAGTTAGAGAGGAAAATCTTGCACAAAGCCAAATGGACTTTTCTTTACTAGAGCTTGAACAGAATTAAGTATGACTAGCAGCCTTTAGAAGGGTTCATGGTTTCATAGTATTTAGAATAAGACAGGCAGCCAGACATCATTATGTTCTTTGAGTGTTTCCTATTTTTTAAGTCAATACATTTCTCAGATACCACACACACTTTAACTGACAGCAAAAGTACTTTGTTGTTTCATCTATACAAATTGAAGCAGCTTGATTTAAAATGCAGTGATTCCAGTTGTAGCTCAAGTATTCAAAATCTGTGTATGATTTGGCCTGAGTACTGCTTCTGAGAGGGGTTTATGAAAGATAAAGGGGGTAGAGACTGTTTTCCCCTGCAGCATATGGATCAAAAAGCATAACTGACCAAGTAATCCCTAGAAAGTGTAAGCAAACAAAATATTTTCTTTGGAAAAACTTGTTTTCCTGGGACGATAGTAACACTTTTTTCTATGAGACAAAACTTACAACTTTTCATTCATGTGAAAATGAAGTTTCTAAGATCCTCTCACAAAAACTGCTAAACCAAGTTGCCTGCTCCTAAAAAGAAGAAAGGCAAGAAGCTTTAGTGAACTGATCCAGTCTTTCACCATAAACAAGGCTGGAAAATTCCTGCCAGTTTCCATCTACCTAGTGATTAAAGTTTCCCAGGTGACCAACCAAATAATCAAGCAAGTTCTTTCTCACAGAATAATAATTGTCATTAAAGTCCCTTTCCATTAAATCTTTCATAGTTCTGACTTTATTGTCAAGGGCTGGTATCAATTCCTTCCCTACTTCTTTAAAAAAAAAACCCAAACCCCAACTTTCCACATTTCAGCCTGCTAAAGATAGTAGAAGATGTCTTCCACTATAAAAAGTGGGTTAAAAAAGGCAGGATGTTTAAATTTTGTCCAAATGAAACAGGAAGAACTCTTCCCAGCCTCACCAAATGAAAGCCAGTGAAAATCTGTATCTTTGTTGCTAGCTGCAAATAAAACATATGAAGGGATGTCATGATCTGCCCTACTTCTGGAATCAGATGTCCTTTTTTTTCCCTGTACATACATGAAGAAAACTAAAAATACTAAAATCTTTAACAAGGGATCTCTGTATAAAAGTTTTTTGGTTTAGGCCTTTTGCCCCTCTCCCCTATTCCCCAAAGTATTAACCATACTGCATCACACGTGAACTCACAACACATGATGTGAAACTATGTACTCACAGAATTACAGAATCACAGAACATGCTGAGTAGGAAGGGAACCATCAGGACCATCAAGTCCAACCTCCAGCCCTGCACAGGACATCCCAAGAGTCACACCATGTGCCTGAGAGCATTTTCCACATGATTCTTGAGCTCTCTCAGGCTGATGCTGTGACCATATCCCTAGGAAACCTGATCCAGAACTCATCCAGGTAAAAAACTTTTTTCTGGTACTCAACCTAAAACTCCCCTGACTTAGGGGGACATGTCATTTCCTCAAGTCCTTTTGCTGGTCACAAGAGATCAGTACTTGCCTTTCAGCTTCCTGTAACTCCATACTGCACTCCACTATAGCACCTTTAACATCTCCACAAACCTACCGAAAGAATTGTAAAAGGATTAGTTTTAATCCCCTGAGAAATACTTTATTTTAATCCTTTTCCAGATGCTGTTCACAGCTACCACTGAAGAATAAATCTTAACTGGCTTCTGTTGTTTTTTTCTCCACACCATATTCTTAATATGTATATTAATGAACTTAGTATATACTCCTTTTCAACAAGATGTTTTGTGGAAGAGTTTTTAAAAGCAGCTATAAAATAATCTTGATTAGTTAAAAAGCTTCTATGCATAAAGCTTTTAAATACTCTACAATTTATGGAGTCAGTTAAAAGAATGGAAAATAATAAGATTTTCTCAAGTTTGGAAACATTTTCAACTTCTGTTGTTGTTTCACGAGATGTTTGAAACCATCTGCTTCTTCTTTGCTGGTGTGTGCATCACTCCTTATGACAGTGACTGAGATGAGATATCTTACAGCTGCTTTGTCTGACACATCTCCACTAGGCCACACTTAGAGATGAGAGGTTTATCCTCCCAGCACTACAGAAAATTACCTTATCCTTGTTTTGTGGTGAGTGTTGCTAACATCTCCTAGCCTCTGAGAATGCTTCATGGAAACCAAGTCTGAATTTTGAAATGCTCGAACTTTTCTTAACTTCTGTATAAAAGCACATCCTAGAGAAAGCATTTCTGAAGTTTACTTGAGTTTCCTCCCAGCACAACAACGCAATTAAATCTTGCCTGCAACCATACTAACCTTCAATGAAATGTCCCTCCTATGAAAATATTCAGGAAACCCAGGTTGACAGATACATCTTTTGTTAGAACTTACTACCATGTCACTTTAGTACCCAAATTCCGATAAGAGAAACCACTACTTCTTTCCAAACCTCATCCGTTTTCCAAGACAACACAAGTTCTTAGTTACTGTGTGAACCTGCACAGCACAATTAGACAACTTCCCCTGGAATTAAATACTTTGATTAAAATTTCCCTTGTGCTTGCCTAGACCAGTGCACTAAATTGAACTGCTATGTGATATCATATGTTTTGCATGGAGAAGTAATAAGAAAAACTAGAGGGTCACAAAGGTCAGAAGGACCTTTGCTGGATTAATAATAGGATAGACATAGCTCACACTGCTCTAGAGCTCATGGGGCACCTAAACATCTGTAGTGGCAAGTTTCACCATTCCCCTAAGCTGCAGACTTGAACATACTAATGAAAGAAATAACACCTACAAAAAAGTCAAAGGCCTGTGCCCTGAAGAACACAAAGGCAAACCATGATGCAGATACTGGATTTCTAAGACCATGCTCACTGTGGCTTTCCAGAAAACAGAAAGCATGTAGCTTTCTTCCCCATGTGCCTGATGAATGGGAGCAATGGGAGAATTTGGGGCAGGGACTAAGAACAGGTTGATTCAGTACTCATTGAACCACACCTAGGCAAAAATCCTCCTATAAAGCACAGAGGTTCTTACAACCTAACTAGTTAATATACAAAGCACTCAAGAATTTTCATGTTTGTTTTCTAAGGTTTTGGTGTGAATTCATTAATTAACACAGTAAATTTGCTAATGAATTTTTTAATAGTGTTAATATGCCACATATGCAAATTGAGTCTACAGAGTATCACCTGGAGAAGAACTACTTCAACACTTGATTGATTTGGGATGCAAGTTTTGTTTTGTCACACTTTCCCTTCCTTTAGGTCAACCAGGTGACATTTCAGTAATAACAGTGTCCTTAGCCAAGTCAGCATGTAAGATGATTTCACACAGATAGTGAAGGTTAAATATTTTAAAAATGCAAACAAAATGAATTTTTAAAAACTTCAAAATAGCTTTGGATTCAGAAAGCCCTTTACAATTCATGGGCAGTTCTCTTTTAAGAAAAACGCTTTTAAGTTATGCATACTTCTCATTTGTCTGTTCAGAGATTTCTCTGTCTTCCACCACACAGTCTGTATAATTTAAGGTGACTCACAGTACAGGAAAGTTCACCTTCCATTAAAATGTTTTCTTTAGTAAGCACTCTCCTGGAAGTGCTGTAGTGTAAACATGAGTGGCTACGAATATGAACATTTATTAAATAGTGCTGATGAATTTTTCAATACCTAAGGGAGAGCAATTCACAGCTCAATCATTCGGGCCATTTTAAGTGCTGCACAGGACAATTCCACTACATCTTCCATTAATATTTAATAGCCCATTTTATTCTGTTTACCTTTTTGGTTAATATATAATTTAAAGCCCTTCTACTAAAGAGGAGTGGGGAGGGAGGGAAGAGAACAACTGTTAGCCTGCTTTTAACAAATCTCTGGTGAGAACTTTTCCTTCATTTAAAATTCATTGCAAAGAATTTTTATTTAATATCAGTAACACAAACCCCAGGTATTAAAGCAAAACTTGGAAGCAATTGTTGCATAACAGTCCTGACATTGACTTAAATTTGACTGACACAAATTTCTGACTGGCAGCCTTTCACAAAGCACCCTAGAAGACTGGGAGGATGCCACACTCAGCCTGAGCACTAGAAGTAGGTACAGTGGTGCGTGACAGTGTTACAATCCCTGTTGCACAAAGAGTATTCCACAGGAAATAATATTCTTCAGGGTCTTGGTGGAGAGGGAAAAGGGATTAGAAAATGTAACAAAAAGATTCAGCTCACAATTACAAAACCGGAGTTTACAAAGAGATATATTACATTGTGGTGATTAGGAAATAAACTGCCGGATTAATGGGCCTGAAAGTACTTGGGTACTGAGAAGTGGATAAAAAAGCAACAATCACGTAAGACTGTTACACTTGTTCTTCATTGCCAGTCATTGGCAATGCTCGTCACAGTCACAAATCTCACAGAAAGTTATTTATTTATTAAAAGCAGTAAAGGGATTAATTTTGAATATGGCACACAATTACTAGCAGTGCTACTTAGGCTTTGGTCATTATTTTGAGAATCACAAGAAGACTCAAATGGGCTTAAATATTGACATAAAGGTAGTTGCTCTGAACTTCTCAGAGGTTGTGTGTTTGATCTTTCACTTTCTGTAGTCCTTAACACATATAAAACACATTAGGAGTTTATGATCTAGTCTATCACTTTTATCACCTCCTGCCTTAAGATAAGGTTGGTGGTTTGTTGAGAAGTTTTTGAAAAATAAGATTTTGAAAATCTATTAATCAAAATTAATATATTTCTTAGCTTTTCTGGCTCACTCTCTTAATTTTCTTTAACAATCATTCAGAGTATTATGCTAGTATACAAAACATAATATCATGCCATGGAAGTAGATCTGGATGTTGTATTAGAAAGTGAGTGCATTTTCTCTGGGTCATGTATGACTTATTTTTTCAGAATTATGTACAATATTAAAGACTAGCATATACATAATCACATATACATGATCAGTGTCCAATCTTCCTAATGAAAGTGAGGAAATATGAACATACTATTCAAAGTTAGCATGACCTCAGGAAATATATATATATATATATATATATATATATATATATATATATATATATAAAATGCAAGGAGAAACAAAAAGCATGAATAAAATTAAACAGCTTATCTACATAAGATATGTTTAAGACATATCCAGCACATGCATAAAATTAGAAAACAGTGAAAATTACCCTGACAGGTACTGAAAAACATCTGAAAGACAAAACAGTCATTGGTCACAGACAGCAAGTCTTCCAGAGTGGAAAATCCTCTTTATCAAACCTGATTTCCTTTCAAGGTACCCCACCCAGCTGACCACAGGAAGCCAGTAAAGGCTTTGACACTGTCTCTCGCAGAATCCTTCTGGACCTAATGTCCAGCCCACAGCTGGATAAGCACATCTTGGGATGGGTGAACAACTGGCTCACAGATCAGGCACAAAGGGTCACAGTGAATGGGGTGACATCAGACTGGGAACCTGTCACTGGTGGGGTTCCACAGGGCCCCATCCTCTGCCCTCTGCTCTTCAACATCTTCATAAATTACCTGGACACAGGACTGGAAGGGATACTGAGCAAGTTTGCAGATGATACAAAACTGCGAGGAGATGTTTACTCTCGAGGGCAGGGAGGCCCTGCAGAGAGACCTTGACAAATCAGGGGTCTGGGCAATCACCAACCACATGAAGTTCAGCAGGGGAAGTTCTGGGTTCTGCATCTGGATGTATGGACAGACTGGGAAATGAGACACTGGAAAGCAGTGCCATGGAAAGGGACGTGGGGGCCCTGGCAAGTTGAACACAAGTCAGCAGTGCCCTGGCAGCCAGGAGGGCCAACCCTGTCCTGGGGGTGATCAGGCCCAGCATCACCAGCCGGGCAGGGGAGGGGATTGTCCTGCTCTGCTCTGAGCTGGGACAGCCTCACCTCCATTGCTGGAAGCAGTTCTCAGCACCATAATATGATTAAGACATGAAAATGTTAGAGAGTGTCCAAAGGAGGGCCACAAAAATGATGAAAGGCCTTGAGAGGAAGCTGTATGAGGAGCAGATGAGGTCACTTGGTCTGCTCAGCCTGGAAGAGACTGAGGACAGACCTTATTGCAGTCTGCAACTTCCTTGTGAGGGGAAGATTGGCAGCCACTGATCTCTTTGCTGTGGTGACCAGTGACAAGTTGCAGCAGGGGATGTTCAAGAAGAATTTGAACAGTGCTCTCAGGCACATGGTTTGACTGTTTGGAATGGTCCTATGCAGTGCCAGGACTTGGACTTGAAGATCTTTGTGGGTCCATCCCAAGTGAGCATTATTCTATGATTCTCTGAAAATGTTTATATTTTCTTACAGTACATATTCATTGACCTTGGGAACAGATTAGACCTATACAGTGGAATTACCTATGACTTTGCTTCTTAGTGTTAAAATGTCAAGATAACAGGGCATGCCTCTTCACCAATGAACTAGCTGAGAGCAATTAGCATTTATGTCTCCAGTAAGAGTCTGGACAACATGAGCATAAAGTCTCCATGTTTAATCACCAGATCACGAACAAGCAGTCAATATGATCATGTCAAAGGTCACTGTGTTGGAGTCCTCAGACTTCATCGTCTAAAAAACTAACCCAAGTCTGGCTGAAGTTTAAGGGGAAACCATATCTGTTAAAAACAAAACAAGACAACAAACCCCACCCATCTCTTTCTCTGGTCTTAACAAACAGTATTTTAAATCTTCAGGAGTTCCAAACAGCAAGGTTTCAAGAAAGTCAAGGTCAGGAAACAGTAATTTCCTCATTAACAATGCCAGCCATGAGGATGCTTTTCCTCTTCTGCATGATCAGTGTGCTGTGACTCGCTTGCTAAGGGCCTCTCTCCACTGCTTCTATTTCCTACAGCCTCAGGGAAACAGTATGTGGTGCCTACTTCTACGGCTCTTTGGTCTCTTTTGCATTTGTACACAGAGTGCCAGCCACTCATGGCCTCATTTTCCCTGTCAGCTAACCTAAAATGCTAATATTCTTCAACATGAAGGGAAGGCATTTTGATATGTAAGCCTATCCGCACTGAATTCATGAAAGTGATACTTAGGCTATATGCTTAATTGTTTAAATAAAATATTTTATTACTGACTTTGATATAGACTGAAAATATGCAAGAATTTTTGCTCTGTTGAATTGTGGGGTTTATGCCATATATAGTTTCCTGCTCTACACAATAACTAGATCCTATTATTTTATTTACATTTAGCCAGATGGTAAAATGGATTTACCAGTTAAAAACTTCTTGCAGAAATCAGAGTAACCTATACTATTTGAGAAAGGCTAGTAATCTTTATCCAAAGATGGTGTTTGCTTGTTAAAATCCATTTTAATCTCTGAGCTGACGAATTCATAGATGCTTTTCCACCTCAGAAATACAGTCTTTCTTGTTTGGTTTCTGTATGTTTTTCTAAGTTTGTCTGAACAACAGACGGACACTAAATGCTATCAGTCTTCCTGCTGTCTAAGGCTGTCTGCACTCTGAAGCAAGGAGAAACAAGGGAAAATGAATTATTCTAGTTTGGTGTCTAGTTTGGTATTCACATTCTATGAAATTATCTAAATTCATAGTCTATTACATTATCAGTCATTTACTATCAAAATTATATTTGGCTATTTTTTTCTGTTTTGTTTGTTTGTTTCCTTTATTGCACTGTAAATTGCTAAACAGAGATGTACAGAAGCTGTTTCCCATCTAAATTTCACTGTCCTTCACACTTCCTTCCTAGACTTAACATGTCACTAGTTAAATATAGCTTGTTCATTGCATCCCCCTATTAAATGCATATAAATTCTACTCTCTTGCTCCTAAAAAGCTAATCCCAAATGAGGGATCATTGTTTTTAAAAATACCTTTAAATCAGATGAAAAGAACATTAAATATTTTCAATGTGCCTTTTTTTTCAGTCTCTTGTCATTTGATTATCAAACCTCATAGTTTTACTGGTAGGTGCTCTGAACCGGTAAAATATCTCAGTTTTGGAACTGATAGTGTATTTCATTTAGTACTAATTACATAGAAGAAACTCTTAATTATCATCACATGCTTGTGGTTGTTTAGATTTTCTCTTTTCCATGGATTAGATGAAAATTTCAAGCACACAAGAAGATAATTTGGATTACTTCTGCCTTGTTGTACTATCTCAGCTACAAGTAAATTGTTAAAATAATCTTTGAAAATTTGCTTCTGTGTGCCCAAGCATAGCACATGGAGACTTGTTTTCTGTTTTCCCCCCTCAAAAGAGTAGTTTGGCTGCATTCCATCCTTCAGAAAATCAACGGACTTTAAGATGTTTAGTTGCCCCTGTTCTTTGCTGCCCTAAGATGACAAAAAATGGAGTGAAGATAGACAGAGTTGGGTTTCTCTCAGAAAAGCTGTACTTTTTTATTTCCTTTTTGGGTTATACGGTATACACAAAATGCAGACAACAGTGTAAGTTAGAAAGCAATCACACTGCATTCAGGAAAAGTCCTGCCAATGCTCGTAGAAATCATTATGTTGGTCCTACTGCAGTAAAATCTGTTTCCTCTTTGTTAGACTGAGACAGCAATCCTGAGACTGTCAGGCTGGGTGTTCAGAGAGTTCTGTCTGCCGAGGCTGCACCTTCTGTTCCCTCTCACCCTAAGGGTAAGTAAGACATCATATTCAGTCCACACACATAATAATAACAGTATGATTCAGAATACATTCAAACATTTGAAATAGTTCAGTCACAAATGTCAGCAGAAAGCTGGATCTGCAAACTTGTTGTAGCACACATTTGTGACAACATTGTTTAAATAGAAATGAAAAATGTTACTGACAAATGTCACTAGGAACGGGTTCTGCTCTTCAACTGTTGACTCATCTTATGCAAATACATTGCCTACTTGAACCACATATACCTGTATCTATCCTTCTGCCTTTGTGATAGGATCACACTGGTAGGTTCACTGTAAGCAGCAATTAACAGTGAAGGTTTCAAAGTCCTTTCATATGCATAGAAAGCTCTGCAACAGTCTGCAATAAAGATTTGCATTCTTTGTTCCTATATATGTGCCCATGCACATCTCTATAGCAATTCCTACATGTAAGCATCATAGTTTGAACAAGCAATAGCTTTGAAAAGAATTGTGGAAGAGGGTTGATCAAGATCGTCTTTCCAGCAGATCTTTCTGGAGAGTTGGCAATGCTTAGGTAAAAATTAATTTCCAAGCCAGACTTGGAGGGAAATAAAGGAGAAAGAGTTAAAGGAAAACTAAAGGGAAAAGCATTTCCTTTAGTGAATTACAGAGAGAAATTAAAAAAAAAAATCAGTTCATTGTGTAAACAAAAATAAAGTGTAGTTTATGCCCTCATTAAAGTTCATGCTTCGCCTGGCGTCATTTGAGGGTGTTTTTTTTATTTAAAGTTGGATTTTTCTACTGTGAAAAGTGTTTTCTCTCAAGGATGATTCTTCTACAGTTTTGAATATTGCTGAATAGCTTAGGAAGCTTGCTTTGCCACAGCAAATGTTCAACATTTGTAGGCAAAATGGGAAGGGGATGAGCTTTAGTTTTAAATTATGTTAATCTAAAATATTGGATTGTCCAGACTGATATTCATCAGAACAGTTTCTTCCTGACTGCAGTTACAATTATTATTGAGAGGATGAAAAGATAAATTTATCCTTAGAGCAGGACTAATAAGAAGTATAACTATAAAATATAGCTATATCTTCATATGAAGATTGCACACACGTAATTTCTCACTTTCTATGCAAATACTACAATGATTCTCTTTTGTTATATGAGTATATATGTAGCCTTTTAAAAATACAAGAACACAAAGTATATGAACCTAGGAATGTGGTGTAATTTTGTAAGCAAGTTTTTTTATGTATGTGTCCCTCATGCTCTACGGTGTTTATGACCAGTGAAGAAATACATTATGATGATCTCACATGCATTTCCAAGAAGTGGAAAAGTATTTAAAAATCAGGGATCTTAATTATTTTTCTCATCTAACTTAGATTTATGCAATTATATTAAGCCATTTATCCAACACAAAAATATATACAACTGAGCCACAATATTCACTTACAACATTATTTCCAAAAGACAAAAAACCTGTTTCTTTGCATAATCTTGAATTATCATTGGAAAGAAAATCTGTCTCTGTACTAATTTTTTGAACTGAATTAGAAATTCCCTGATGGATCTTCTCTCACCAATTAGGAACAAAGATGCAATTTTGCAGATAATTCCAAGGAGTCTGCATGCCTCAGTTGTATGTACTGAGCTGCAAAAAGCACTGCACAGTGCTTGTGACATTTGACAGCAGATTTCCAGTGGAAACACATAAAATTTCTAGAAGTGGGATAAAATACAATTAACAGCATGTGTACTACTCTTCATCTAAGAACAGCTTAGAGCAGTGGAATGCACCACGTATGTCTCGTACAAATTAAGGGGTGGAGAAAATTGGATACAATTAAAACATATTTATGATTTCCAATTGAGTTTATAAGAATAAGAAATAACCTTTCTTACTTTTAAAAACACATGTTCTTTCTAATATAAATCTTCATTTTTGGCAATATATATGCTTGTCTACTCTAAGACTCATATTTCACAGTTTCTCTGTGATAGAGAGAACAGAAGCCAAAGTATATTTTTCTGTACTTAAATGGCATGCACAATAGGCATGTCAGCAAAACTTATAGAATAATGAAACAATGCTTTTTATTTAACCATCTGTCTCTTCACATCACTTTCTTTAATTGTTACAATCTGGTTTCAGTGATTCATAAGAAATAATATTAGGTAACAATAATAACAGCATTTAATTAGAGGGTTTAAGGTACAGTTTGGAGTTAGACTGCAATTAGTTTAAAGCAATTGGAGGTGTGCCTGTGTCAGAGGAGGTTATTTGTTTCATTTTGCTTGACTAAAGGAGAAGATGATGTTCCTTCCCAGCCCTGTTATTTACAACATTTGCTTTTTCTTCCAACTTCTCTCTTTCCCAACCCCCTCCCTGACTGTTACAGCCAATGGTAATTTAGATAACATCTAAAGCTTTGCCTGACAAGGTAAATTCAAATTATGAAGCAATCCTTCCACAAAGAAAGACCTTGTTAGATTAGCTCTGGATTGGCTCTGTATGACAGCTTGTTTGCAAAAGGTGAGCTATCTGCATTTCCAATGCAGGCAAGCATCATTTAAGGAAAAAATAGAGACATCATTTCTCTTATTTGTCACAGAGTTCATGTAATATTCTTTCTCAGTTTTCTTCATTGTTTACTTCATAGGAAAATAGTAGCAACTGCGTACCTTCGAATGAGACACCTAATTTTGTTATGGATGAACATAGTGTTGTGACAAAACAGTGGCACAGCTGTCATAACAGCTGTCACACATTAATCATGACAGTGACAAATAGCATAATTACTCTATCTGGAATGTCTAGCATGCAACTCAGTATGCACCACTGCAGCATAAGCATATCAAGCATGGTTTAATTAAAAGACATCAATATAGGTTAGTCAGACATGGTCTAGGAGACACTGATACAAAATGAAAATAAAATTATTTATCAGTCCCTTTTTAGGAACACTCAAAGACCAATTACTTAGTCGACAAGGTAATTTGAATTTCTTCTCCTAATCAGTCCCTTTGATGCCAGTTCTGCATGGTGAATTGAACTATTGGCACGCACAGGTTTCTGCCCCAAAACCTCAGCTATGTACCACGTTCAACAGTTATCCATTCTTCCAAGATGGCTTAAATGCTCACATCTGTCCCACATCCTTTGATTGAACAAAATGTAGCAAAATAACAAGCTCCATTGTATGCTGCTGTGTAAAACTTCTTTCCCACAGACTTCTCAACAGCGACAGAGAAGTGAAGCTTGTGTCACAACGTGTGCATTGCGTTCTGCAGTTACACCTGCCAAGGCTGAAGCATTACGTAACAAGAGCCCATTATAAGACAGCTACTGCTGAAAAACACAAATTCAGCTCAGGCTTAAATTTCAAACAAGCAGAAACATTCAGAGGTAATTTTTAATGGTTTTTTTTTTTCCCTATCAGAACCTTATCTGGTTCAGCATTTCTTTAGTATCACTCTCTTGGTCCACATGTGTACACACATTTGCAGCTGTTTTGTTTAGGCTTTTCTGAAGACAAAACACACACATAAAATGCTTTTGCCAAGGTTCACTTCACCCAGCAAATTCCTCTGGTAATTACCAACTCATAGTATTCTTACTTTTTGCTCCAGATTTGTTAAGCTCTGCATCTCATTGAATACACTTATTGAATTTCTAGGGGCAGTTCATGAATTTTACTGAAGCTGACTCAATGAAATATTAATGAATCAATTTCCATAGACATGGATTCATTATCTCACTGGATGGCATCAGAAAACACAGTACTGCAGGCAGTATCCTTCCACCTGCCTGCCAGAAGATTTCATTTTATTATTCAATTTTTAAAGCCCACACTCATTCTAGGTAAGTTTACACTGGGAGCTTTTCAATCTCTTGCTCTAAGATAAAATTAAGGGAGAAACATTATTTAGATGAACCTCAGTAATCCATCAAATGTGATTTCCTATTAACCAGCAAAGCAAGATTTCCAGTGATTTGTTCTGGATCACAGGAAGCAAAGTTTTTTAAACACAATAAATTCCTAAAAAATATTAAAGCTTTATTTTTCCTTTCTCCTGTAAGAGATACAAAGGAAAAAATGGCAAAATGTTTTAGTCATTGGTTTCCGTAGAAAATTTACATCAATGAATCCAAGTTTTTATAACTGGATTTAAGACTTCTGTGCTTCTGCAGGGAAGCTATATGGAGCTATGATGTCTGGAAATGCATCTTGAAATTATTGCAGCCATGTAAGTTTTTAAGACACCCCACGGGAAGCCTGCAATGGCTTTCATAATTACTCATCTGTTCATTAATAATCACATATCTACCAAAATGAACTGCTTGCACAGTCTTTCACGTGCTTCAGGTTTATAACCAAGATCATTGTACTGACTTCCCCCAGGTTAACCACAGAGGAAAGAAATGGCTTATCTCTGTTGGTATCCTGAATTTGGTGGACTAGCACATGAGGTTCTGTGAGGCTCAGAAAGCAAAATCATACTGCCAAGGTACACAGCTTTCTTTAAGTCTGTTTTCAGTGGAGTTGAACTTTGAACTTCTGTCTGAATTCCCTGCACAGCCATGTTTTTTGGGTATTTTTTGGCATAACCAAATACAAGCTAGGAGATGAAATTCCAAAATCCTTCCACATTTACCTAAGACAGTTAACAAGGAGGTCTTCCTTCTTCCTCTATTTGTGTTCATCAGATACCTAACAGAAGCACTCTTTTTCCCTAACAACAGGAATCAGCAAGCTTTTGGTAGGAAAATTAGCAGCTGCCAATTGTATTTGTCTCTTTGACTAAGAGGTTTATTATTTATCTTCCCTGTTGCAGTGCCCATGTGGCAGCACTGATATTGAGCAGCTGGACAGATTGCACCCTGGAGCCACATCTGTAGCTATATAGATCAACACCATTTTCATTGCCTCGATGCTGGAGAAGTTTATCTTCTGTCATTTAGATTTACTACCTACTTCATGAATTGTTAAGGGTTTTCCCTTCCTCTCCTCCAATTTGATTTTGAAAGCATGCTGCTGTAATCTGGTACTGATCATTAACAGTTGATTAGTTAAATATTTGCTTTTTTTTTTTTTTTTTTTTTTAACTCCTAATTAATAGGGATTTCCAGTTGGGTTTGCAAAGATGAATCTGGAATGGTGAAGAGAATAAACAGTGATTGCTCAATGAAACTGGGAAATGGTTGTAAAGGACTGCAAAATACAAACCAGTAAAAATCACAAATAAGTGAGTGCATCATGTATCATATCTGTTTCAGTAATTTCTTAGTATTTGAAGTGATTAATCAGTAATTACTCACATAAGGTTTTCGTCCCTGAGAAAGCTGAGTACTAAATTGTTTGCTTTCCATAAAGAATAACATAAATGCATTCTGATGATAATAGCAATAACATCCTAGTGATATTCGGTATATTTTTCTAACAGTTTATTAAAGGAATTACATCTTTATAATGCATCCTTGAACCTACACAGTAATACCAAGATTTTTATCCAGATAGCTGTCACAGTAGCAAGGCAGATCCATGAAACAATTTGGACTAGTTCTTGGGGCTAGTAATGGCTGAAAGATATTAGTTCTTTTTCTCCTCCAAGTACTATAAAACCTGCCAACTCAGCAATATTCAAGGGCACGATATTGAACACTTACCCCAGCATGTATGCACTCAACTTGTCATTGGAACATCACTTTCTCCATTTTTCTCATTGCATCAATGGTCTGCAATTATATGAAAGCAGAACTCTTGGGTTTTTTTCATTTTGCTCCTTACAAGATGAAAAAAATTGACACCATTTGAATCTCGAGTTGAGTTGAACCCAAGAGGTAAAACTAGAGTTTCTATATATGCCAGTGGAAATCAGTTTTCACGTCCATTTACAGACCAGAGATATTTTGTGTAATTCCTGTGTTTGTTATGTAAATCTTCAAAATAATTTTCTGTTAAGTGGTGTCTCATCAATTGTTGATTATGTTCGTATCAAATTAACAGCACACGTATTGGATTCTTGCAGCTTCCTTCTCCAGTTAATAGCTTTGTGAACCTAAACCTGGAAGTCATGGGTCCTATGTCCCACAATTTAAGATAGCATAATAATGACAGAGTTCATTGATGGTCTTTGCATTTCCATGAGATCAAATCTCCACTGCGGGGTGACATGTGTTAGCCCAAGGGAGAACTCCAGACAAAACCTGACTATCTGTACACAGTACAAAAGAGTACTGCAATGGATTCAGAAAACAGAAGCATTTTCAAAAGTATTGAAAAGGATCAGAGCATAATTTGATGTGCAGTGAATGCATCCAAAACATTTTTTCACTTGGTATAGGCTTATATGGAAGGCTCTGGGCAGAAGTCCATCAGTAATTGTATTTCCAAAACAGAGATGAGAAGAATGATGGGCAGAAGAAGTCAAACACTGCATATTTAAATTATAAAATAATGATATAGAAAGTTCCTTCTCCATAACTTCTAAATATTAAAATAACTCAGTTTCATCAGTTGTTTGAAAAAGATGCTCATATTTCAAATTACCATTTGCAGAAAGTTAAGGCTTGAGGGTATGTTCTTCTTGTTTGTAACTGCAGTTCTAACTGAATTTTTAATGAAAGTTCACAATTGAGTCACTAAAACAAAATTCAGCAGTATTTTAAATAGTCAACCCACACTTAAACATTTTTGTGTTCAGTGATTTTTAATCAAAGCTAGTTAAGATTTCATTCTGGCTGTCTGGAATATGTATTTCCAATGTTTAAGTTGAGCCCTGTGAATAAAAAGAGAATGTATCATCTTTGGAAGGATGATCAGGTCTCTCAGGCAGTATTTAAGGGGGTTGCTAGGGCATGTAGGAAGAAAATTAGGGAGGCCAAAGCTCAGTTTGAGCTTAATTTGGCAACTTCTGTAAAGAAAAATAGGAAACCTTTTTACCAATATATTAATGGCAAAAGGAAGGGTAAGACCAAACTTTGTTCTCTACTGGATGAGGCATGGAACTTAGTAATGGCAGATGGAGAAAAGGCAGAGGTGCTTAACACCTCATTTGCCTCAGCCTTTAGTGGGAACACAGGTTGTCCTTAGGATAACTGTCCTCCTGGGTTGGTAGATGGAGTCAGGGAGGAGAATGGTCCTTGATATCCAGAAGGAGGAAGTCAGAGGACTGCTGGGGTGCTTGGATGTTTATAAACCTATGGGCCCAGATGGGATCCACCCCATGATGGGTGATGAGGGAGCTGGCAGATGAGTTGCCGAAGCCACTCTCCATCATTTACCAACAATCTTGGCTCACTGGTGAGGTTCCAGATGACCGGAAGCTGGCCAATGTGACACCCATTCACAAAAAGGGTGGGAAGGAGGATCCTGGTAATTATAGGCCAGTTAGCCTGACCTCGGTACCTGGTAAGGTGATGGAGCAGTTTATATTGAGTGTCATCATGCAGCACTTACAGGATGGCCAGGGTATCAGACCCTGCCAGCATGGATTTAGGAGGGGTAGATTGAGCTTGACCAACCTGGTCTCCTTTTATGACCAGGTGACCCACCTGGTGGATGCTGGAATGTGGGAACCGAGGAGTTGGCCAGCAAAAGAGTTGTGGCACTCCCCTGGAGGGCTAGTCTATGAGCAAGATACTTTTGCTCATAGCTAGGAAATATTTTACCCAGACTTTTGCAGATTATATGTTGATCCATTGTATCTTATTGGTTTTCTTCCCCATCACTCTACCCAGTTACTTGTATCCCAGTTTCCCCCTGCTCCTCTCTTTCCCTATATAAACCCCAGTTTTTCCCCTGTTCAGGGATAGCTGCTGTCACTGGCTCCCTTCGCAGGGGGCCCTGCTTTAACAGGCCCTGCCTGTTCTCTGTGGAATGCCACACAGTGCTCTAGTCCCTCTCTGCATCACCTGAGAGCTGCCGCTGAACCTGAGCTGACAATCACTCACCAGGCTGGGGACGTGCCTGTGCCCCTCGGCAGTTTTTTTAATGCTTTTTCAGGGAGGTCATGTCACCCCTACCATCCATCCCGCCACGGCATCAGAAGGGCTGTAGATGTTGTCTGTTTGGACTTCAGCAAGGCCTTAGACACTGTCTCCCACAGCACACTCCTGTAAAAGCTGGCTGCCCATGGCTTGGACAGGAGCACTCTGTGCTGGGTTAGGAACTGGCTGGATGGCCGGGCCCAGAGAGTGGTGATGAACAGTGCTGCATCCAGCTGGGGGCTGGGCACCAGTGGTGTACCTCAGGGGTCTGTGCTGAGGCTAGTCCTGTTCAATATTTTTACTGACAACATGGATGAGGGTATTGAGTCTTTCATTAGTAAATTTGTGGATGACACTAAGCTAGGAGCGTGTGTCAATCTGTTGGACGGTAGGAGGGCTCTGCAGAGAAACCTGGAATGTTTGGAAGGATGGGAAAAGTCCAATAAGATGAAGTTTAATAAGTCCAAGTGCTGAATCCTGCACTTTGGCCACAATAATCCCCTACAACACTACAAGCTGGGTTTGGTATGGCTGGACAGTGCCCAGGCAGAAAGGGTCCTGGGTATACTGGTGGCAGCAGACTGAACATGAGCCAGCAATGTGCCCTGGTGGCAAAGAAGGCCAGCAGCATCCTGGCCTGGATCAGGAATAGTGTGGCCAGCAGGAGCAGGGAGGTCATTCTTCCCCTGTTCTTGGCACTGGTGAGGCCACACCTGGAGTGCTGTGTCCAGTTCTGGCCCCTCAGTTCAGGAAGGATATTGAGACGCGTGAGCACATCCAGAGAAGGCAACGAGGCTGGTGAGGGGCTTGGTGTTGTGGTGTCTTTTTATTTCAATAAGGTTAAAGTTTTTTATATACATGGTTTGTTCTGTACTGCCCTATGTTGTTGATTGCTCCTAAAGTTGTATCTTCCCCAAAGATGCCCATCAATGTATGCCTGCCCCTTATTCCAGTACTTTCTCTTCCAGCCATTGTAACCCCACCCCTTTATCCAGATCCGTCCCTGTCAGTTTTACCTGGTACCCACCCTTTATTCTGGAATCTTCCCTGTCAATCATCTGATATTTGATGCCCCATTGGATTATGTAAACTGTTCCATCCCTCCAGGCTTCCCCATTGGTCCTTGCATTGTGAACCCCACCTTGAACTCCTCCCCCAAGTCTTCCCTATTTATGATTTGTACCCACCCCTTGATCTTCCCCTGTATATAAGTTGCTGTACACCATGTTTGGCTGTCTTTTGTCTCTGGATCTTCCAAAAATAAGCCTTTCTTTGGAAACCACACAGGGGACCCTTCCCTGATTTTTGCCCCTACCCTTGGTGCACAATAGAATTTGTGCCATAGAGCAAGAGCCCTACAGCTACACCTCAGACTGCGTGGCTTTCTGGGGGCAGCCCACACCTTGGCACGGTGCCGGGAGCTGGCTGGGTGAAATCCGGCACTGTGTCAGCTTGGAACACAAGCACTATGAGGAACGACTGAGTGAGCTGGGGTACTTTAGCCTGGAGAAAAGGAGACTCAGAGTTGACCTCATCACTCTCTACAACTTCCTGAAAAGTGGATGTAGTCAGGTGGGGTTTGGTCTCTTTCACTAGGTACCAACTGACAGAATGAGAGGGCACAGTCTGAAGATATGTTAGGAGAAATATAGGTGGAATATTAAGAAAAGGTTTTTTACAGGAAGGGTGATAAAGTATTGGAATGGTCTGCCCTGGAAGGTGGTGGAGTCACCACCCCTGGATGTGTTTATAAAAAGACTGGATGTGGCACTCACTGCCATGGTTTAGTTGAGGCATTAGGGCTGGGCTGGACATGATGATCTGGGAAATCTTTTCCAATCTAGTGATTCTGTGAAATTCCCAAATTAAAGCGGCACTGTGTTTTTATGCTAGAGCATCCAGTCAAGTTTTGTGCATAAAAGATACAGCATAAAATAACCCAGAATAGATTTATTCATCTAAATAAATTCAATGTAGGAAATGTTGCTAATGAAATAGATATGAGATCACCTAGACACCTTAAGAAAAGGTTAGCACTTTCTTTTAAGTATGCCATCAATCTTTATGAATTACAATTGTGTTTTATGTAAAATGTCTGATTTTAATCCACACAATATTTATGAGTGTGTCAAAGATATACCCAGAGAGAGATCTTTATAAGGAGAAAACCTTACGTAAGAGCTATTCTCACAACTTCCATGGAAATGATAGTTTTAATGCCGTGATATACATGTATGCTTTTGTTACGCTTCACACTGCACAGAAGGACTGGGCAACAGCAGGCCGTTGAAACAGTCACCTTTCTAACAAGCTTTACTTAGATTCACCAACCGTTACATTTGGCAGATTGTGGCCATATGGATCTGCAGACATGACTTCCTGTTCAGCCTTCATATCATCATGTACATTGTAGGGTGACGTGACAGATCTAAGCCATGTGCAGGACTCCATATTCCTCACTGAGATTTCTACCACCTGGTCTGGGGTCTGCAAGAGCTACAGCAAAATTCTTCAACTTTTTAGAGCAACAGTACAGTTATGCTTTCTTAGGGCATGAAATTCTGAGAAATCGAGAAGCTACCTTTAAGCAGATATTATCCTGTAACTTGTCCGCATGTCTAGCTATGTTTCCTCTCTGATCACATTGTAGCGGTCACTCTAGATGAACTTGCAATCTTCTCTAAATATGTCAGTGAAGATGAATATGAAAATACTAGGTTTTTCTGTGTATGCAGATCAACAATTGAAATATTAACAATTTCCATCTGTGACAAGGTATATTTTTTGTTAGAGTTACAAATTATCTTTTGGAAATGAGGGTGGTAGTAAAGAAAAGGACAGCAACAACACTGATATTTTTGTGCTATGGTAGCAAAGTTTTTCTAAAGAGAATATTCATGTGAGTAGGCCTAAATAGTCTCCATTTTCTGAGCAGCTGAATTATTACAAAGCAAATGGACTGAGGAGTGCTTAAAAATGTAGGCCTGTTTATTTTGCCTCAGAGGAGTATGGATCATAATTTGAATGTTTCAGGGAAAAGGACAATAAATTCTTGAGAGATGTGATGTACTATGTTTTCACATCTTTTCATTAGAGCTATCAAATACAAGCCTAATTAAATTTCTAGGCTTTAGAAAATGTTTTCAAAACTGATTTAAAGGTACATTTATATTTTTTAGGTTAATTCTGCAGAAGTTTTACTGAAAGCACAAACTGAGTTTTGGAAATGTTCACATATTTCTAATGAATAACTCACAGACAGTTAAAAGAGGGTTGTGTATGTAGAGGCTAGCGACTTCTGGCATGGCTTTTTTTTGGGGTCGGACTTGTGTTTTCTGGTGTTGTTTATTTGTTTGTGGGTTTGGTGGTGTTTTATAAATTACTCTCTAGGCACAGGGCAACATAAATACACTTTCATGGTTCCAGACCTAAGCAAGTGTGAGTTCCTCAACAATATAGAACACTCACTCTGTCACTTTTAGTTTTGCTAGCTCAGAGATTTCTGGTTTTTTGGGTGCTAAAATTGTGCTCTTGGAGTCATCATCAAAAGCAGCAATAAGCACTGTGAATATGGGGTTGCATTCAAAATACAGGCCTGAGGCTTTTAGGTATTTTGAAAAATTAGACTATTATATTCCATTTTGTCATCTCAGCTTTGTTGCACGTATGAATGTGTCACTAATGCACCATGAACTAAAAGCTAAATTCTGTTACGATTAGTTGTTATTGTAGAGAAAGAGGAGATATTCAGGAATAAGTTTTCAACTTTGGGCAGTTTTCAGACCACCACATCCTATTTATATTTCTATACCACACAAAATGGAGGTGTCACAAACAGATTCTGAATGTTCTATTTGTTCTGGGATGAGAGACATAAGCACACAATATTTGAGGGTAACAACCAAACCAACAACATTCTCTGGCTTAATGCCTAACTACATGATTTGAATGGATACACTCCTACAGCACTTTAACATGTGTTCTTTCTCATATTGCTATATAATTGTTTTTGTAAACCATATTTAGTAATAATGAAATCATAATAATAATCCAATGATTCTCTAACAGTAGTGTCCTTAGCATTGCAATCATTTTACAGTTCAGTAGTGAGTCTCCTAGCAGAAGGACATAAAACTCCAGCAAAATAAATTAAGAACTTTTCACCTGAACAGATCACTGACCTCTTTATTATCTCTTAACAGCAAAAAGGAATATTAAGTAAAATTTACTTTGGTTAAGTAAAATTTACTTTAGTTTGGAAAAGAAAAATATTGTTTGACTTTGTAGAATAAGATTATGCCAAAAAGTTAAGCTGTCCGTGACTATCCTGGGAAGCAGTTTTGCTGAGCTTACACTTTATAAGATCTATCCCATAGAAAATACATTATTTTTTTTCTAGAGAATTATTTGGTCTCCAAACATCATAACTAGACAAAAAAATATATCAGTAGAGATCAGATCCCATCTGCACACATAATATGTAGGTCCCCACAAACCTGTAATATTAAGTGTTTTTACAATTTATGCTGAAATTTTTGCTGCATTTTTTTTCCTCTTTAAAATTACAAGCATCCTTAGTATTCTTAAAACAATTACTGTAGTAAAAAAGTTCCCTTAAGCTACTCTAATTAAAACTGTGTTAATGTTTACCTGATGCTTACACTGTGCTGAGAAGGCACTACACTACAGAAGTGATTATTCATTCAATAGAAGCAGAAGATTTAAATTGGAGAAACGGATAAAATTTCCAAGCACCACACACCCCTAAAACAAATCCCTAAGTTATGGATATAATGACAAAACCTAGTTAGATACCTGTATCCACATCAGAGAATGAAAAAGAGGGTGAATGAAGCAAAATGGAGAACACCTTTGGAAGATCTGATAAATTGGAAGCACATGTCTTGGCATTCTTGGTATGTAAAGTAAAAAGTCAGCCAAGGTCCAGAGCCAACTGAGAAGCAAACATGCATTCTGCATAGTGTTACAAGGGAGTTTTAGAAAGCCAAACACATAGAGAGGAAAGTTTGTTTATAGCTAAAATAACCATAACAGATGTCTATAAAAGAGCTGCTTGTATGAACCATCACTGCTAGAATACAGCTTCCCTTGCTTGGAAAAATATTTAAGTGGCATTTCCCACAGGGTTAAGAAATTTAATACCTGCTCTGAAGATGGAATATAAGATTTACATCTGAGAAATCTCTAACTATTACCAACCATGGTGATACCATCCCATAGACTGATCTCTCTTCTCAGTGTACAGGTCTAAGACAGTTCTCAGTCCATGTCGGAGTGGCTTTAGAAGTTGATCTCTGCCCCAGATGAAAACATAGCTAGAACATGCATTTTATGAAGCCCTGATATTAACTACCTCAAATTCTTTTCCTTCATTTCTCTCCACAACCCTGAGGCCATTAAACAATACCTTATAAAAATACCAAGCTATTTATATCAGTACTTACTCACTATGAATCTGGTAAATTATGCTGAAGGGGTTTAGCTTGTATGAAAATTAAGTGAAACTTTAGAAACAACCAGAGCTTGGATGGATCAGCTTGTTTAAACCTCATCCCCAGGGGTTTCAAAATATCTAAGACAGGAAGTAAGCATTAAAACAGTAAGAATGACTCAGGAGTTTTCAGAGAAATATGGCATAAATTTAGTCTGGCAAAGAAACTCTTCAGGATGAAACAAATCCATTTCATCGGGGATCAGCTATGATGCATGTGTTAAGAAAAACTCTGCAACTTCAGACAAGGATACTACCTGAAAAGGACAAGGAATCCACAAAGCTCTCTTTTGTATGCACGACACAAGATAACTGAATAAGAAGAAACAACTAGGATGTCTATTACATACATCTTTAAATAAATGAATGAAAAGTTTGTGCTGGGCAGCACTTAATATCCATTAGTGATTATCTGTAATTTTTCAAGAATAATATCTAGTACATGAAAGAAAGAAATTGAAAACAACATGATAGAACCATGAGTTCAAGAAAGCCCTGCCAACCCGTTTCAAACCCTTGGAACAAAAGAACCTCTTATTAAAAAAAAAAAAAAAAAAAAAAAAAAGAAAGAAAAAAAAAATATTGAAAAGAAAAAATAACTGGGAAAAGAAATTGAAAAGGAAAGGAAATTACTACATGTTACCATAACTGGAACAGATTGTATCAGAGGATTATTAGAATTTGGAGGAAAACATTATTATTTTCTAAATTGAATTGGATTATTTATTACAGACCTAAGAAGTATTGAACACAAGGAAGATTCCAAGCAAATATTAGATTAGACTGGAAAATAATATAAATGAAAGAAGTGGCTCTGAGATAAATCTCTATACAAACATTACAAATATTAAATTCTCCTTCATGTAGCTCTGATCTGATAAGGATAGCTTTACATTTTCTAAATACCTAGTCCTGTAGTTCTAGTTGCTACCCATGTAGAAAAACGATTAGCCACTTCCTCATTGCAGGAAATTCCAAGTTCAGCAGAGGTACTACAGAGAAGGGATATTTTTCAGTCCTAATCAGGACCCATCTCATACTTCGTTCATACTTCACAGGCCTTCTGTGTGAACAGATTCTCTATATTCAGTAGATGAGAAAATGGCATGCAGTGGCACCTCCTTTCTAACATTATTCATTTTCCCAGTATAGACATCACTTTACAGAGGTGGGAAACTGAAAATGTGGAAATGCTGGGTTTATTGTCTGCTGTCGAGGCCAAATAGTATTTCTTTAGATCTTTTCTTTCATTAATGCTTTCTTAATAAGAACACAGAGGAAATTTATAAGAAATGTTAGAACTGCACAGTCATGTGTGAAATGTGATTTCAAAGACACAAAATGTACAGTTTGTGTCCAGCTTTTGCTACTAGTATTTGGCTCAAGAGCTTACCCTACTTACGCTTGCTGGACATGTGCCATAAATATTAGGAATCAGGAAATTTGAATAAATCCTCTGAATTGATGGTAATAATTAGTAGGTGAATGCTTTCCTTTTCTGGACTTTGTATCACACATTATTCAAGTAATTTATAAGTATTTGGAGTTCTTAAATATTATCCTCCCAATCTGATTGAAAGCATTTTTTCTCATATACTCATATACATTTCTCATTTGTGATTTTGTTATCTATCACACACCACAAAAGTGCTTTGCTATTCAACACAGGCCTTTCAATTAACTATTAGGTTAAAAATTATCATAACTAGAGAGAACATCTTGTCAAGAATGACACCATGTGTCAGTTAAAAACAAAGAGTCCATGCTACTTCTGGCTACATTTTGGAACACAACACCCAAGAGTGTGAACTGATGACACAAGTAAAGCAGCAAAGCCAAAATTGTACACAATGAAACCAGACAGAGCTGCATTCTGTATTTTCCCTTCTTTACAAATGCTACCCCAACTCCCTCTTTATCATGCTGATAGGAGAGAATTGGTCACTTGGAAGCAAGAGGGAATTTCATTTTGATCAGAGCCAAACGTCTTCATGCAAGTCTTGATGTTGCAGTAAATCAAGAGCTTCAGGATCTGCGTGTTGCAGCGTTGTGGGGGCAGGAAGGGTGGTGGTAGAGTTGTGGCTTTTTTGGTTTTGTTTTTCTCTATTAGAAATAGAGAAAGTGTTTAAACCCCACACTGGAACTGTTCCCAGGGTTTTTGGCAGAAAAAAAACCCAAAACAACAACCCAAAAAACCCCACCAAAACCAAAAAACAATGTTGAGCATGCAATTACTTTAAAATAGTTATTTTAAAGTGTGTTCTTCTCAAATTAAAATGCATCCTAACAAGGCAATTAAAAATCAAACCTCTTTAACTCAAAGTATTTGTATTAAGCTTCAAATCAGCAGATAGATGAACTCCACTCCCTTCTCCCTGGGAAAGGCCACTGAACTACAATGCCAGCACAGACTAGCTTCCTTAGCCAGGAACAAGACTATCTTCAAGCTCTGTGCTCAAGGAGGACAGCTCTAGGTAATCCACGAACCCTGAGACCTGACAGTGAAGGAGCAGGCACACTGTCACTGCACAAGCCCACCACTAATTACGAAAAAAATACCGTGTGAGGGCCCTGCAGGTGTGCTGCATCAGCACTGACAGCCTGCTCTGCTTTGCAACCTGCCTCAGTCCTCATCAGCACTGTCAGAATCTGAGCACCTCATTAACATCTGTGAATTAATTTAATCTCTGAGCTAAAAAAACACATCTTTCCCACTGAGCAGACAAGACTGCTGCTACTCAGGGCATAAGCAAGGATCAATATTATACACACAACCAGTGTATTAGTTAAGGCTGATTCTAAATTTTGGGGCCATCTCTTTGTGTGCTTGTTAAAGCTAGAAAGAAGCCTCAGGAATTGTCTACATGCTTCAGTTTGACTGTAAACTTTGGTCTCCTGTCCTGATTAAAATTTTAATGGTCATTGCTTCTTAGAGAGCATGTAAGTTGATTACTTAGCATTCATAAAGCATGTCAGATCCTCAAAAGGATGTAGGGAGTAGTATCCTGACATTAGACCAAATTTTGTAGTTTTCTCCTTCTGAGGGTCCATCATTAGATAAATACATGCATGTACTTGTTTGGCAAGTACCTGAACATGTACTGATGATCCAATGCTTCCACTAGGCAAGTTTCTTGTGTACTGGTACAGGATTCATTAATTCATTTACAACATGAGTTACTGTATTTTATCTGATCAGATCTGTGGCAGTTAACATGTGAATAAAGGTTTGAAAAATTGATTAAAAAATAAAGGGTTATGACAGAAGAAATATTTGCAAACTGCATTTTTATTACTATTCGCAAATACTTACTTGCATTCTTCTTTTACAGTGCAAAAGGCCTACTTCATCTGTCTGGGATACCTACCAGCCCATTTGAAGAACTTCCAATTACTTCATGCTTTATCCTCACAGCTCTGCCTTTTCCCTGTATGTACATTGTCCTTTACTGCCACATCTGAAACAAAGTGAAATTTCCAAGAACCTAAATTACTTAAGTTACACACAAGTCCCAGAAGCTTTTAGCTCATAAGCGCTTCTGAAAATCGTATTGAGGTTCTGTGGCACAAATATATATCTTACGACATCTTCTATATATTTTGATGTTGTAATTGTAAAATGTAACCATTTTTGAAAATGTGGTTATTGCTGACATAGTCAAAATACTTTCTCCCTAGCAATCTACAGCTGTTCAGCAGCAACCAGGATCTTTGAGAAAAAAATCTTTTCTCAAATTATCATTTTTACCATGATGAATACTAGACAAAAATTTCCTCACTGATCATGTGCTTCAACTTTCAAAGCTGACCTTTAATTTATTGAAAAGAAACAAGAAAAAAAGGTTGCTACTGCCCAGTTACTTCTATTATGCAGTTGGTTCAGTCAAACAAATACAACTGCCACCTAGGAGTGTTATTTCCAGTGGTAAATTCATGGGTTTCTGACAGGCAGAAATTGACAAAACTATTTGCTGAAGATGGGGAGAAATTATGGAGAAGATGCTGATCCATTTTGGTTTTTTTTTAAATTCTGGGCAAGGTACATCTTGTTCCAGACTACACGTGGGCCTGGACCATGGCATAGAAAACTATCAACAAGGCTGTAAGTGTATGAAATGAGCCTAGAGATGGTTAAAAAATGAGAAGACTTACTATTCTTTAAAGGTGTGCAACATATCAGATTAAAGGGATGGAGGAGCTCCTCTTGCATGAGGAAAAGCTTTGGTGTTGTTCAGCCTGAAGAGAAGGCTCTGGGAAAACTGCTCTGAGCCTTTCCAATACTGAATTAGGGCCCATAAACATTTTAGCATGGCCTGTTGCAGTAGGATAAGGGGTAATGACTTTAAAGAAAGACTTGAAAGAAGGTTGATTTAGGTATAACGAAAAAAAGTTTTTATGAAGAGGGTGGTGAAACACTCTCACAGGTTACCCAGAGAGGTAGTAGATATCCCATCACTGGGAACATTCAGAGCTCTAAGAAAACTCTTCTAGGGAGTTCCCTCCCATGTTGGACGGATCAGACTAGATGACCTCAAGAGGTTGCTTCCAACACAAACTACTCTATAAATCTATGAAACTTTTCCCTGAATAACATTGGAAATGACTCTTCCTCTCTAATTTCTTATCTCTACAGAGGGACTGCTGGACTGTGCTTCACTACTTAATTACATTTCAATTTGTTCTTGATGGTCAGACAAAAGGAGGATGCTTCTGGTGCCTTTTCCAAAACGTGCAAAAAAAGCTAGAGAAAATGCAGATTGTCAAACCTGAAAAATGCTGCTCATTTTGAAACCATCACTAGGAATACATTTCCCAAACGTAAGATCTTTTTCATATGGAGTGCTACAGTATTAAGAGTGCTACTGGTGGGGTGCATTTTATAGTAGGAAATTTATAAGAAAAATCAAGAAGAAATGAGGCACATAAATAATGTAGCAGACTTAATGGCTGTTTTCTGCCAGTAGAGAGGACTCCAAAATATGAAACATGCTGGCTAGTTAAATGCTTTCCTCTTAACTCACGTTTTTCTCAGACACAAAAGGTTCTACTTCAGTCTAAAGTTGACAATTTCTAGAAAGGCAAAACCACAGACCTCTACAGGACCAGAAAAAGGGATGTGGTCAGTATTGTACTACCAGTAATCTAAGCCTTATGGGAAACTGCACCTTTCCAGTTTACTGTCCACTTCTTCAAAACACTTGTGCCAGCGTTTAGAAGCTACTATACATCAATTTACTTAACTCAATGGCCTTAGCAAGAGTCAATAAGAATAATGGTAATAATGTCAATGTAAATATACACTGATTTACTGAAGTCGAGAATATATCATGCAAAAAATAATCAGCATGGTACAGAGTGAGGTGTAAGTCAGGTTGATACTTTATTTAAAAATAGGAAAAAATTAGTTCCATAAAGTAGCAGAAAAATTGAAGCAGAGTGCAGTAAACTTCTATGGTTTTCTACCAGGAAAATTCTTATATTAATCTTACAGCCACTTCTAAGCAAATATTTTCAGACAAGAAAGACAAGATTATTCAGATAGAGTCTTATTGAAGTTATATGTGAAACATCCTCTTGATTAGAAAGGTCTTCTTCTATGACTAACCCTGAGACTACTTTTGAGAGTAGTCCCTTTGTAACACATCTCTATTTTTCTATAGCATAGTACTTATACATTAGAAAAATGTGATTTCATTTTCTTCTAGCTATACTTACAGTTCTATTTATATATTCAAACTATATGTATTTACATTTTATATTTTATGTATATTTTATGTTTTATGTATTTAAATATGGGTATCTCTGTTTATCTCTGTCTTCAACTTATGGACCACTCATATTTATTCTGTACTCTGAAGGCTGAAACAACACACTGCCTGGAAAATGTCAAGTTGACTTTAGTTGATTAAAAAGCCACTAAACACTTAGTATCTTATTCTTGATTCATTTCCAAAATGTCTTATGCCTGTAGTAAGCAATTACACAATTATAAAATTATACCTGCCATCTAGCACAAAAGATTGTCTGCTTTCACAAAAGTGAAATTTTGTGCTTAAAAATAATCAAGAAAACTAATAAAATGTTTCTTGGAAGCAAGATAATGACAACTGTATCACAACCCTCTGTGAAATTATACATGTATGTAAAATAACTTTATCACAGGTAAAAAAAAGTGGATTCAGATGAACACTATTTTCTATAACACAGCTTCATGTTGTTAAGAAATTGAGGTTATGAGCAGGCCTTCAGCAGGGGCTTGAGGTTGACGTGTGTAGCTCCAAATCTCCCTCCTTTTCTTAGAATTATGTGACATTTTATTTGTAGACTAAACCCACATCCCCACTCTCTGCTATTGTATAGGAAATACCTAACATGACACAATATTTTCACATGCTGCTCCTTCTTCTAGTTTATGAATAAATTAGAACATTTAAAATCCATAATAAAACTATACATGTTCCATAACAGAATCATTGCAGATTAAAACTGATTACAGATTACAGACGATTAACACGTTATCTGAAAAGCCTAAACATAAGCTTAAATGTAATGCTTAAATGTAAGCATAGGCTTACATTTAA
This sequence comes from Poecile atricapillus, assembly GCF_030490865.1. Taxonomy (NCBI): domain Eukaryota; kingdom Metazoa; phylum Chordata; class Aves; order Passeriformes; family Paridae; genus Poecile; species Poecile atricapillus. Next base: position 109,132,069 of record NC_081289.1, on the reverse strand, counting down.
ACAAAAAATACTGTATTCTCTTATCAGTTTCCTTCTTGTTTGCATCAGGTAAGATTTGAAATTGCAGTTCCATGCTGCACAGAAACTAGACAGTTTAAATCACGAGTACGCCTAACATTAATTCAACAGTTATGATGTGTTTGGCAATAATGTAAAGAATGAGAACATCACATTTTTTGAGGAAGACCAGGCAAAAAGATTTCTGAAGCACAATAGAAGAATCAGTAGGGTGGCCATTTCAGGTTTTCTGCTCTGAAGCAGTCTTCTGACTTGATGCAGAAAGGCTGTTTCAACTTGTTTTGAGCACTTGTACGATAATTAAAGTTATATTTACAGCTATAGATTATAGAAAAAAAAGTAGATTCTGTTCTCATGGGGTCTAGAGATCTTTGGTATGACTTATGGACCACTAATGTGAATCTTAATCCTGAAGAAGGAGGGAATAATATGTTGCTTTTGCAACATAATCCTTAGTAAGAATCTCATGGTGCTTTACAAACATGAAATAATTAATCTTCCTCATTTTTCAGAAAGCAGCTACTTTTAATGTATTCACAAGCAAACCGAGAGCAAACAGCTAAATGAAGGCCAAAATTTTGCATTGGGATAAGAGAAATGAGAGAAATTTCCACTGGTCTTTCAAAAATATGTGCCAAAGGTCTCGCAGGAACTCTTCTAACCATGTGATGTGGAACATTCTCATCTTACAAGAGATAATGTTGTGTGACACATTATCCATGAAACTAGTCTCCCCTAGCAAAAGAAATCTAAAAATTGAAACAAATTATTGACTAGCCTCAAATAATTTCTTGAGCATTTTCAAAGACTTTCCCAAATATAGTTATCTCTTGGCTTCATAATAATGTACAAAACAGAATTATCTCACTTCCTCAATTAAAAGGTACTTGTTTCCTTGTGGTTTAGTTAAATTGAACGTATTCCCCCACAATATAACAAGTAATTTTTCTTACTAAGCAAAACATGTATAATGTTTTTGTTGGGGTTGGTTCTAATAAAGTAGTCGATAACGACAGCCTAAGGCCATGGGAAAACCCTCTAGTAAGGGAGAACGGGTTTTGTTGCCATAAGTCTCTGTTTCAAGTATGTTCATTTAGCTAGAAGGTTCTTCATTCTCTGTATCACGATTGGTTAAGTTTCGGTGCAAAAATTTTAATATTCTTAACTGCCTTTCCTCATGGGATCCTCTCCTTAAACCTCTCCCTTACTCTGCCCCTTATCCAAGTTTACATATATGGACCCCTGATACACTCTACTCCCTGCTTTTTTTTGCCACTGCCCTTGTGCATGCTAAAAGCCTCCTTGTACCTCCTTTCCCAGTTTGTTCCATACAACTTGTTTGGCTTAATGTTTTTTATTTTCATTAAACTATTTTGTTCTGGACAACCAAGTCAGGACTGCCTGTCTCTCTGCACCCAGTCACTGAATCTTGTGAAGCCACCGATCTCAGTGTTTGGGCTGAGACCAGACGGAGGCTTCATTTTTTTTTTTTTACTGCAGTAAGAAGCAGTAGTGTAGAATTGAGCCATGAAAATTAAAGGATTCAAACATTTTTCAACAGTAAGTAGTTTGTTTTACCCATTTATTAAGTACATTTTTCAGAATTTTAGCCACTCAATGCCTTAATTCAGGCAATTTACTCTATAAAAACTCATACAGACCATGTTCAGAAAGCTTGGAAAATTCACTGCCATTCCTTTGCTGTTCTGCAGAAAAAAAAAAATCAAGACATAATGCTACTGTGGAACATATTAGCCTCAGCAGGTCCATCTATCAGCAGCATAGAAACTAACATCTCCATCTCTTCATCATTGAAATGAGGTAATACAGTATTTGAATCCAGATCACTGTGTCAAAATTTCATTCTATGCATGGTTTCCTTGGTGTGTTCACATGGGACCAGAATGCAGCTACAACAAGAAGTTCTAATTCAGATTGCTTTCCTATTATTAAAACATTAAAACGTATTATACTATTTCTCTTAGCTTATTACTAGATGGAAAAAATAATTACAAAAATAATCTTAAGTTCCAGAATCAAGAATTAAACCACAAAATAGCCTAAGAAAATTATATTAGCATTATATTCCATCTCTCTCAATACCAAAGTTTCACACCAGAACTATAGTCATGGAATTCGGGGGGGACTATGGATTTAAGAGCTGGATAAGGAAGAAACAATCAAGCATACAACAATCAACCTTTTGATTTTAAATCAAACAATTTAGAAAGAAGGAAAGTGTCAGTTTTTATCTTAGTACAGATCAATGAGCTTAAAGGAGCAGGTCTGTGACTTCATATGAAAAACAAATCAACTTGTTTAAGCATTGAATTTTTTCCTGAACCAGAACTATTTTCCCTCATATCCCAGTGGTTATGTCTCTCTTAGCATATGACTATCTGGAGCATTGCCAGAATTCATCCTTGCCTTGATCCTGCCTATGCTGATACTATATTAATTCCTTAATTGTTTCAACTATTACCTCTTCCTGTGTAGTGGGTCTAATGCTGGCTAAATGCCCATGCACCCACTAAAATAATTCACTCATTTTCTGCTGCAAGATATGATTAAGAGGAGAGCAAAGCAGGCTCAAACTTTAAAGGATATAAAGAAAACTTTATTAACAGAATTAAAAGAAAACCAGAAAGAAATCAGAATAAACCTTCAAAACACTTCTCCCCCTACACTTACTGACAACATAAAGAGACAAAACCGGGGACTTTCAGTCAGTTTACCACCTCTAAAATTGTCTTTTGTCAGTTCAACTTAGGGAGAGGCGTTTCTCTCGCCATGCAGTGGAGATTTCACAAGAAATAGTTCTCTCGTGACTTCAACGTCATAGCGAGTCAGCCACTTGGGAAAGTAAAATCTGTCTGCAGTGTGAAAATCCCTCTCTTCAACTTACCGTTTGCTCTGAAATTGTTTTTGATGACTCAATCTTTGGCTAATGAGGTGTACTTTTAAGAATGAGCTGCTCAGCAGCAAGGGTTCCCTTCATCTATCTCTGCGATCATCTTAATCTCTGGGAACAGAGGTCTTCTTTTTCCCATAGGGAAAAGGGTCTTCATCTCTCTTATCTCTGTTAAAGCTTCTCATTTGGATCACAGCTACTTCAACATTGGCTTGCTTCAACACGAGTGCCTTTGCTCATGTCTACAGTTTGAATGCTCCATCCTCCTATGCTTTTTCATGAACTACAGGGATATTTCAGTGTATCATAGCCCATCACTATGGCTTTACAAGAGTTTCAGCCTAACACTAAGGCATCTCCTCATTCTCCTCCCATCTGGGATTTGACTCCACTGACTTAGGCACCTCCATGTCGTTTTCTTTAGGTGTCTTCACCCTTCCCTTTCCTCTGACTCAGAAGAATGAAGTCTATAAGTTTCATCTGTTCTGGGGAGTTTTACAGCGCTGAAAGAGTTCATCTTGCCCAGGCCCCGCATCAGGAGCTTACCTCTCGCTGTTGGTGCCGTGGTCTCTGCTGGGCAGCGGCCGCGCTGAGGGCTGGCGGCAAGGAGCTCAGCAGCCGGGCAGGCGGGCCGCGGGACCGTGGCTTCCCCTGGCCTGCCCGGGGATTGCTGGTGAAAGCGGCGGCAGGAAACGGCCAGGCAGAATCTCAGCAGCCCTCTCCACGGCCCAGCCTGGCCCGGAGCTGCTCCCGGGGCCCGGCGGACCGCGGCTCGGCCCAGGCCGGCGGCCGGGTAGGGCTTAGTGTCGGCAAGATGTTAGCAGCGCTCCCCTGCCCCGCCGGGCCTCCGCGCCAGGAGCGGCGAGAACTTCGCTCTTCAAGAGCCTGGAGCAAGAGAGAGAGATTCCCGGGGATTCTTTTATTCTTAAGTGTGACTCACAGAAGCGTATTCAGCTCTTTTAAGTGGTTTAACAGGTTCTCAATATCCAAACTAGACGATTGGTTCTGTCAAGTCCAAAGGAAGCTGCCAAGGTCCATACAGGGAACCGCTTCGTAGCTGATGGATTTTCTCTTTAACTAAAAACCAAGCTGTGTTAAACCATGACATCCTAACAGAGCTATATTCTCTGAAGTTAACCATGTGTAAAATTTATTTTTTCTCCTTTTTCCTTTTTTTTTTTTTTCTTTTGGGAAAAAAAAATGCAGCAAAAACCTAAGTAAGTAAGGAGAGTGGGAGGGTGAGGTTTGTGTGTTTGCTCAACAGAGTTGTGGAGTAACCGTGTAACAGAGGTACCCACAGCTTCCCCGTGATTCATTCTTCATTTCTTGTCTGTTCAATTGTCCAACTTAGGCTGCTGCAGAATTACCAACTTTCCAATTCCATTTTTCTGCATAAAACTGAAAAAATTTAAGGGTCTTTTTCATTTCAGGTTAAGTGCAAACACCTACATTGTTCTGCTTTTAATGGTTTCCATGACTGATGATGAACAGATGGCAAGATCTGGTTAATTCTTAGAGAACCAGAATGCTGATTAATAATAGATCAAATCTGGCACAGACCTAACATCCATTTTCTCTTCGCTTTTTTTACTCCACTGATTTATCTTATTTTAAATCTACCTTCTGAATCTCTTTTTATGTCACCCCTTTCTGCTTCTGAGCAATCAGTTCTGAACATTTCCCTGTCTTGAATTTTTTTGTCATAATGTGCTACAGTGTCCGAGAGCAGGAGCTGGCCTCAACAATCCTGATGGGTTCTTTCCAAATCAAAATATATTCTATGATTCTATGGTCAATATGAGGTAAAAAGAAAATAAGAAACAAAAAACCCACAAAAAGCTACGGCAAATCAACCAAATAAAACCCCACCAGAAAAACTTTCTCAGCTGATGTCTTTCAAAACAACAGGGACATGAACAGTTATACAGTCTTGCAAACACCTTGGACAGCAGGATTCTGCTGATCTTCCTGTATCGTGCAACTGTCACATTACTGACCTTAGCCAACAGATACCCAAAATAACCTTGGTCCCATATGTGATTCTTTCACATGCTGGATATTTGCATTTATTTCCTATTAATCTCATTATATCCCCTTCCTATTTAATCTTCCTTTTATGTTCGTATTACCAAGCTTTGCCTGGGACTGAGCCTAAAAATATTTTTTTCTAAAAATCAGCCTAAAAATGCTAATATTAAAGGTCAATTAATAGAAACAGGTTTCAGTACTTTGGTTCATTGTATACCACACATATTTCTGGTCTTTCTAAGTCACAGTGTATTAACTGTAATTGCTAATTGTTACTGGTTGTATTCTTTTTGGAAGCAGAACAGAGGTGGGGGGAGTAAGAGGAAAGATTGGAGATGTACCAGTCTCCTTTGAAAACTTTGATGTAAACTGAACACCTAAGAGAATCGCACCCATTTAAATTATCTTTCAGACTTTAAGAGGTCCTGTCCTCTTTTCCTTACAAAGAATACCCATAGAAATTAGAAATATGCATTAATTAAAAAAAAAAAATTAATAGTGAATATATATGGCCAAACACGGCTATAAATCTGAGATCATATCTGAAATGTATGCTTCCAGCTGTTTCCCAATAGTAGTGGTAAGCTGGTTACTCAACCCCGTAATTAACTGTACAAATCCACATCAAAATGCTTGGAGCCTGAAATAATTACCTCAACATGACTCACAGAAATTAGAACAAGTATTGTCTCTCTAAAATTTAGTAGACCTTCCAGAAAATAGGGGAGTATATTAAGAAAACATTGGAACAAAAGGAATAAAAGGAAAGATTTGGGAAGAAGGAAGAAAGTATTTAATGTTATTGCTTTTCTTCTTCATTACTTTCTTCTTATTCTTATTCTGTCCTACGCTCAGTGATCTCTAAAATATTGGTCTGAAAATACAGACTTTGCAACATATCATATTCAATAAGCCACTACATGATTTTTTCAATTTTCTAGGTCTTTGGGGAAAACATGCTTTCAAGAGAGATTATAATTCTTGAAAAATTAAAAAAAACCAAAACCCAAAACGATAGTCTCATAACCTCTATTTTCTCTTTATCCAGACTTCACCACCCTGTTGGGCATAAATTACAGAACTAAGCCCATATTGAATGTATTACACATGTTCCAATCTTTCTAGATTTATGTGTAAAAATGTAAAAGGTGGGCATCAAGATATTAAAATCAGAACTGTATCAACAACCAGCTGAAGCTGATTTTGTTACTGAATTTGATCCAGATTATGATGCCAACATGAAAGTCTGACTGGTGTGGAATGAAATTTTGTTCCAGCTGGAATATTTCCAACTTGTATACAAGTTGTATCCTAACTTGTATTCATATCTAATTCATAATATGGAGTGAATGCAAACACAGTTCTAGGAGCCCCCCAACTTGGCTTCCTTTTTCCATTTTTCCCAGCTTTTGTCTGTGAAAGCTGAAAAGCAGTGAAAACTCAGCCTGAAAGCATTGGTGACATGAAGACTTTTTGAAAACATTTAATATGCTGTATCGGATTACTGGAAAAGTGCCTTTGAAAAGGTCTGGATAATTTTAACAAATTTTTACTGCCATTCAACTTACTTTAAAATAATATCAGGTTAAGATAAAGGTAAAGATATTTCTATCAGAGCACGTGAAGAGAGTAGTTAGGTGTCTAAGCATATGTGTACTCCTCACCATGTGACCAGGAACTTCACAGATTAGTTTCTTAACTTGGGCAGACTTCCCAGAGACCTTTATGTTCATCTCCACAGACTCAATCTGAGTTTTCTAGTTCTATTTGCCAAATAGAACTTCTAAAATACTATAAAGAACTCTGTGCATGTATCCTCTTCTCTTTGATGCTGCTTGTACTATCACATCTTTTTGTTCCCTCATCATAGAATTATTATAATTCTAAAAAAAGCATATCTATTACAGACGCTTCTTATATATCATACGTAAAAGTAACTCTATGTCAAAAATTATTTTATATATTGGCATTATGTCATGCTTGGGTTTTGGTAAAGAGCTCCAAAGAAAAACAAGCTAGTATGAGCAATATGTATTTATTTGTGTGAATTTATCTGCAGAATTATGATCAAATCCTCACTCCATATTTTTTTAATTTTGTTGCTTTCTCTATTTTCTTACACATAAAAACACAACTGATTCCCCACACTCCAGCATTTTCCTTTTACTTATCAGTTTCTTTTCCTCTGTATTTGTATAGAGGCATTGGAACATGACTACCCACAGGTCCATGAAATAGCCAAATGTTCTTTTTCTCACGTTACATCTAAATTGGTTGAACAAAATGGTGGGGCCACTAGTGAGAATTAATGGCCTGGTAGTCATTTTTCTTTCCCTTGATTTGGGCTCTAATCCAGGATTTGGTGGTTCTATAGTCAGTTTGCACCAGTGGAGCTGTCTGACGGAGACACTTTAAAGAAGCCCTGAGGGTGACTGGATAACCTAGTAGGGGCCCTGGTATTTATTGTGCAATAGTGTTTTTAAAGAGCATTAATAGGGAGACCTCAGGGTAGCTATTTAAGAAAAGAATTATTGAAATACGAAGTATCATGTTGATCCAACAGTCAGCAAAACATGTCAAATATTAAACAGAATTACTGAGAGGAAGACAGCTGTTTGTTTGGTTGCTTTGTTTGTTTCTTCTTATTGAAGAAACCAGCTCATAAGGAGTAGCAGAAACAATGAGCTCATTTTAAAAAATAAAGTGGAACAATCTGGCTCTGTCAGTGCTTAGTAAAGATACAATGTCAGAATTTATTTTGCAGAGAACAATCCATGCAATAATCCAAACCATTATCATTAATTAAGCCCAAAAAAAACAAATTCAAGGAAAGCTCTATCAGGCCAAGACTTAAGCTTCTTCTCCATTTTATCCTTGCAATGATTTTCTTATTTTTTTTTTCTTTATTTTTCTCTTTCAATGATAACTCTGTTTGCTGCACAGAATATCATAAGTTATTTCAGATAATTTCAATATGTGCTTAGGATTAATGGCAGTTTTTTCTGCCATGGAAAGCATTTCACTTCTAGTCAAGCTCCATTTCCTATTCTTACCTACTATGCCATTATCCATTATGCACAAATGTCTCAAAGGCATCCCACAAACAGAAGTCTGCAACTGTATCCATTGCAAATTCTGTCCCACAGGTTGAAGATTACACACTTCAAAATGGGGTTAGAATCAGACATCGTCCCCATTTTCACTCCAGAGACATCCTGGAACACAAGCAGTTAAATAAAATATAAAGTATGGTGCATGGCTATGAAGCGATTTTCTGACTTTTTTTCATAATTGTTGGCCTGTATTTGAATTAAAGGTACAATTAGAGGTATTTTTATTATAGATGTGTGAAAAGAATTCTCCCAGCTCTAAGCAATTATTCTCTCCCCTGAAATACACCTGGTTAATAAGATACAATCTATGAACATGGAAAAAGAGGAAGTACAGCCAGTTCCCTTTCTTCTCTTTCCCAGAAGCAATTGTTCATTAGAATTTTGTTCAAAACATTTGTCTCACTTGAGGTTCCACCCCTCAACACTATTTCTCAACATGTAGTCTTAAAAAAAGAAGAAAAAAAAAAAAAAGTGAGGACTTTATTTGCCCTAGGTGCTCTTCTCTTGTCAGCCCAAATTCAATTCCATCTTTCTAATCTGAAAGTTATGCAAAGGCATAGGTTCCTGAAGAGATCTGCTGTGGCATGAGAGACTTACCGTGTTGCTAAGGTTTCCTCAGAACAACTGGGTGAATAAATCTATAATGGAGTGCTTCTTAGAAAGTGTAAAGATGTTTTCACTCCTCTTCATGTTGTCTCAAAAGATCACATATGATTCTAACAGGGCATTTTTCATAGTGTATGAACCACAGAAAAATAATGTATCATTATTAATTAATGTGTAATTATATAATTCTTTATAATGGAGAAAACTCCTTCCAAATTTTAGCCATGCTGTACATTATAAATGCTGGGCCGCACTGTTAGCAGAAACTCTTGAAGGTGTTCCAGCACACATTCCCAGAAATGTTTCTGTCAGTCTGAGTTTCAACCTTGTTACTCTGACATGGCAGAGAATGTACTTTTACAAGAAGACAGGTATTTTGGCCAATAAAGAGCTGTGAATCAAAGGCCTGCGTTTTTTTATTTCATTGGTCCCTCTGCAGAAGCTTTTCACAGCCTGATACTGTCAGCTGTGCTAGCCAAGAGTGCTCTCCACACACTCAGGTGGACTACTGCCAGACACCCAAAGAGGAAAACAAGGTAGGATTTCTCTTCTATTTTCATGCAGGTCCATGAAATTAGAAATTTTGATCTCACTGCTCAGACTTAATACAAATACAGTTGGATACATAAAAATTATGTTTTAGCTGCTGTCCATCCAGCTCTAATAGATAAAGTATTTTAAATTATCATTACTCAAATTAAAAAAATATATTTAACCTGAAATAAATTCAAAACAAAGGTAAACATGCAAAAGAACAACATTCTTTTCTGTGGGCATTGGCTGTGACAAAGCACTTTTGAGGCTCATCATGCCTGCAAGAACTGGATATATAGAATTATCCTTTATGTGCCTCCCAGAATTAAACTCTGGAAATACTTCTGTTTTGAATAAAACAGTGTTTGTGAGAATCACTGGGTGATTCTGGTGTTGCTCAAGCTGCAACTCTGCAATAGAACTTCGACATTGCAACAGTGAGCACTACTACCCTGAAGCTTTTCCTGTCATCTAACAGAATTCTGAATTACATTTCCAGGCTCCTTCTGAAGGACACAGCAATTTCCTGGTATCTACCAACAAGACTCACAACAGCCACTAATCTGGCATGGAGCCACCTAATCTAACCACCTCTGTGCCAATGCCAGAGTCTTCAATTTTTACAGCAGAACTGGGTATCAACTCATATCAGCTCTTGGCTCTAGGGAAGTAAATGTCTTCCTTGACACCTACAGGTGCTGAATTCACTCTGTAATTCCCAACTCTAGGAAGAGACAAAATGGAGATAGCAGCAATGATTCTGTGTCCACTAAAGCACTTTACTGAATAATTAAGAAAAGCAAAACTCAGCTTCAAATACCTCACTTGCTGGTTTCAGGGTATGAAACAACAGTGAAAGCATTCCAGATAATATTTTGTCTCTTTTGCGCATCCTTGAAATGCTGACAAGCACAATGATCATCAGAAATTAAACTGAATGAGGTTTTGGATAGCTTTGTCAGTTTTCATGACTTTCATTAGCCAAATATCTGAAGATGAGACAGCTGAATATCTCTGTCCCTCCTCAGTATTGGACTCAATGCTCAGGTTACCCTCCTTCAGTTAAGAGGTGAATTTTACCTTGTATGAAACTATAAAAAGTTGGGGTAGACAGCAGTCTCAATGTTTTTAAAACTGTTACATGAAGTTAAGTATTTTAATAAGTATGAGGCAGTTTTATTGTAGTCGCATGAATTTACTTCAAGCAGATTCTTGCTGAGGCAAACTTACACTGGTGCTTTGACTTTCTCTGTCACACCCTTCAGACTTATTTGAGATGTATAAATACATGTGTATAGAAGCAATATTTTGACAGAGTTGACACAGATGTTTTCCAACATTGTAATCTTCCAAGTCGTCGGTTATGAAATGCATATTTAGAGAATAGAAAACTCCTGTGAAATGTTTCAGAAAACAACCTTGGCTCCTTTATGCATATATACTTTTTCATTCACTCATATGATTTTTGTTCAAAATATTGCTGATCATTCTAAATTTCTTTATAGAAGTTTAATCTGACACTTTATTGGAGCAATAACTTCCAGTCTGAAGTTAAACAGGGAAACTAGATGAGCTCCGATAAAAATAAGATTGAAAACCACTCTCTGCCAAAAAAAAAGCAGATTCTAGCTTCTTGCACTTAATGAACTTTGTCTCACAGAGCTGCTCTAGGAGAATGCCATCTACTTGTAAAATAACCCTTATTCAGATAGCTTTGTCCGGTTAGAGATTGGATGTGCCTTATTATATTTGCTCAACACCAGATATTGAGCATATAGGGTTAATATAGCTTTTCTTCTGAAGCTACAAACTTAAAAAAAAAAAACGATAGCAATGACACTTCTTGGCCACTTTCGCCCTATCAGCTGTGGAGTGTACAATGAGCAGTTGCTGAACAGTATTATTTTCTACCTATCACAGTCCAAAAAGCTCTGATAAATTACAGCAATAAAGGCTTCAAGCATTACAATCAATACTTAATAGAATAATGTAAATCCAGCTTGTGTATGACTTGGGGATTGTGTTCTTTTGCAAAGAGCAAAAGATTAATGCACAGCAGCAGAAGTGCACCTTTTTTTTCCCCTGCAGTCTTAGCTATGAGAGACAAAATAATGTGCTAAAGTTGCTTTGCTTGTATTGCAGAGTTATTACTTTTTTTTTTTTTAGCCTAGTTTTAAAGGAGGCAGAAAGACATTGTGTCTCCCAGAGCTCTGTAAAAACCAAGTTAATGGTATTCTGAGTCTTTAGACACATTTACACATCCTCCATCTGGTTGAGAAGAAAAAACCCAGATTTCAGTAACACAAATTGTACAGATCTGCCTTCAGGCAACAGAAAATGCATGTGATAAGGGAATAGCCATGAAGTGTAAAGGAGTATTTAGGTCTTAACGCATATTGACTGGAGACTGTAAAGGAGATGTGAAGGATGTGTGAAAAATCCTAAATAAAAGAGCTGGCATAACATATAATGTGGGCAAGAAAATGTGCTTGGAAGGAATGCAACTGTCTCTAAAGAACTTGGTAAGAGGAGAAGGTGGAATGGAAGAAATGAATGACAAGAGTGAAAATAAGCAGCATTCTGCACCCAGTGCTTGTTTCGGAAAACACTCCGCATTCCGCAGTTCAGTCACCTGGGTACATTACTATCAAATAAAAACAATCAGAAGGCACCAGCTCTTCTTTTTCCTTCTGTCTCTATCAAGTTGTATTTTTACTTCAGGTAGGGAGTGTTCAAACTCAAGGGGCAGTCAAAATGTCAGAAATAGCAAACAGAAACCATATTTTTAGTAACCATTGCACGCATCCAAGGGAAATTACTCGTTGGAAAACCCATTTGACAAGTTTGGCATCAGTAAAGTGCATAGTGTTTGTTTTTTAAGATAAACAGTGGAGCAAGAGGAAAGAACAAAGATTTAGTTTGAACTTCTACTTTTTGACGCACATAGGGTTACTGGAAATGTTACGTTTAGTCATGTATACTCCAATACCAGGCCTAAAGCCTCTTTAAATGTTTGGGCAAAGTTGCTGAGATTTGGGTTTGTTTTTTCCTTCTCCTTTTGCTGTTGAAATCATGACAAATGTCATCTTTACACATGCATAAGTAGAAGACAAAGCTAGGGATTGCCTGTAAGGCTACTGGTTGTTGCTGATAGAAGGCCTGGTTTCCTTCTTCTTCAAGAAGTGTATCAGAGTAACACCTTTCTTCCACTTCGAAAGTACATAATGATAATGGGATTTTTCCTTTTTTTTCCTCACTATTACCACTGGTAACCCAGTGGTAATAAAGTTAGCATGCATCTAAATCCTAACTCAAAATCTACTCATGGACTGCTGACACAAATTTTGGTTTACCAAAATTGCTAATGTTGACCTTTATCTGACCTTTAGCTTGGCAGGAGTTTGACCTCAAAATGTTCTTGTGGAGAGCAATCATGCCTTTTTTAGGCTAAACAAGCCAGAGTATTCCAGGCTTCTAAGAGGCTCTATCTTTATTTCAGAACCCTTTCTACACACCCATTTCTGTACAAGTCATCTTTCTGGATGAGAAGCAGCTAAAACTGTCACTTCTGTATTTCAAACAATAGCATCAGAAAATCCGCACTGAGATATTAAAGAATGAAAAAAAAAATGATCAGAACATTATGGAAACTTCTGTTCATTGCTGATTCATAGATTCAAGTCTTGACTGTGCATCGAAGAATAAATTAAATTTTGTAACTTATACCTGACAAGCCCTAAAGTCTGATTTGAGCTGACTGCTACTACTCAGAAATGAGATCTATGAGAAAAATCAATACTTCCATGAAAATTCTAGTTGAGTCCTAGGTAGCACACACACAAAAAAGTAAATGCAATGTTAGAAATTAGAAAAAAGTGGCAAAGAAATAATGAAAGGAAACAAAAGCCAGAGAAAATAACCCACTGTATCAATCTATAGTGTGTCTGCCTTTTGAGCACCATGGGGTATGAAACTTTCCATCTCAAAAAGTGAATTGAATACCTGGAAAATCAGGTATTGCTACAAAAGCAGCAAGAAAGCAAAACAAAACTTGCAATATGGAAGAACAATTAAATAGGCTTATACTCATTAGCCTGAAAACGATGTAAATGAAAGTGGCTGTAGTAAAGTTTTATAAAATCACGGGTGTCAGAAAGACAGTGGGAATGGAACTGCTGGTAAAGGAACAGGTGTAAAATTTCTTTCTGTTTGGAGTGCTGGGGCAAGATCACATCCTGCAGATATATCCTGCACACAGCAATCTGTGCTGTGTTAGCTTTTCTCCCCTCAGAGAAATGTGTTGCTTTGTGTAAAGTGAAATGGGATACAGCAAAGCAATCCAGAGTCCTTCGAGACAAATTTACGCAAAAGCATTCTTCTACTACCAATTCCATACTCAGCCAAGGCATTAATTGAGTATGAGGATGATGAGTATGAGTATGAGTAGCATAACTACAACTATGGAGCTTCACAGAGATTAATTTAACTCTGCCCACAGGTATCTAAGAAGCATTCTTTAAATAGAAACAACACTGTAGTCAGTATAGTATTAAAAAAAAATAAATTTAAATGTCTCATGAATATCTGAAGAGAAGTCAGAGATGTCTGTGATCAGAGTAAGATCTCTTGCTAGATTTCCAACCTAAAACAGTTGATCAAGTGTTAACACTGCTGTATTTCTCAATAGAGGAGCTGACACATGTCCTACTTCAGTTGCTGACCTAATTTAACGAAAAGTCATCTCATGGGACAGACTTTTAGAGACTCTGAGGACAGAGCATAAGGAGATGAGGAATGAAATCCTGCCATATGCTATAACATATGTACAATAACATTGAATGCGTGCACTGCAATGAATTAATGTCAACATCAGGCTCTCCAATTTAAGCATACCATGATAAATTGTAAACTGAATTTTATCCAGAAAACACCCACATTGAAATAAAATAAATCCAAGAGAGTTGTTCAGTACCATCACTCTTCCTAAAACCTAACAACTTGCCTAAGTATTATATTTTAATTTTAAACTCTCTTTTCAGTTACAAATGGCATTAATGTTATAGCACCTAATGGTATAAACTACACTAGGTAAAATGCCCTATATCTCTTTGTATGACTTTTGGACAGGAGGGCCTACATGAATTATCATTATTTGTACCCAAAGTCTCCTTCTAGCCTGAATATATACTACTTTCTTTCTGTTATAAATAGTAGGCCAATTCTGGTACTACACAAAAAGATTTACAATCATTCACTTTTCAAAGATTTTACATTTATTTTAAATACAGTTCAAGAGGTTGAACTGACTTCACAAAAATTACAGACCCTTTCAATACTAAGTTATAGAAAGATCTTTGTGGACTAGGGTCTAAAATCAGTCTGACACAGATCTTCTGAGTTTGTTACTTTAGATCATCACTTTATAAAATCATGTTATAAATATGTACAGCATGAAGTGGGAATATATTTAAATCCCTCTGGAAGTGAAAATAAATAGCATCTTCTTTACGTTTAATGGAAAAATGGTAAAATAACATTTCTGAAACTGCTCCTTGTAGCTGTATTTTTGTTAGTATTTTGAGAACTCTTAGCATTCAACTTTCTTGCTTTGCAACAAAATAAAAAAAAAAAAAAAAAAAAAAAGAAAGCCCCGTATGCCAGTTTGTTTGTTTTTTTAAAATTAAAATTGTCAGTTTTATATGTTCAATGATCAAGGTAAAGAAAAGGTGGTAAGCAAAACAGCTAAGAATTCAAAGGAAAATGGTTTCAGAAAGGCTGAATTTTATTTCTATAGCCATGACTATAAGTATCTTGGGAAGTCAGCTAGAAGTACTATATGAAGTCATACTGGAACCATAGTAGGCTAGAATTTAGAAAAGATTATATTTTCATAATAAGGTGTTTCTTAGAGATTATTAAAAATAACTTTCAAGGTTAAGGGAACGGGGTAAAGGGATGTGTACAACCACAAATTTGGAGAGGAATGTGTGGGTTGGAGACTGATAAGAGGAGAAGGAAACTGATTGCTTTTCTATGCTCCCATTTTTGATTTTTTTTTCCTGCTATGTCTCTTAATTTCACTCTTCAAATCAGTGCAGAATCAGTGCAGTTATACCAATGAAAATGTGATTTCAGCAATGCAACATCAGGAAGCAAGCTGCAGAAATAAGTGCAAAAACTGTCCTTTGTCTAACTTACAGTAGCTGACTACTGAATTGTGTCATATCTCATAATATAAAATATGTATTTCTCTGTATTTCTCTGCATTTTAGAAACTGGTGACAGTTTTATTTCTTTGTCACTACCGATGTGAGCAAAGATAATTTTGTGCAAAATGTACAAAGAGATATGTATACATTTCAAACCCTGCTACATATATAGCAAATTGACAGCTAGCAGCATTTGCTGCAAAACATAGAGAAGAGCAGCGGCTCCAATGTCTTAAGTACCTAGACCAGTACAGCTCTAGGCTCACTTGATGCATCACTGTCCCTGGTTTTAAGCTGGATTTTCTGTATCAATATTTACAAAATCTCTGTCTTGGTGAAGACTAGTTAATTCTTTTTCATGTTATGAAAGTGCTAAGTACTCTTACTAAGGGTTCAAGATAGGAATATGCAGTACATTTGGCCACGAGGGTCCCCTCCTTCCCATGGATTTAACATAGTGAAAACTACCCATATGTTACAACATATGGCAGAATTCCAATATCTCTTCATATACCTGATTCTTCATTCTCAGTGTAAACAAATGGCTCTTTCACTGGGGGATACTGAATCAAATTGGGCCACAGACTGAATGGTTTTATCTTTTCCTAGAGCAGATTGACAAGGGAAAAGTGATAAATCAAAACAGACAACAAATGCATTTTCATCTTAAAGGGAAAAAATTCCCAAACAAAAACTACAATTCACAGCACGGTTATGGTATATAGGGCTTATGCATTTTGAGCTTTTTGGTATATTTTAGAGTTATTTTTTCCGTAGCCCTTCTAACAAACCAATAACATTAAGGGACAAGGACATTGTAAGTTTTTTTCTAGTTCTGGCTTTTTTTCCCCAAAATCCCTTCAGAAACTGAACTTTATGGCACATATTGGAATGCTCAGTTTCAAAATTACATTAGATTTACCAAGCAAAGCTCTGTGCCCAGCAATCAAATCAAAATCAAATTTTCAGTGCCATTTCATCCCATTTTTAAGGTGAAGCTTAAATGCTTCATTCACAGGAGCTTGTGATTCTATATATTTCTACACCATAGTATCACAAAAATACAGCAAAACCTCCTTTACTGCTTTACAAAGAGAAACACTGGAGGATGGATTAACTCAGAGAAAATAAAAGTAAAATCTTGACTTTTTTTAGGAAATTACTTGCAACAAGGCAATCTAATATTTTCATAATTGTCATAAAGTCTGGGTAGTGAAATCTTGATCAGGTTTTTGTGCAAAATAAGAATGGCGCTCAAGTCATCTGCAGAACTGATTTAAATTATCAACAGCCTTGATTTATGCATATTACATACACATGCATTTTGAATATCCAAAACCACAAACCTATAGAAATGACAAATTCAGTAGACTGCTATCCTGATCAGGTATCTTTTCCACAATCAACTGTGCATGTTTTGCAGCCAGTAGTAGATTTCAAGAAAGAATAAAAAACAAGTCCTCTGATATGAGCAAAAGCTGTACAGAGACAAATCAAGATCCTTGAAAAATGAGCTTGGAAAAGGACTTAATTTTGACTCCTTTTCTCGTCTGCTGACCTGCCTAGTCACCTCTTGGTGCTAAAGTTAGTGCTGTGAGAGAACAGATACTACATTTGCACCAGGCTGCAGGTCCTCCAGGGAGATAAAATTGAATCAAAAATCGGAAATAGCATCACAGATAAAGCACTTATTTTTGAGGTTTTAATTTATTTTTGCTTCAGCTCTATACCAATGTACAGTAGCGGAAGTCCCATTGACGACTTCTGATTTCTAGTTGTGATAGGACAGGACAAAAGCACTCAGGATAGCAAAGATTCTAGAAATTTTGAAATATTTAAAACTTGAATTACCTCAAACAATTTTATATACAATTGATTATATATGTATATATAAAATTATTTTCAAGCTATGTGAGACCTTTTTATAGTGCATTTTTAGGCCATTAATACCTCCTTCAAGTCATGTAATTTTTGATGGAGTTACAGTATTTCTTTCAGAAAGTTCTCTTAATTTGAGACCAGAAAGCATCCTGGAAGAATGCTGGTGTTTTTATTTCAAAGACCATTAAACTTGTGAAAATTCACTCATCATATCCAGTATGGTTTTGCTCAGCTTTTTTCCTTTAGAGACTCTCTATAGCCATGGTGTAAAAGAAGAGAGAGGTATTACTGTATACTTTTCCCCACATAAAAAATTACAAAGTAGTATTAAATTAGCTTTCAGTTGTCATTCTAATGAATTAAGACATAGAAGTCTTCTCTTTTTCTAAATTTATTTCTGTAAAGTATTTTTTCTTTTCTTTGGATCTCTCTTGTGACGCTGTGCTACATGACTTCCAAAGTTTCCATGAACCTTTTTTGGATTAGGAAAAAGATAATTAAATTAAATTGCTCTTAGTGTCTGAAAAACAGAGCACCAACCACCACAGAGTACCAAAGTAGTTGCATATGCTTATAGAAAATAAGATAATGACAATCTAGGCATTTTCCCCATCATAAAGTCAGCTTTACTGTATACATACAATGGGAGTGTAACCAATATAGGGCTGATGGAAAGGAGCCGTTAGTAAATGTTCAGTATCAATGTGTACCAAGAATCCATTGCTCATATGTTGCTTCATGTTACATTGGACTAAAAACTAGAGGCATTCTACTATTTTTAAAAGATCTGTGTTATAACAGCCTATAGTCTTCTTAACCTGTCACTGAAAAGAGTTTCTCATAGCCAAAGGTAAGTTAATCAGAATTTATCTTCAGGTGTGAAAAACTGTTCCAGAAATTAGGAATTTAGTGAGTTTGAAGAACTAAAGCAGTGCAAAGTTAACCCATATATAAACATTTTCAACAATGGCCTGCTGTGATTGGCAGCCACTGTCTAAAACAGCAGCATAATCATAGCCTAAATCTTCAGGAGTCAGATTTGGACAGCACAGAGATAGAATGAAAAACAAAGGCTTGTTTGTAATAGATTTATATGTATGTAGGTGTGCCTCTAATTTACCCACACAGTGATAGGTTTGACTTGAGTTAGGCTAATGAACAGGGATGAAACAACTAGAGTTTTCCCTCCATATTTCAGTCAGCTAAAGTTAAATCTTCCCCAAATGAAAAAAAAAAAAAAAAAACAAAAAACTAATTAATTCTTTTGTTTGTTTTGCTTTACAAGTTACTCAATAAATTATTGCTTAAATATTATGAGGACAGGCAACAACAGGCTAATTCCCATTAGCATCACATTTTTGCCCAAACTTTTTTGAGCTGCAAGATTAAGTATGAAATATTGAGAAAAACATTTCTGGTAGATTTTCATGCCTGTACAGTCAAGCAGAAAAGAAAAGCAGGCAAAAATAAAGAAACCAATAGTTCAGCAGTATCTTTCAAAACTGAATGGTTTGAGTTTCACTGTACGAAGATCTGAAATCCACTAGTGAACAGTGTGCCTGACACCAGTAGTTTTCCATATGAAATCCAATGGTATGTTTTATGTACACACATGCAAATGGTTCTTCTGTCTATGATTAATATAAAAGCTGCATCTAGGAAAGTTGGAAAGACTACAGAGAAAATCAAAACATCTCATAGCATCGTGAAAAAAAAATATCCTGGGGACAGTAGCAGGGACAAAAAAGTCATAAGTAAAATCCAGCTACATTCCAGATGTCACATGGTGATAAAATAATAAACAATACATGAAGTGACCGCTCACAACAGCAGAAGAATTGTATTCCAGGAAGTCCCTTTCATCCCTATATAAATGAATTTTGCTTTAATTTAGCCAGGTAAGAGGGAGAAATGCCAGTACTTCATTTATTGGATGACCCTTTCTGAGTTTTAAGTGCACAAGTTTTTTTGCATGAGATACATGCAGGCTAATAGCTAGATAATATTTTTGTGCTCCACTTTGCAGAGAGGTATCTGGAAGCGGAGCCACTGCTTCAGACTTTTAAAAATATATTAAAATAAACTTGTCTTTCTCTGTCTTTGGAACATGGTGGGGTATACTGTGGGCTTGTCAGCAGGCAGTACCTTTTACAGTTTTGTAGGGCTTTTTTCCATTAGGAAGCAATAGACTTCAATGACAGCATTGTATATTCCAATATTTTTTCTATCATAAATAGTTTCCTCAAGTAAGAGACAAATAACAGTGTCCTGGTTTCAGCTTGGACAGAATTACTTTTTATTATTTGGTACAATGTTGTATTTTGGATTTAGCATGAGAATAATGTTAATAACACACAGATATTTTAGTAGCTGTTCAATAGTGCCTACCTTAAGTCAAGGACTTTTCAGCTTCCCATGCTGTGCCAGCCAGCAAGTGCACAAGAAGCTGGGAAGGAGCTCAGCCAGGACAGCTGACCCAAACTGGCCTAAGGGATACTCACTACGATGGAAAGTCATGCCCAGTATATAAACTGGGGGGAACTGGCCAGGAGGTACCAATTTCTGCTGTGGAACAGGTTGGTCATCATTCAGTTGCTGAGCAATTGTAGTGGGCATCTCTTGATAACTTCCTCTCTCTTATTTTGTTGTTGCTGTTGCTATTCCTATTATTATTGTTGTTGTTATTATTTCTGCTGATGATGCTTGGTATAGCACTATAATATTTAATTTTATTTCAATTATTAAGTTCTTAAATCAAGGGCATTTTCCCCCTGATTCTCTTCCCCAGCCCACTGGAGGAGGGCACAGGGGTAATGAGTGAACAGCTGCATGTTACTTTGTTACCAACGGGGGTTAAAATATGACAGGCAGGCAAATACTAACTCTTAAAACCTCCATAGGAAGTCTCCCTGTATATCCTTTTGATGTGATGGAAGCAGCAGGAAATATAATTTTGGATTTAGTGTATGACAGACTAGTGTCTCTGTCAATAGTCTGAAGGCAGTAAATGTCTGTTTGAAAAAATGCATGATGCCTTAGAGGTTCTATTTACAAATGAGTTGAAAGCTACTTCTGAGAAATCGCAGTTACCAAAATCAAGCAAGATGGGGACAATGGTCAGAAATTTAATTCAACAATTTCAGAAAATAACACAGCAACAACCACAAAGATTAATTTTGTTAATATAGTAATACCTCCCCTCTTGTTTTTTGTGTACCATGAAAATGACCTAAGTCCCTGACAAAATGACATGAACAAAGACTCTATTTGTTTAATCTGAAGAATAAGGACAGGCTCCAGTTCTGATGTTAAATGCTGTGGAAGTATCCATTGCTCAGATTCAGCAGGCAGTATTGCCAAGTTAAGAATCAACTAAAATTTTTAATGTGCTTCTTTTACATGTAAATTTAAGAAAAGTTCGGGTTTACCTCACAAAAGAGAACTAAATGGTTGGGCCAGGTTTGACTTTGTATTGCATTCTGGACTGTGCAATGGATCTGCATTGTCACAAAAAGCATTTGAGCACAGGATCAAAAGGTATCTCAGGATTTAGCAGTTACACATCTCAGTTCTGGATTGTCACTAAATATTTTTATAACTGATCCATAGAAAATGTGCTCTGGGATTTATTATTAATAATTATTCTGGTGGTGTAATGACAGTAAGGTCTGCTTCAGTCCTTCCCTTATACTTTTTAATACCTATACTTTTTAATACCCCTATACTTTTTAATAGCTTTTGTATGCTTTGGTATATTGTGTAATTTTTTATTGCATTTGATATTCATCTGCTGTGACTGAATCTGCCTAAGAGAATATTGCTAGCCATTTGGGCCGCCATCCTTTACTGCCTTCAAACCCAACCCATCCGCTGTTACTTAATAGTTCAAATATCTTTTTCTTAAATACCTGTCTCATCTACATCTCATGTCTCATCTATTTTACTGGGTAAAATGTCCAGAATGAAAAATTAATTAATCATTTCTAAAACAAGCTGCAAAGTACAAACTGCAATTTATTACATTGTCTGTAAGTAAGAATCTACATTTTATTTTCTGCCTTTTTATCCCTTAAGATTTTGGATATTCCATGACTCTATACTGAGTGAATCTTTTTCTTCTTCCATTCGCAATGCCAGCATCTGTTTTGACTGTTTGCAATTTTATATGTCAAAAAAATTTCTGCTGATCTATCTGCATTAGACAAAACTGAAAATTTGTATCAAGACTAGTTAAAATCCTTATGCAAACATTATATATATATATAATTTAAGAAAAATAAACTATGTCTTTTTTACAATAAATGAGGTTTCAATTTTTTAGTTTTAAATTAGCGATCAGCCTCTATGGCTGAGGGCTAGCTTATTCCTTTGACGTCGGCTAGTAAAAAGCCTTGGAACATAAATATATGCAATAAGCCAATAACTCTGCCTGCCTTTCTGGTGCTCTTGAGGGTATCTCAGTTCTGGCAAACAGACGGGTAATGGGAATTAGAAGGAGGGGGAAAAAACAGCAATAAAAATATAAATCACAAAAGGAAGGAAATCCATTTGGTCTTTGGCAGCAAAGACACCACTCAGCTAATCCATGCTGAGTGCAATCCAATACTCCTTTATATAATCCTGTTCTTGTGGAAGAAAATTAAAGTTTAATGCAATAAAGGCTGACACAAATCACTTTTGTTGCCCAGAAGCAGATTAAAGAACAGTTAAAATCATACAAATCTAATTTATTTTCTGTTGTTGTTGTTGTTTTATTTTATCCAGTGACATATTTATTCTTTAATTCACAGCATCAATTTTTGATTATTAAGCATGTATGCCCAATGTAAGAAAGATTTACTGATGCAAAGAAAGGAAAAGAAAATAATGACAGCCAGGAAATTATTAGTTTTTAAATGGTGCATGCTAAGGTTCTTTCAAAATTCCATAAATTTTTCATAAATTCATATGTGTCCTTGCTTTTAATCAATCTGTGTCCAGGGAATTTTAAAATAAGCATAAAGGAAGTGGAGACTATCATTCAAAATTGGAACTGTACAGGTCATTGCCATTAACTAACACTTCTATTACATGTACATTTGTTGTTCTGCAACACATTAGAGATATGTCAGCAATAGGCAAATGGAGAATTTCTGCAAGAGAGACAGCAGTGTAAGAAAATTGTGATGCCAATCTTCCATTTTCTTACTCCAGCCATCACCCTCAACATGCCCTTCATCAGCAAATTGGACTGAAGAAACACCAACAAAACAAAACAAGGTGAAAACAAACCCCGGGCATATTGTGCGCCATACAATACATTCTTTCATGACAGAAAAGGTTACAATTTATCTGCAATGTTGATCAGACTTATGACTGTGTTGAAACAGGATCAGGTTTTTCATTTTCTTTGCCTTTGTCCCCAGCTTCAACATACCCCCCTCTCACGAATTCCTTTGGGAAATTTCCCTTCCTAGACTTCATATTGGTGGTACAACATAACCTCAGATGTATGTGGAGAGAATGCAGGAGACTGGGTACAGTTACCATTTTTCCCAGTTGAGCTATAAGAATATTACCCAAGGCACTAGAGAAGTTTGTGAAATACAATATAGAAGTGGAAAGGTTGCGTAATATCTCCAGTGTTTCTCTTCTTCACAAATATTTTTGCAGCAATATCTAGGTGTATTCTCAGAGAAAGAAGGGGTTCCTTTTGAATAGAACTGGAGTTTAAAACATACCTTAAAACCATGAACAGGTCTGTTTAGTTTTCACTGTATTATACTGTCCTCACTCAGACTGTAGGTAAGGAAAAGCCAATACCTTGTGCCGGTTCCAGGCCTCATTACCATTAGATCTAACGGATTCTTGAGAACAGGCTCACGAGCAAGCTATTTTCTCTGGAAATGCCACTTTCCCAGGAAGAAAAGAAAAGGAAACAGATCACAAAAACCTACAAAATATGATACCCTAGGACTACTCTATGGGAAGAAATTTAAATTAGTAGGGTTTTATTGTGTCTCAGTGACACCCAGCTAACTCTTTGACAGAAGCTATTTCATATCATCTTGACATCTGTTCTTACCTATGTTAAGAGTTTAGCCCAATCAGCTGCACCAGCAAGGGCAAAGTAAAAAAGGCAACTTAAGAACCACATCCTTTCTGAATTTCAGCATGCATGCCTATTTAAAACTGGGTTTCCCAGGCTGCTTTACACATTTTTTTTTTTTTTTTTTAGGTCTGTTTTAGAAGGACATAAGACAAACTCAGGCACATTTCTGTTTTGTTTTATTTTTTTCTTTTTAAAAGCACAGGTTCTCATTTTTGGCATGTGAGAGCAAATCTGTATAGAGTATATGGCAAGATTTGTATACATTTAGGAGAACATGGTTCTAATAACCAATTTTTAGTTTGAGATGGTGCACTTTAAAAGACCAGAATATTTCCAGCACAGAAAATACTAGAGTCTTATTTTCCCTATTTACTTATTTTGTATACATGAAGTGAAGAATGCCACAACAGCATGTTTTTTGACCCTGTTATACTGTGATCTATGCTAATTATATGGAATCAATCAGCAGTGACAAAACTCAGCCTCTGGCCTCTGGAGTGCCATTGGATATGTAGGTCCAGTCCTAGTTTGCCAGACCACTTGTATTGGTTTCCCGTTCTTGGTGGAAAAGTATTAAATGCAAAAGTGGAGGATAGAGGACGGGGCAGTGTGTTTGTGTGCATGTGTCTGCTTCCTAATCCCTTTGCAGCCTGTGACTTCAAATGCCATCATCACAAAGGCAGTAGTTGAATCCGACAGGTGGGGCAATAAACCATGACATTTCTAGTGGGTTTAATTGTAGAGGGTGTGCTAGGATACTTTTCAGTATGAACATGGTTTCACATCAAGACCACTGACTTAGTTTTTACTCCAACTTAGTTTTTACTCCAAGTCCACATGAACTAGGGTGTAAAGTTCCCACCCCAGTACTCTTTATGACCTTTCAGGTGCCTAAACCTCTGATCTATATCATTCCCATCTTTGCTGGTTCAGCTGTCACATGATGACAACCTGCTAGACTCTGTGTCTGGTCTAACAGTGATTTACTGCACAGCAGAATTAAAGTATTAGCACAGTATTCCTGTCCACCCAACCTGAAAGGGCTTTTTGATGGTTGTAGGAGAGGATCCCTAGAGGAAATTGCAATATACAGGGATTTGTTGGGAGCCTGTTATTCCTTAGTGCTAAGACAGTTCATAAATTTACATCTGTGATATCTATGCTCCAAATTTTTTTCATTACAGTTCTTCCTTATGACAATTTACTAGCTGCATTCCTTAATAAAAAGCTAGTCTGCAATTGAAAAGTAAAACACAGACTTTATTTCACTTACAATATTTTCCTGATTCTAAAGTATAGATACGTAAGTTACGAAAACAGATCTAATTAAAAGACAAAGTATATTGTTAAGATTCCAAATTAGCACCTCATTTAGATCACAATTGTTTTGTTGTCAACTAATTTATTTTGCATCCATACCAAATTAAGGATTAAAAGACAAAAATGTGTCTGGCCTTCTTTTCAAAGTACTACTACTTCTTCCACTACTACTACACATCTTTATTCTGTAAAAAAGAAAGTTTATAAAAGTAATCCTATTAAATACTAAAGTACTTAAGGTTAATTTCTTTGAAAACAATCACCTTTCATTCTAACATACAATCATTATTATTGCTTTAGTATTACTATCAAAATGACATTAGTACTTGCATGCAAGGTAGCAAAAGACAAAACCCATATGCTCTTGCTGTAGACAGCTTTTTCTGAACACTGGAAATACAAAAATGGTAAATTTGGATAAACAGGGGAGTAAAAAAGGGTTAAACTATATATTCAGAAGAAAAATGAAATTAACATGCAAACGTTCCAGAACAAATTTCTAGTAAGTTATGTTAGATGAAATATTTTTCTCCTCTAATTGAATATGAACTGCAGTAATTTCAGTGTCTGCTAAGGGTTATACCTTCTTTTTTGCTGCTGCAAAAATTCAAGGTTTTTTAAATGGAACTTTACTTAGAATGCCTACCTCAAAATCTGCAGTATTTTAAAATAAAACATTATACATCTGTTTGCTATTGAAGCTAGATGCTACTTCTTAATTATAAAATTAGTTAAATTCCTTTCAATTTACTTCATTTTGTAAGACTCTGCATACAAAAGCATCCATTGAAGTAAATAATTTATGTTCACCCAGCAAGATTAATGTCTTTTTTTCCCTTTGTTTCAATTACTTCTGTCTTAAAATCTTCTGTCTTGCTGAGATTATTACAGTGTTTCTCTGGAACAGATTAACACTTCCTTGACAAAAATTGTGTTAAGTTAAAAATAAAACCTATGTTTGGGCAAGTTTAACTGTCATTTCTGCTGATGTCAGTGGCAAGTATTTTGTTGAATTTATGGGGAAAAAAAATCTTTACAAAATCAGAATCATCAGAAAACTAATAGAAAAATCCCCATGAACCTTAATAAATCAACTCAAGGGCTTATTATAAGGCAGACTGCCTGCACAAGCCTCATTTGCTTTTAACTTTAAAATAGGCATTAAGTATCTGTCTGTGCAGTCTTTTACTGCTAAGTCACATTGACTTCAGTGGCATCAGTGTTGTCTAACAGAGCGTGGTGAAGAAAAATTCTGGAAATTCTATATCAAACGAACTGCAGTGACTGTCTTCTTCAGTTTGTAGGCAGCCTGCCACATGGTTATAAATGACATGAAAGTTTTCAGGTGCGAGAGCCAAGAAGTATCTGCTACTCCAGACATTATTCTCCTGAATTCCCTTTCTCCCCCTTTTCCTCATCTCAAACACAAAAGCCTAACCAAGTCTCTGGCTTCCCACTGACAAATAGAAAATGATTTTGCATCTTGCTATAGAGACTTCTGCTGGACAATGATAAGCCGAAAATGTAGGGATTTTGTAAATATAGCAAATATTTTTTAAAGCTCAACAATAACTGATAATGTAACAACATAAATTGATTTCAGCTCATTTATTTTATCAATAAGAGAGCACATGCTTGTAGAAGGCCACTAAGAATATGAGGACAGAGTACTGATTGGATGCTAATCTTAAGTCTGAGTGACTATGTGACTTCTTCATTTCCTTGTGTCTCTGATCTCCTCCAAAACCAGAAGCCCTGAGCAGCTCATCACACCCTAGGTCAGTCACCTCAAATTCAGTGATTCCTTCACAGTGAATGTACAAAGTCACCCATTCATCAACGTGAAGAGCTCACCAATGACAGGTTAAAGTGCCATCCATGTTCTTTAAGGACCTTGCAGTACCCAGGGGAAAAAATCTATGAACAGCCCCTCAAATCTCAGGCACACAGTGAAGAATGGCTTTTTGCTGGAGCCTACAGGAGCATGGCAGCACCTGCTGTCTAGACCTACTCAAGTGTATTCCAAAATTGGCTGTTTCTCAAAGGCAATTGTACTGAATAATCCCATGCCAAAATTGTATTTTAACTAAGAGCTAAAATATTAACTGGTAAGGAACGTGGGGAAGAATGCAGAGAAAGAACATTGTTTCATGTCTGTTGTACCACGTTTTGTACTCTAGTTGTGCTGTATTCTTATTTTACAACACAAACATATATTATAGGCTCAACCAATTATGTTGAGTCATTTTTTTGGAGGTTATCCTGAAATCTATACTGTGTTTGGAATTAAACCCCTGCTGAGTAGAATAAAGTTGGCACATTTTTTGGTATAAATCTTAAAAGAATAATTATGACTTTTTAATTAAGGCCTGACACTGTACTTTTGAGAATTTTAACTATGCCAGCAGCACCAGCTCAGGTACAGTGTTACACTAATGCAATAGCAATACTTCCCTATAGTGCAGAGGCAAAACTGGAGCACAATAGTCTTTGAGTGTGTTCTTTGACATGATGGAGATACGATCAACTGCAATATAATGCATGAACTCCATCAGTTCCACTAAGTGAAAAAGAGAGGCCTTTTAAGGTGAAGATTGCCTGTTGTTGCTTTTTCTTCATGTTTTAGCTTTCCCCTGAGCCCAGTAGGTTTTCTGTTCTGCTTTTCTGTAAACTTGAGTGTTCAGTAGCAATGCAGATTTACAAAGGTACAACTAACAGTCTCCATCAGTCACTCCATATTTCTTACAATCATAAACTTAAAGAAGTTTAAAGAAGAATCATAAGTTAAAGAAGTTAAAGAAGAATCATAAAGAAGACCCTAAAAGTTTAAGTATTAATAGAAACAATCTTTGTTCAGCTTCTTAACTACAGTGACACCACAAATTCTCAGACAGATGACACTAGCATGAGCAATACAACATACTTCATGGGTGTAAAATATTCCACTTATTGATCCTGTTCTGCAACAGCCAAAAATTGTAACTGATACTGCTGATATAACTGTTTCTTCTGGGTTTTTGTTGACAGCAGTTCTAGCTATAAACTTCACCTTACTGGCCTCCTGATCAGCACAGCTATAATGACAGTGTTTATGGTACAGACAGGTTCTGGTCCAAACTGGAATCTCTTTGCTCTGTTGCAACTGTGAACTTGACTCCAAAATTAGATGAAGCTCATTAGCCAGTTTCTGTCAAGACATGAAAAATAAACCAAGAGAAAACCATCACATGATTAATCCAATCTGCTATCAAAATGTGGCTAGTATAATCCCAGTGTTATTGGAGACTTGAACTCTACTTTTACAATGTGTTTGCAAGTACTGCAAAAAACTATTTTTAGTTTTCTTTGCTGCATGTTTATCTTGACTTAGTGTTGACAAACAGACTCTTAGGTGGCAAAAGAAAAAAAAAAAAGAACAGAATTATTTAAAATTCTTTAAAATCTAGGTTGCTTTAATATATATTTCAGAGATAAACAGAATGTAATACGCTCAGTTATGAATACCTGGCCAGAGACCAACTGGCTATTAACCAAATAGATTAGCAAGGAAGAAATGAGGGAGAAAAATCCCAACCCTCAAAAAAAACCCCAAACAATTCAGCAATTTAAGAATTGATGTTATATGAACTGTCAGGTTTAAAGGTGTTGTGAGATATTTTAAACAAAGAGCTTGATTTAAGCTCCCAGTTGAACTCTTCTGGAATTTTTTATCAAGCTCAAAGTTGTTGCAATAATAAACATTCTTGTATGTTAGTTTCTTTGTGCACAATACACAATGTTTTGAACAGCTCTGTTAAAGTGAGATTGATAGGTCAGAACATGTCTCCCTTGTTACTACATAAATGGGCCACAAGGGCATTTCAAAAACCCTCTTACTGAAAGTCTGCATAGCAAGGCCCATTTTATCACAGCTCAGCATAGTGAACTCCAGTTCACAGAAGGAAGAAAAATAGACATTATAAATCCATACAATTTAAGCAAATTTTTTTGCTAGCCAGGCTTGCAGATAGGATATGACTAGGAAATAACTGAACATAGGAATGCAATATTTTTAACAGCACATATGCCAGAAGCAAGAAAACTATACCTTAATGTCCTCAGATTACTTAAAATGCATTATATTCCTGTGTCATGTGCTCTGCCTCTGAACTTCAAAACTTCAGGAAATTACTTTTCTACTCCATGGACATAAATACAAGCATATTCGTTGTGTCAAATGTATTCAGACTACACCTTTTGAAAGACATGGATTTTATCAGGTGCTGAACAATCTTTCAAATTGCAGAATTTCAGCCAAGAACCTCACTTATAACCTGATGTGATAAGGCAGAGAAGCAATAAAGTTACAGACAACAGCTATGAAGATTTGGTAAAGAGCTGTTGCAACCCTGGGGTAATCAAATGAACACATTACAACAAATGGGGACAATGATTATATGCAACTGATTCATTATAACAAGGTTTGCTACATTTCTAAGAATGTGTCATCTGTCATGTGACATGCTGTTGTCAAATTTCAATCTGCTGTAGTAATCTAAACTGTAATTATAATCTCTATCCATTTTAGTCCATAAAGTGTTCCTCAAAAGCATCCTATCCTAAAGAACTACATAAATATCATTAATCCCTAAATTATAAATAGTGGTATATAAACAGTGAAAATGTTTATAAGAAATGAAGAATGTGAAAACGAAGAAATTAAGAAGGTGGTGAAAGCAGCAGCAGAAAAATCTGCTGCCAGGCCTTGTATAAGAATGTAACCACTTGGCATATGCTTAACTCTGTGGCTGCTGCCGAAGTCAACAGAAAAAACTGATTTTTAAAAATCCTACCCCAGAGTTCACGGGTTACAAGGTCTTATATTCAGACTTCCAAAAGTAACTTCAAAAATCTAAAAAATAGCCAAAAATGGGTGTTGGGGTTGGGGTTTTTGTTTTGTTTTGAGGGATTTTTTCTGTTTTTATTTTGTTGTTGTTGTTGTTGCTTTGGTGGGTTTTTTGGTTTGTTTTTTTGGTTTTTTTTTTTGCTTGTGTTTTTTTAAAGGGAGAAAAATTAAAAATAATGTGCCTGAGAACATTATAAAATATGCAACATTTA
Source organism: Poecile atricapillus (assembly GCF_030490865.1). Taxonomy (NCBI): domain Eukaryota; kingdom Metazoa; phylum Chordata; class Aves; order Passeriformes; family Paridae; genus Poecile; species Poecile atricapillus. Next base: position 109,102,261 of record NC_081289.1, on the reverse strand, counting down.
TTTGAATCTGATAGTGTGCAACTGAAGTACTGCTTAATCATTTTGACAGCAAGGGACAAGGAATATCTTGTGAATAACAGCTATGTAAAGACATGTATCCAGGGTATCTTTTAAAGTTACTGAATTGATAGAACCTTCACCCTTCTAATTCAGAGTCTAATAAACATTGCAGAAAAACACACTCAAATAATCGACAGTGAGGAAGAGAGACAAATTACAATGAGCAAATATGCTTCAGGCCCAAGAAATCTCCACTTTCCTTCTAAGGTTGTTAAAGCTTTGAAGTCCTAAAGCCATGAAGAAGGGCTGTTCTGTCTTCTAGCCATGAAATCTCTACATTAGTTCTTTCAAAGGAAAATGATTTCTGATCATGACATAAGCTTAACCTGACACCTATTGTGCAATATTGTATGAAGTATGAACTTGGCTTTCTGATTCTGTAAATGTTAACACGTTATATCAATAAATCCACGCTAGATAATTTTGTAGTTCTCACCCAGACAAAACACAACAAAAGCTGAAGTGATGAATACCTGAGGAAAGGCCACAGGATTTGGAAACTTCAGCCTTACTTTCTTTTCCCCTTGAAAGACCAAGGCAAACTGGTTTCATTTGATTTCATGTATGCCATGGGAAGAAACAAGGAAAGAAATGGGAAGAAAATAAATTGAGTTTAAGGAAATAATTATTCTTCCTTCCTAGGACCATGCTACAGAAAATCCACACAACCAAGGAATCTGTGGAAGGGTGAGGGTGAAGTTCCTGGGAGACTTCAGGATACTCAAGTGGTCATGAGGCTTCTTATGAAATTCATTCCTTACCCACTTCAGTGATGAAACTGGTGTCTCACAGGTCCTTGTTCAGTACCACAGTAAGGTACAAGACCATCAGTGTGCACTTCCCAAAACACAGCCAAGCTTTCCTGTGCCTCTTGAGCAGAGCTATGATCTTGAGACTACACTTTATTGCTAAACAAAGTAAAAGTCTGGTGTTGGTCTGCCACTGCCACTCTAATAATCTTTAGTGTTAAAATAAAATTGAGATCTTTCTTTCAAATGAGTTTCAAGGAAGAGTTTTTCTGAACACAAAATAGCTAATCAAGAAGAAAATGTGTTTAGTAATTTATAAAATGGTAAGTTTCACTGTAAGACATATAATACCAGTGATTTATTAAGCAATATTATTCTCATGATTGCAGCGCTATATTATTCTTACATTGTCAGGCAATCTGTAGAAATTTGTTCTGCTTCAGGCAATCCTTACCCTTGCCATACAACTGTTATGTACGTTTTTCTCATTATTGTAAGCACTTTGATCTCTCAGAAAATGTTCAGAGTCTTATCAACTGTAACATAAAACCTACACAGAGCAACATGATGACTGAAAAGATCATAACAATCACAACTGTAGTTCTCAGACAACCCAAAAGTGCACAATGGAAAAATAAGCAGGGAGGGGACAAGACTTCTTTTGACTGTCAGCAGAGATTCAAATTCTTTTAAGCATCAGATTAATTTTCTCTTTTAGAGATGTGCCATGGAGAGCTGATTTCTACCATCATCATAAGCCAGACTCAAGTAAAATAGTTCCCCTGTGATAAAAAAGCAGCATATACAATTCAGAACTCTTCTTTCAGAGAGCACTAACCACAACCCACATTACGGAGGATATACCTAACCAACCACAGTCATGAATTCATAAAGCAAGTATTTCAGTGCTTTTAACATTACATTCTGCAGACAGTTATCAATTTGAAGCACAAACTACAGTGTGATTTACTGTTAGCTGTAGGTCAGCCTTTTCTATTAATACAATAGATGTGTATTCTCATAGCGAAGAGGCTCAGAGTGTAGCCAAGATGTGGATATGTGAGGTACCTGGGAAGTAGCCCAGTACCTCAGCCATTCTTCCATTATTTCATTCATTCAGTTTCTTTCTGACAAAAGAAAAAATATTTATTCCCCAGTGCAATGCATGAAAATTAGGTTGGCCCAGTTTGAGCAGGAATCTCAGAATTAAGGTAGTTTTTAGAAAAGTAAAATTTGTTATAAGGTGACAATCAGTTTCACTGTTGTGCAAAAAAGCTCTGACTAGGGAAAAGACAGGATTTCTGTGGGCTTATTGTCTAGCACAATCTGAGTTTGTTAGCTATATGGTTTGAATTTTCCTTTGGAGAAATATTTCTTTCTTTCCTCTCTTCCAGCTTCCAGAGTTTTCCCTCCCTTTTGGTGTCTCTCATCATTTCACTATCAGTAGGTATTAAACCCGGTGTTTCACACAAGTTTTCTCTGCAAAGGGACTCAAGGAGGGCCTATAAGCACATGAAAAAAAGCTTAAAAACACAGGCAAGAAGTAAATGCTGATAGATAGAGTGGAAGCTGGTAAAAAAAGGGAAAAGGTAAATAACCTCCCAAAAGAGGGAAGTGCAGGAGTTTTAACATTTTGACAATAGTGTTTTACACCTGGAGAGACAATGCAGACACATACTAGAAAAGACAGAAAATTATCTAACCAGCTTAAAAAGAAGAGAGAAAATCACTTTAATCAGAAGTTACAGTGCTCAAGAGCAAACCCTCTAGCTTTATAAATTGCTGTTAGGAGGGGCACTGCAGTGAATCACTTTTAGTAGTAGTTGCAAGGTCTCGGCCTCTCTCAAAGGCAGTGATGAAAACAAACTGCAAGTCCAACACACACCACAAAGGGGCCTTGGCTGAGAAGCTCAGGCCTGAACTGTCACCCCTGAGGCATTTGAAGAGACCATTTTGGCTGGGCACCAGGTCTGTAACTGTGTTTGGAAGATCATCTGCTCAAGGTATTTCTTTATGCTTTTGGTTCCATGCTCGTCACACCAGAGTGGATGGACCACTAAATATGAGACACATTACTTTCCTTAATGCAAGAAACTGATGGCAACAAATATATTTTCCCTGTTATTCTACACTTTTTTCAGAAAAATATTCAGTATGTTTATCTGAAATCAAACTACTTCTATTTAATTCTGTTGGGAAAAAATAAAATTTGACTTATGAAAATGCTTATTTGTACTAGTCTGCTATACTCTTACTTGTGATGATTTTCTTATAGAAAGGCTAAGAGTGTCTGAGATTCACTATTTTTGTATTAGTGAATTTGGACCATACAAGGAACATGGTTAATAATGTGGATCTTACACAATTAAGTAAGGATGAACAGATTAGTTTAAAGGGCAAGCACCAAGCAAAAGAAGATATGTCAACATTTGCAGAATATTACCCAGGAATCTATTCCCCAGTGAGACTGGAAAATGCTCAATATTTAATGGCATTGTAACATATTCACTTAATTTATTTTTTTTCAAAATTAGAATCAGTGTAATATCATTCCATAAATTGAATGCAAATATATTCTCCCATAAAGTGGAGGAGAGATGCATGAAAATAATTTTTAGCAAGGTGTCAAAATGGTTTTGGATACAACACTGCATATATTTACTGTAAGGTCTTCCCTCAGTCCAGAATCTGGTCTTCATTACCATAATCCTCAAAATGTGCATGATGTTGGTGTTATCTTCACTCTCTAATTTCTATAAAGACCTGCAGTGACCCTCTACACTCTCTGGTTTAGGGTGTTATGATCTAGTTTAAACACAGAAGAGCAGAGGAAACCAATTCTCTGTGAATAAAGGAATGAAATCGAGAACTGTTCGAAATATACCCAAAAGACATGATTAAAACAAGAGGTTAGGTCTTGGCGCTAAAAATTTGCTATATTTTATTTAACAGCAAAAGAAGCAAAGAGAGAGAAGGAGCAAAAGAGAAAGAAAAGAGAAAACGAAGTGTGCATAGTGGGGTGGGAGGACAGGGAGAGAATGACAGGGGTTAGGTAGGCACATATATCACCCTTCCGAGGGTCCAATTGATGTCTCATTGCTCCCCTCCATCTGGTCTTGGTGGTGAGGGGCCCTCATCGCCACACCACGCCAAAAACTCTGGAATCCTGTGGATGAATATACCTCTGGGCCAGATGGGAGGGCCCAGGTGCCTCCCTTGCAGGGACCAGTTTGACACTGTCCTTTTCAACACTGTGATCTGCTGCACGGCGCTGTGGTGCTCTGCTGCAGGGTCTGGGGACCCCTTTGGGAACCTTTGGCACCCATAGTACCCCTGTGTCCCTCATGTGGATGCGGCTTCTCCCGGGGGAAGGGCCCCGCAGCTGAGCTGCTCCGCGCAGCAGAGGATGGGCACTCGCTGCCTCTCTCCAGAGCCTTTTCCCCATGCACCCAAAGCCTCTCTGCCCCCAGCCTTTGGTGTGAGGGCCTGTGTGGGCCTGGCAGCTGAGAGCCCTGGGGCTGTGCTCTCTGCTCTGAAGCTGTTAAAACTTCTGCTCTGTGGATTTATTCCTCTCCCCCAGCCCTGACTTGTTACTTTATCTTATAATCCTCATCAGCGAGCAGTGTAGGGCCTCTGTCGGAGCCCCATTCAGGGTGTGGCGGTCTTCTCTGCAGCTTTTGTAATATAGTAAGCGAAGGTCCTTCATGAGGATGTTTAAGTCATAAACTGTAATATTTCAGTGTCCAACATGGGGTTTATTTGTTTTCTAACCTGTGCTAAAAGTACCCTTTGTTACTACTATTAAAAATCAACTTTTTCCAGCAGACATGACAACATCCATCCTTTCAGGAACAGGAAAAGACAATAAAATTTCAAGTAACTAATATCTGGCTGTAAACTAATGACTTCATATTGCCAACCATTCCCAAATACCTCACAGGGAAAAAGGGATAAATTTTCCTTAATATTTAGAGAATTCTTTAATGAGTGTTAGAGATGCACACACATGTGAGTAGCTGTGAAGGGTTTTAGTCTTTTCTAGTTACTCTGTCACATGGATCTTTATTTGGCAGTTATAGTTCTAGCAAAAGCCACTCCATCCCTCCCTTTTACAACGGGAGAGGGGACAGAAAATATAACAAAGACTTCATGGTTTGAGACAAGGACCAGGAGAGATCACTCACCAAATGCCATCAAGGGCAAAACACACTCACACTCGGGATATTAACTGAATTTATTACTGAAAAAATCAGAGCAGGATAATGAGTAGTAAAATAAATTTTAATAACACTTTCCTCTCATACTTTCTTCCTTCCCAAGCTCTACTCCCTTCCCTGCAGCAGCTCAGGGAGATAGGAAATGAGGGTTATGGTAAGTTCATTACACTTTACTCCTGCTACTTCTCAGGGAGAGAAGTCCCCACCTTGCTCCAGCATGGGGTCCCTCCCACAGGACATAGTTCTCCACAAACTTCTTCAATATACCATGCTACAGGCTACAGCTCTCCACAATCTAGTCCCTTTCTCTATTAAAAAAGTAATTTAAATAGGAATAGTTGAACCAGCAGCTTTGAGTTTTCATGTGGTACATGGAATTGTCAGCTTCTGGAAAGCAAGGTGGGTATAAAAGTAATTTCATAGAATTAAATTTAATGTAAAAAGAGAAAAGAAGCATGCTTCACAGAGCAAAGAAGAAGCTTTCTTCTTATTCATTGGACCAAGGCAACAATTCACAGTGCAAGTTTCTTACCCAGCCTATACATCCCCGTTAGGGGCACATCTATGCAGCAATTTACAGGCAAACATGAGCTTGTCCTGCCTATATTACAGTCAGCTCAAAGCTGCAAGACATGTTACCAAATCTGAACTAGAATATCAACTCTGCCAGAGCACTTGCTATGTTCAGACTGAGTCTGTACTAACAAGGTTTCTAGCTGGTTTGAAGCACAGAAAAAATGAGCTGCTGCTCACCTGAGAATGACCAGGCTCAGTGTAACCTATGATCCAGTAAAGGTTCCTCATCCTGGAGGACTGCTTATGTCTCTTCGGCACAACACAGGCAATTAAGGTTGTGAAACAGCAGTGAACTGAACTTACTTAGAAAAAGCAATAAAGGATGTGAAAGTAACCTCTCAACTCTTGGTAACTAAAGACCATGAAGATGGTGTAAATCAGGGTTCTTGCCAAGAATCACTAGATATGAAGATACACATACATGTTGTGATTGAAAAATAAGGACAAAAGTAACTTCAGGAATATTTTCATTAATGGCAAAATTCACATGAAACATAAAAAAAATACTCCAATATTAGTAAACAGGAATGCTGCCACCTACACACATGCATGCAATACTTAGCATCCTCAAAATTAATCAGACTTGTCCCCAGATCACTGCTCACCTGTGTTGCCCAGCTGGCAGAAAGGCAGTACAGCAAACCCTGTGCCACCTCTTCCCAATTCACCTGGAATACACAAGGAATGTGCTGTAGATACCATGCCTTGTGCACCACCTCCCCTAATCAATGGGTTTCAGCACATTTCAGTCAGTGGGAGCTGACTATTAAGAAGGGTGTCAGGTGGCTTAGAGCCCTCCTGCTTCTACAGCCTACTACTGCATTTAAGGCACTTAGATCTGGCCAGCTGATTTCAGCTGTGATTATTAAGCCAGTGTGTGTTACTTAGGAATGACCTCCGGACCAGGAAGAGTTAATTTGTAAAATAGTGCTTTGTGAATTAAACCTGGCTTGAGTTCACCATGCTTTCCTTCTCAGGGATTAGATCCTTACTATGCAAATTCTGACTGTAGACAGGCAAATGGATATACTGGAATAAATCAAACTTCAGCACTTACATTGCTAAGAACAGTAAGAGAATATAATACACCAAGCAGATTTATATCCTGTTGGATAATCCTCCAGGATTTCCCTTGCTGAAAAGTCAGATCCAGTTTATGTCAGATGCAGTCAATAATACAGAAGACTAAAACATGGAATTCCATGTGAGTGTCAATTTCTTAATTTATAAAGGGAGAAAGTAGCTTTTCTTCAGTAACCTCACCTCCCTCAGAAGGTGACGCCATATTTTTGCAGCAGGAGAGTAACAGAAATTAGACATTTTAGAGATATGTGTTATTTAGCTGAACAAGCACTATCAAAGCAAGACAAAAATAATGGCAAGGAATTTCTGACAAGACTGACTTGCATGTGAAACAAGGTGGGGTCCCCCTCTGAACCTTGAATAGAAACATTATTTTTACCTCCACAAGAAGCCATTATCACTCTTTCACCAAAAGGAAGGTCACACCATCTTTCACAAAAGATTTTCCTGCTCATAATTGCCGCCTGCAGTGTACAGACAAATGCAATCTTTTAAAATGCTAACTGTGTTATACTTGCACCCGAGGGATCCAATGGTACAAATGTAATGTGGCCTAACCAGTTTGTCTTAGCAAGACCTTACAGTGCTGATTTGAAACAGCTGAACTAAATCAACAGTTACCTTGAGCCAAAGGCCTTTGGAGAGCAATTAGAGTCAAAGCTTGGGTTTTGAACCCAATATGCCCTGTCAGTCTCAATGATTTGTGTTTGTTGTACTCAGCCTCATTTCCTGCGTGAAATACGAGGCTGTATAAAGAGGAAAAATTCCCAAGATTAAAAAATATTTGACCTCAGTGCATTTGTGAGCATGAAAGTACACATGTCTAAATGACCATTTTGGTTTGTAGTACAAAGTTCTATTGATGTTGGCAGGCTGAGCTTCCCTGTCTCAAAGCCACATGAATGGTTTCATGTTTCAGCCAAAAAATGTTTTCCACATGCTTTAGTGTGGGCCAATTTACACAGCAGATTTTGCAGAGACTGTGGCCAAGTGCTTCATAAAGGGCTGCCTTCTTTGGGATCAGGGAAACCACAACAGACACATTGCTAATGCAATCTAATTATCTGCTTGAATATTTTTCCAGATGTATCCAATGTCTAAAAATACTGCAATAAAAAAGGTATTATTTGGCTCCTTGGACTGAAACAGTGGCATAAAGAACCTGCTTGTCTACAGGGGAAGTTATAACGAAGTAATTCTGTGACTGCTTTTAAATCAGTCAGACAAAACTGAACAGCCCAAAGGTAGGCTATTTCTTGCCTCATGTTTGGAATTAGTCTCCTAAAGAAAACCATGAATAAACAGAAGTTGTTTTTTTTGTCAAAAACTGCATCTCTTTCTTACAAGGCAATATCCGTCATTTGCAGATGACAATTTGATAGGCTCACCTAATACAAAACATCTTTTCACTGAAATGAGATGTAAGACAAAGATTCTGGGCAGTGGTATGTCGATAGTCATGTCATGAGTTATTACTTATTTTTATAATTTTACTACTAGAGTTCACTACAGGTGAACTACTAGATGGATCGATAGGATCACTCAGTACCCTTAGTACCCCAGGTCCAGACAAATTTAAAAACCAACATGGCTTTTTTCCCTAACAAGTCTTCCTAGATTCCCTGCTTGCTGTCACTGGGGACTGTTTCCTTTCTTCCTGCTAATGTGCCTGAAAAATCAAAATTTGGCATAGGTTATTCAAACAGGAACTGACCATTCAATAGATTTTTTTTTTTGCAATTCTATATCTTGATCAAGTAATATAAGTAAAAATGCAGATGTATTTTTACTTCTGTAAAATGTACAGAGTTTCTATTAGGAATAATATTCAGTTTGCATAACCTGCAACTCCAGAAACACAGAAAAGAAAGACCTGTTTTAAATGCTTTTACTTCTGTATTTTACAAAATATTTACAATAACAACTTTCATAATCTGTACAAGAATATTTTTAGGATTATTTTAGGATATAATCAAAAGATATGTTTAATTATTCTTTTTAATATCTTACTTTTCCTTAGTCTAGTACTTATTGGGAAAAAACAAAGATGAAGCAGTAACTTAAATTTGTTTTCTGAGTATTCTCAATCTCAACCACAAAAATACACACAGAACAAAAAAAATCCCAAACAACAAAAGCAAAACAAAAAAACAAAATCAACCAAACAACAACAAAAAAACCCACACACAAATCCCCGAAACAGTAGGAACAACAACCTTTATTTCCTCACAAACCACTAGAATGAATGAGTACTGGTGCCAAGGTAATAGTCTTAAATAGGCTAGAGCTGAAGTTGTGGCTGGTGAATCTGAACACAATATAAGAAGAATGCTGAAAACCACATGGGAGACCAAGAAGAATCTGCTGTGGTATTTTTGGCATTTCAGTGTTGTTCTTGAGTTATTTGAGCTATTTCCATGCTCAAATAATGATGTTTGTCAGATGCCATTTACAAGAGGCGGTGGTTATGTGTGTACTCTTAAATACTTGCATTAGAAGCATTTGCCAGTCTTATGACTTGGCTTATTGGATGAGGAGTGGCAACAGTGGGATAGAGAGATTAGTCCAGAAACAGATAGTTTGGCACCTTTCTAGTGGTTTAAATCACTGCTTGTATGTTTAAGAGGAAAATAAACTTCGTCAGGTCACCTGACTTGTCTCACGACATTGACTTGCCACAGCTCAACATGCTTACTTTTATTTTCATAAAGCAAATTCATTGGCTTTCAAATAAATTCCAAGAATTTGAGAAACAGTAGAATCTATACATTGTGCAAATATTTGCAGTAAAATGATGTCATGTAATACTGAAGAAATGTTACTGGTCATGTATAAGCACATTTGAGTCCATCTCACACACATGCAAAGCAATTATGTTATGAAGTTGTCAGTCAATATTCAAAATACTAATGTTTTAAACAGGTTATAGAGGTTGTAAAAACCCTCAGTTAGAAGTGCAGATGAACAGTCACTGATTAGCAAAAAAAGTAAAATTTGCAACTCCCTCTAATAAAAATGAGATTTCAAAAGTTTTGCTATGGAAACACTCCCTTGACAGCATATTTTTTAACTAAGTCAGACATATTGTACTATATGCTAATGTATGCTAATATGTTTAATGTCTATGTCTAATGCTACTCTGTAGCATTTTGACTTTTTTTTTTCCCACACTGAGACCAAGCTACTAAGGCAAACAGAGAGTTCTGCAAGTTAAGACACATACCTGTAGACAAAATTATACATGAGGCCTGAATCCAACAGATTCATCTGTCATGCATGAAAAAATGAGAAAAATTCTTCTGTTCCTTCTTTATTTCTCTCTCATGTAAAATAGTATGCTCAGTTAATTGAGTTAACATTTACCTTTTGTTACCTTTTGAGAAGCAGCTCCCCCTAATTTGTTTCTATAGCAAGGAGAGATTGCAAGAGGCATTTAACTGATTAGCATACCTGCTAGAAAAAACCAAAAACAACAACAAAAAAAAAAAAACCAAAAAAAAAAAAACCAGAAGCAATTTGGGGATTTTGTGAAAAGGTTTAGCTATTAGCAAGACTTAGCTATCAAGCAAGCTGAAGTGTCCCATTGTTACTTAAAGACACCACTGTCTTTATTCTACGCTATATGTACCACATTGACCTAAAGTACTTGCGTCCAAAAGCCAGTATTTTCAAAAATATGTGTTGCTTTACATTAGTCTTGCAAATTTCCAGCAAAATACTAATGCGTTAAAAGCTAAGCTACGTTAAAAATGTTTTAATTGCAGGTAAACCTGGTTAAAGACCACTGCTTATAACCATTTGTGAGAGATGCTTTTTCCTGAGACCTTTTGGATAATCACATATAAAAATTTCTCTTTAGACCATCTCTGGAAGAATGATACATATTTTAAAAATTAAATTATTTTAAATATTTAACTAATCTAGAACATACTGATACAGTAAGGAGAAGGAGTGATTTCACAGTTATGCTAGAAGTTTATGGGAAGTAACCTCCTGATATTTCAGTCTCCGTCTCCATTTTTTTCTTTGTCTCCTTGTCCTTTTTCTTTCACCTCATACCTTTATCTTCTTCCTTTATCAGTGGTTCTTCTGCTCCCAAGACTGACACATTTTCCAAGACAGTACAACTTTGCTAAAGAAAGTCATGGGTGAAATTAGGGATTCTTCCTGTTTCTTGAGAAAAGGATGGAAAGAGTAAAGGACAACTGGAAGGTCTGGTCGACAAGGGCAAGTGGAAGATCAGCCTGCAGAAAGAACTAGGTAGCATCTCTAAAAAAAGTTCACAGCACAATTGAAACCTTTGAGTATACCAAATTGACATACCATAATGTAAACATGACCCTATACATAGTAATATTGACCATGATGAAATACCAGGTGTGTTTTAGTGTCCCCTATTTTCCTCTAATATTTTTTTTCCTTTCTAGTTTGTCTCTGTTTTTGTTTTCTCTGGGTTTTTTTCAGTGAAGAAATTGTCTCAGCTTCTTCCTACTGTTCCCTCCTTTGACCTTTCCTTTTACCAACTCCTTTCTTTCAGTTTCTTCCAGTTATTTTGCTTTGTCCCACTTCCAGAAGTTACCGTCTTACTAAAGGCTGATAGATTTCTATACAACAATAAGAACCAATGAAGTAAAGGCACAGTAGCAAAAGCCATGAGGGAGAGTGCATTTTGCACATTTCTACTTTTATGTGGCATTACCACACAAGGAAATATATTTTCCATTCAGCTGATAAAAATTACTATTTGAGGCATGGGATTTTGTTTCTCTTGCTAGACAAATAATACCTGCATAGTTCCAGATGCAAGCTCTGGGCTCCTGGCTAATTGCACATTCTAATGAAACTGAAGAGTTCCTATCCAGCGCAATACCAGGAAAAGTTAGTTATGTCAATACTGGGTATTAGATACTGATGTGAGAAACCAATTACCTTTGTTCCATTCTGCTGACTGTAACCTGTAAACAACAACAATCGTACTCAAATACAGGCTTGTTTTTTAACATGAAATAAGAAAAGAAAAGTTGTTTTGGGAAGTCAAGAAAGATAGAGAATTTCAAAGTTGCAAAACAATTACATAGGACAAACTCAAACTCTTAACTTTTCACTGATTTTCCTGAAGTTGCAAATGTTTCATATTATGCTCCTATTATTGTGGGTGCCACTGAAAATAATACTTCGGCATACAAAAGTGCTTGCAAATAAATGGAGAAAATCTAAGAGCAAATACGATGCTAAGTATTCACATGCTGATATTTTGTAGAATTTAATTTCAGAAAACTGTCAGCCTCATAGTAGAAGAAGATTTGACATGATTCACATAGTTCTGGAAAACCTGTCAAGGAGGAAATGAAGACTTTAAAGCACAACAGAGAAAGGCAGAAAGATGTTCAGACTCTTCTGAAGACTCTTCTCTACCTACTCACTGAGGTAGCCCTTGCTGACACAGCCACTCACTTTACATTTATTGTTGTTGTTGTTTACATCTAGTGTTGCACACTTGCAACAAGTGCTGTGGAAGGCTGACCCCTGTCAGGCTAGGGTTTTCCTCTGCTCCCCCATACAAAGAAAGCTAGACAAATAAAGTGCTTTGTGTTGCAAATAATTCCCAATAATAATACATAATGATGTTTTGAATTTGCTTACTCTGTAGAAAGTTATTAAGTTCACAGCATTTACTTATATCTTAGCAGAGTACATCTGTCATTTCATTCAAGAGCAGGCCTATGGGTAATCATTTAATCAAAACCTCTGCTGTGATTGCTACTCGTAAAGAAAATTACAAAGCAGCAGCAACTTCAAAGCCAGGATTACAAAGATTAAATAGGAGCCGCTTTTTGCTAAGTGTTGGGTAAGAATAAATTACAGTGTCCTTATATTTGAAGGAAGGTAGAGTGGGAGAATTATTCATTTTGCCTCACGAGTATTTCCTAATTTTCATTTCCCCTCTGCATAGTTACAGTAAATTACAAAATTAAAAATTCATGAAAAACTTCTTAGCAGTAAAGAGACAGAAATTCTAATGGTCATACAAGAAGATACTTTGTACTAGATCTACAACCTGGAGTAATAAGGGTGTTTTATTTAATGTTGATTTTTTTTTAAATAAAAAGACACTCTCTCCATCATTCTTACAGGTCGCCACATTGAAGTCTGAAAAAGTACAAACTTATGTACTTTCCTCTTAAAAGATACAAAGCTGTACACAGTATACAGATTCATACCAGCAGCTCCAGATGTAGGGAGATTGGAGAGTAAGAAACTTGTCAGACTGGAGTTCTGATTTTTAAACATGCTTGTAGGGAAATACAGAAAATCTGAAAAGAGCTGCAAGCAATTAATTTAATTTCAAAAGACTAAGAACATTCATTGTGAAATACAATACTGAAGTAAAATTACTACAACTCTTTATCAAAATAACTGACCTCATACTGATAAAAACACTTCTATCTATATTATCTGTTGACATCAAATGTACTGTCAAATTATCTTAATTACTATACAGTCATGTCACACAGAGACCTCCCAAATACAGTGCTTTAAAGTTAGGAATGCAAAGACAGAGAGAAGATTAGACACTGAAGCAACAGAACAGCTTCATTTCTGAAGGGTAGGAGCACATGGATAAAAGAGGATGATGCTGCTGCACTACAAATATATTCTGTCAGCCAACTGCTTTTCATATTTACATTCCTTCTCCCAAAAGTCTGCTATATCTGGCTACATGTAGCTTCTATTTTAGAGCTGGCTGAAACAGCTGTGATTGCAATATATGTCTCATTAATCTTAGCCTTTTATGTTAAAACTAACAGGGGCATGCAGCAGAACATCTAGGCTGAGTTTAAATATAAATTCAAATTATATTTTTATGGTCATTCTTTCCCTGTGATACTCTTCATTCTTATCATTGTACTGAAACTGTTTAAAGAGACAGAAGGAAGATGAAGGAGAAGCGGAAAGGGAAGGGGCTCCTGAGAAGCAGTGCTAAATGCACAGAGAAGATAATTAAGGCTTATATTGCACAAGAGATGTGCCCAGGTGTACTTTGTTACAAATGTGGGCAAGCATTAGGAGCCTATGGCTGTTTTGGGAAGCAAAAAAGAGTAAACTTGAAACAGTAGTTTCATGTCCCGAAAACTATTTCCATACTTCCAAACTTCTATTTGATGACAAAATATTGAGAAGGAAACGTTGTGTGGTCTTCATTCTCCCTATTCTATCAGCTACAATTCCTTAAGAGCAAAAGAGGTCCTGTGGCCCAGAATAACCTTGTACCTTATTTCCCACAGAGACTGTACAGTCAGACTGCTCTATGTGTTTCAGTGAATCCTAATTTCCTTACAGTTCACCCCATGTACCCAATTCTCAGAAACTAATTTCTTGGCTAAGCGAAATGTGACTTGCATCACAACAATGAAATATTCATTCAGCATACTTTACTTCAATACCTGCTCATTTCAGACTAAGGCTCTTGCTTTAACTTCATGATTAAATTTTATTGTAACACACACATTCAAGTATGAGTAGCTCAGGATTATACTAAAGTAAGAAATCAGTGAATTTGCCTTTATCCTAAAAACCCCATGAGGAGGCTTCAACATCAAAAGAATGCCTAAGTTGATTTGATGCTTGTCATCAATATTTCTCCACAGGATCAAACTAATTGTGAGTGTGTTAAATAATACTGACCTCTAATACTCCTTAATCTTTTTCATTTTCCTCCAACACATTAAGGAGTTTACATAAAAAGTAACAGAAATAGGCTTGTATGTATGTCCATTTGTATTCTTGTTTTTAAAGAGACAAGGGGGAAAAGAGCTGCTATTCAGTAAGCCACTAGTGTCAGGATTGAGTTTTTTACTATATCTGTTTCCAGCACATAGAAAATTGAGTTGAAATTTACATCTAAAATTCTAATTTTGAAATACTTATGAATTTACAGCTATAAAATATGCTCAAATGTATCTAATATTCAGGATATAAGAAATTTATGGTTTATTGTTCTCTTGCCCCATCATAAAAGCATCAATTTAAATGATGTTATATTGACATGGTGACCATGTTGGAACACACTTATCAATATTAAGCACCCAGTCAAGCACATCAGCAGGTATTCTTTCTATATACATTACTTGTTTTGTGTACTTAACATATTTTGTAATATGTTAAGTATACAAAGATATGCCAGGGTACTATTTACATTTCAACTTGATTAACCTTTAATAGCCACAGTGCTCTGCATTTCGCTTCTTTACAATAGCACTTCTGGGCTAGATGGCAAGGGAAAGAAAACTTGAAAGCTTCAGGCATGTGAAATACTAGTCCTACTTGTAAATATCTAGGAATAGGTCTACTAACAACAGCACTTGAAGAGCTGTAAACAGATTTCCTTGCACTCTCCATCATTACAGCAGCAACCTGCTCAACCCAGCACTGAACACTAACAGCCTCTCAGTTTCCAACATCCCTCAGTGAACAATCCAGCAATGCACCATATAACCTGCCATCCTCCTTCAATCAAATGGGCTCCTGCCATTACATGAGCCACCAAAGATCATGCCACAGTTTAAGTAGCCACTCTCCTTGCTCATAACAGCAACAGTGGGCCAAGGCCACTGCTGGAAGAGGTGACACCGAAGATTTACTCTCAGCATAGACTAAAGAGTCATTCCTGTGAGGATGTAGAAAGTTAGCTGACATGCCACAGATCCTCTCCACTCATTGTAACACATCCTTAAGAGTTTTATCTTCTCTAATATCTGACTTGTAGGGACACTGTGCTTCTAGGAGCACATATCCATAAAATGTTATTGGATACAGCTTAGGTAACACGATGTGTGGGTTTTTCACAGGTTCTGTAAATACGAAAGGGAGAAAAACAACTTGTTTCTCCAAGGAACGGTTCACCCTATTGAAATTTTTTTTAAAAAGTGAAGTCCCTATTCTGTAAGTTTAGGTATTTGATTCTTGATGCACAAACAAAGTTGCCAACACATTATGAATAAATCAGATATGAGACCATCCTGCTGCAAGTTCACCAACAAATTTAGTTGTACCACTCCCTTACTTTTCCTCAGCAGATACTATGACTTCACTGTTCAAATGAGTAATTTTTCAATACATAGAGTTAACTATGACTTCAGTTGTGCTTTTTGTGGCCTTTTTCTACTATACACATCACCAAAAATACAAAAAAAATGTTAGTAAATTTAAAGAATGATTGAAGTAAGATGTTTTTTAATATGAAGTTTAGAAGATCTCAATTTATTCATCTCTCAGAATACAGACTGAGAAATGTCTTGATGACTGTGTGTAAAAAATCACAAAAGGAAAAGATAATTGATGCTGGGAAGCTTTTTAATCTTTCTGCCTAGGGTGTAATAAGAATCAAAAGCTGATTAGCGAAGTTAGATAAATCCAACTTTGAAATAAGGCATAATTTACTAACTCTGAGAGGAACTGAACAGAGAAACAGGTGACTATGAAAAGTCAACATGACGTGAAATGTTTTGAGATAAAATTAAATAGCTTGTAAAAATTTCCTTCATTTAGATCTGGAACAAATTTTACGATTAGAAAGATAAATCAGAAAACATAATTTTAGAATTTTATGGCTGTCTACTTGCTTTCCTAATCAGGAACCTGTGGTTTTAATTATATATGATTCACATTGTTATGAAAAAAAAAATTTCTTGGACTGTCCTCATGATATCATGGTCATTTTCAATTGTTTAAGGCCCTCAAACTCTAATGACTTCCCAGTAAAAAAGAAAATTGCATTGGTAGATTACTAAACAGCATATGCTACCTACAAAAATTTTCCTCACCACCCTATTCAGAGTTTTTAGAAATAACCTCCAGTGACAGCCACTGTCAAAGCACTCACGGATCAATAGTAAAGAATAATTATTATCAAACTTCAGGAGGTCACCTGTAGCACCACAGGTTTACATTACTTTGGTCTAGGCTTTTCTTTTCATTTGCCTCAATCATGTTTTGGTAAAGGGAGTGAACAGCATCTGTAAAAGGATAGAAAAGATCCTTTTCTGAGTCACTTGAATAGCAATACTGTTTATACCACAGAGCCAGCTTTGGAGTCAAAAGGAAACGTTTCCTATGTTATAAGAAATTTGGATGTCTCTGTCTTCCTTCACAACTGGGAGGATGGTCAGTCTCCTGGAGCTGCCCCCACCTACGTCACTTCCTTTTGTAGGAATCTCAGGCATTGACGACATGAAGGTGTTTCCTGATCATTATCAGTGACATACAGGAAAAGCGAAACATAATATGCAAAGTGGCCATCCCACAATGATATGACCTGACAGAGTTCTGGGGTTCCTCCTTCTAGAAGGTTTTTTTGTGTATATGCATTGAATGACACACTCATGACAAAAACAACATTATGCCCTTTCTATGCCTTCTTTGTGACCCTACGAGCTACCTCAGAAAGTCATAGATCGAGTCAGCAAGATATAACTATTGTAAAGCAGAACATGCCATACAGATGCCACCTTCATGTCATATGAAGGTGCGTGACTATAGCTTTGGCTGAAGAGAGAAAGCAAAGCCTAATCTGTAAGGAAGTACAAAACCATTGAGAACTCCTACACCTAATGAGATCAGTATCATAACTGTATTTTTTGGGGGGAAATGCTACAGCTATTGCAAACATAATTTCGTTTTCAAGTAGTTAGACAAAAATTGTCAGACCTAGGTTATGTAGCTTTTATTTAATTGCACTTATTATTGGTTAAATTAATAAGTATCAGAACTGAAATCTGGGCTCCATGGAAACAAAAACTCTAATTCCAAAGCAAGTTGATGCTTTTGAGAAAAAAGGGCCTATTTTCACTAAGTTTCTATTGTGCTTATTGTCCTTTGAAAAGGAAATTACCTCATGAAGTATATATTAAATATTCCATGCAGCTTTCCCAAAAGCAAATGCTTAAACCCAAATTCTCATTAAAGTACTGCTAAATGAATTAAACTTCATTTGAGATTCCCTGTCCTTTAACTTTTTTCCCATCGTCTCAGATGTCTGAGTAGTTTCAGACAGATTATATTTTTGCCTGTTCTTGCAGTGGTTATTGCTAGTTGGAGCTGGGGAAAAAAATAAAGTGGTTTAAGGGCATAGTTTCCCTTCTTCCCTCATTCCTCAAGCTCAGCAGTGTAGAAGCCTGTACACAAATCCATAACACTTTTCCCTTGATAATAATGACCACAAGATTCAGGACACGACCAGGAACATTAGTATTACTAATAATAAAAATAAAAATAAGTACATAAAAACAGCCTTGTGATCAAAAGCAAAGACCTGAAACAGAGCTATTCAACCTGCTTCACAATGAGCAAACTCATTGATGTGAATAACCACATTAAGAAGGTTTCCAGTGCCTGAGCTAGGTCAAATATCACAGCACACAGTACTGGACAACCACATAGACACTCTTCTGTTCATAGCTTGCAGACAAGTGTCCTCATTGTTACACTCTGAATTCTCAGAGCTGCACAACACTTCCTTTCACAGCTGCTCCTGACTTCACAGCAAAGAGGTGACTAAAGACATAATAACTTTCTGAAACCATTGCAGTTAGCCAAACAAGCAAGGAAATAATCAGGAGACCTAGGTCTCACTGTGACCAGCTATAAATGTGAAGTTTCTTTCAAAAGCACCTCCAATCAATGGTGTTCAGTGTACAGGACTTCCTACTGAATAATCTTCCAGAGTTTTTTTTCTTGGAATTTTGATGGCAGCTACCAATCTTTACTGAACATACGCCTCCCTGCATCATAAGCAAGCACTTAACTAAAAAAAAAATAAAAAAAAATAAATAAAAGTGAACAAGTGAATTATTTTTCTATACAAAAATGAACAGGATTTGTTTATTAGAGAAGGAAAGACACACATGCCATGTTCATTTATCATCCAAAACTTCACACTAATCTCTTTAAAAGGCACATTCTAAATCCACTGCTATATTTCCTTTCCTCTTCTACTCCAGGACACCCCAGAGCTGAACCCAGCATTCCAGATGTGGCCTAAGCAGTATTGAGTACAGGGGAGCAATCACTTTCTTCAACCTGCTGGCAGTGTTCTGCCTAATGAAACTCAGGATGCTGTTAGTCATTTTTGATGAGAGGGTGTATTGCCAGCTAATGATCAGTTTTTTTCCTCCTAGAAACCCCAGGTCTTTCTCAGCATAGCTGCTCTCAACAGGTCTCCTGGGAGTTGTGTACAGGTGCCTAAGAGTGTTCCTTCTCAGGGGCAGGATTAATATTTTCCCTTGCATACCTGTGCAAGATTCTTTCTTTGCTTAGCTCTCCATCATGTCAAGGTCCTCTGGATGGCAGCACAGCCCTCTGGCATTACAGGCACTCCTCACAGTATTATATTGTCTGCAAGCTTGCTGAGGGCACACTCTGTCCCAGTGCAGAGTCCATTAATGAGGATGTTGCAGCAGTGTCTTTGGTAGAGTCCCCTGAGGTAAACTGCTGATGACAGCTTCCAACTGGACTTTGTGCCTCTGATCACAACACTCTCAGCCACTGAGCCAGTTTTCCATATACCTGCCTGACTATTTATCTAATCTGTACCTTGTTAGCTTGCCTACAAGGGTGTCAAAGACCTTAGTATAGTCAAGGGGAACAAGATCAACTTTCTTCTTCTCATGAAGGCTATCAGATTTGTTAAGAGTATCTTCTTCTTCTTAAATATATGCTGATATTTCTGATTACTTATTTGTCTATTGATACTTATTTCTCTATCACTATATGAGGTTGTAAGATTGCACCAAGTAGCATGCCGTTTAAGATTAGAATGACATCTTTTATTTTACAGGTTGCAAAAACCCCTCCCAATTGCCACAGCCTTTCAAAGATAGTCAAGGTTGTCCTTGCAATGGCATTAGCCTGCTTCATCAGAATTTGTGGGTGCAATCCACCGGCCCCCACAGACTTAAGTCCACATTTTCATGTGCTCTCTCTAGGCTGACACTGTTTCCCTTGTTCCAGACTTCCCCTTTGGTCTCAGAGCCCTGTCTTTCCTAGGGCATGTGTTAGCAGTGATAAATGAAGTAAAAGAACCATTGAGTACCTTAGCTTTTTCTGCGTGTCTTCATGATGTGCTTTACCCCATTTTCCAGTTTTCTCATGTTTTCCCTAGCCTTCCTTCAGGAAGTTTTCCTTGGAAGCTACAGGCACATCAAGAGCAACTGGAAAGAATTAGACTTGTGATTAAACTCTTAGTTCAGCATACACAATTAAAATAGTTAAAGCCCTCCAATAGTTAAAGACAAGAATACACAAGGACAAACACCTGTGTGTGATTTGATACAGGCAGATGACCTGAATCACAAAACCAGAGCTGAAATGCAAAGAATAAATGTATCAATTACCTCACCAACTGGAGGATCCTGAAACAAGGCTGGGCAGGAGAGACACAGAATGAGGGCTCAGGTGCCATCAGGCTCTGTCCAGCCCTAGTGGGCAGCAGGGCTGCTGCTGTGCCCATTTATCCAGGGCCTGAGCACAGTTTAGCACCATGCTGTGATCTCCCTGTGCTTTTTATGGTCTCTGCTTTGATCTCCCTCCCCACAGGGAGCTCAGGCATGTCTGGGAAAGGGCCTACAAGTCTCTGTAAACACCTATGTTACCTCTACACAGGAATTCTACTTCTCCAAACAGATAGAGGATAAACAGCAGTAGATTTAATATATAATTTCCCACACTGATGTTCTCCAGGCTTTGGTATTCCCAGCTGCAAGGTCACTCGAGCAAATCTATCCTCTCCTCCCCAGTCTTCTGCTTTCAACTCTTTCCTCCCAACAACCAACAATGTTAGTTGAAAATTGCATCAAAAATACAAACAATGACTATTAAGAAACATTGGAAAGAAATATTGTATCTTTATCAAGTGTCTTGAAGTCATAATCTGAAAAAATTGATCTGGTATCCATATGATACCACTATTTCTGTTTCATTCTTTAATATTCTTCAACAGAGAGTTAAATTCTGTCCGAGTGAGCACTAAATTGTTATGAAATTCAGTGAGGCTGCAGCTGTTAGTTGAGATAAGTAAAATTTTCACAATATCCACATTCACTAAATTTATCAATACTCAGACATTTGGCCTAAAATTTCCTTGAAAGAAAAAATATGGATTTTATGTATACCCAGCCATTTGGCTACAACATCCTTGAGAACATGCAGACAGGTTTAGTATTCATTAGTATTCAACAAGGTTTGTAGCTCCATGACCTCTGATTTGGAAAGACATCAGAAAGAAGCATGTTTCATATGAAAATTCCTGCATTAGTGATCCAAAGAAGACAAGAGCATAAAGCAGTAGCTTAAGTCCTATTCCTGAAATAATGCTTCTGCCCTCTGCATAACTCTTAATTATAATTTCAAGAGATTTTTCTCCCTAAATTAGATTTGTAACTATTCAGCCATAACCACCATCGACAATATGTTCCATCCAACCCCGAAAATGTCCCAAGGCTTCAAGGTTAAGCTGCTTCTCCAAACAGGCTTCCTTCCCTGGTGATCCAGGAGAGATCAATTGCTGAAGTGCTTTTTTGTTGGCAAGCATGTCCTGAACATCTTTGTCAGTTTTTATAGTTTCTGCTGGCTTTGAAATATAAGAGGTTCCACATAACAGCCTGCAGTTTTGTGACTGCTTCTCACTCTCTGATTTGCCATATGATTAGTACTCATTAGCAATGCTTAACCAAAGGAGATGGTGCTCCCAACTTCATTTTTGAGATCTACTGCCATCCAGAATCTGTCTGCTACATCCTGCACACATGTAAGAGCTGATATAAAAGCATCCCACTAATTTGAATATTAACTTTTGCTTCCAAATCTACTAAATGTTCAGAAAACTGGGACAGGTTATTTCCTTTATCTGCACCTTGCAAATCTTTAGAACCATAGAATTTGGAGGTGGGAAGTGCCTCCCACAGAGACTCTTTGCAAATGAAACAAAGCAAAGTAGAAACAGATCCTGGAGTAATAGGTTTTGCATATATATTTTCAATAAATTAAAAATATAGGACTAATATGAAAATCTTAAAGTTTTGCAAAAACATAGCGTATCTCCTTAAAAAGATTAAAACACCAATAAAACCGTTCTTAATATTTTAGTGTTTTTACTGTGTCATGAACATGTTACTGATACAGTACTTTTCTAAAGGACACAGGGCAAAGGGCCATTTCCTTTTAAGCTGTAAAATGACTTTCAAGCAAGCTACAGATAAAATTGCTGATTTACAAAAGCTTTTATCAGACTTATGATGGATTTTACAGAAGCGGAACTCTATATGACCCATGTGATTTGTTTTCATTTACAAAGGTGGAAAGGCTTTGAATTTAAAAATGGAACTTTTTCTTCTCATGCCAAATGTAAACAATTTAACATCCATTTCCCATCCAGAGATTTTAGCAGTTCAAAAGACTTCATATGAATCTTATCTGTATTATATTTCCTGCTGATTGGCAGTGCTTCACGCTTCAAATTGAAAGCCAAAAATGTGTTGGCTCTGAATGGAGACAGGAAACAAATAACAAAGAAAACTGGGAAATAAACATAATGAGTAGTTATGAAGTGCTGAAAACCATACTTAGTGTTTGAGTTCTTGTTAGCTCTTGAGAATCAAATGTTGCCATATTGATTTATGTCTGGGAAGTCTTGTTTAGAATAAAAGCATAAACAAAAGCCTTTGAGTATTTTGTCAACAAGAAAACATAGTTTATATTATCTTCAAAGCTCATGTCTATTCCTGACTTGACTGATTCCATGCTCCTTACTGTGAAGCACTTTGTTATTTCCATGAGAGGTGCACGTTGCATGCAGTAATTACTTTTCCCAGGGGTAGTGCATGGATCTATTACTCACAGTCAGTCAAATGATTTAACGAGACCAACGTTCAGCTCAACTGAAAAACCCGTCCTGGGTGTCATCATGACTGGAAACAGAACTGATGCATTCTTCCACAGCAAGCAATGCAGCTATTGGGAAAAAAAAATATTAACTTCATTACCCCTAAAAAAATTTCTTCATATTCTTCCTTGAAAGCCATGCAGTTCCAAATAATTTCTAAAAAAAAAAAAAAAAAACAAAAAAAAAAAACAAGCAAGAAAAGAAAAGAAAAAAGGAAAAAAAGGAAGAAAGAAGACAGAGAAACTGGTATGTTCTGTGGTACAGTTTAAGTCAACTCATTCTAATGCTTTGTGTTCTGCATTACTGAGACCTTCCTTCCTTCCTTCCTTCCTTTCCTTCCTTCCGCACTTCCGCACTTCCGCACTTCCGCCCTTCCTTCCGCACTCCCTCCCCTCCCCTCCCCTCCCCTCCCCTCCCCTCCCCTCCCCTCCCCTCCCCTCCCCTCCCCTCCCCTCCCCTCCCCTCCCCTCCCCTCCCCTCCCCTCCCCTCCCCTCCCCTCCCCTCCCCTATTATTTCAATAGGAATGGTCACTATACAAGCACAGTCCAGACCCCACCCATCAATAATAGAACATAAACTAACACTGGCCATGGACTCAAAAATTTCCCTTGGTACTCATGAACACTAGTGCCTCCTGCAAGTCAGAGGAAACAGTCTTGTCTGTCTTCAGGACATCCATGCAAACCTACTTTCTTTTAAATAAAGACATATCCTCATTATCAGTTTATAGACTTTAATTCAGCAACATCATCACATGATGAATGCTGACCAAATGCCTAGTGGAGAACAAATCCTTTTTTATATTATATAGAGTATCTTCACAAAAGCAAAAAATGGCGTGATTACAAACTTTGAGATCTTACATGTTACATTCTCCTTTTCTTCTTTTACTTACTCTTTTAATATTATTAGTTAAAATTTCGCTTAGCTTTTGCAGTACCTGCATAATAACTGCACAATGATCTTAGAGGTCTTTTCATACCTAAATGATTCCATGACCCCATCTTTTCTTCTTTAGCCATGTCAATCTCAACCAATTCTCAACTACAAATTATTAGCCATTTTGACTTTGCATTCTGCTTAGCAGAAACCCAACTATCCCTTTTTAAATATGACTATCAAGATTTGTGCATGGGGGAAAGGAGGAAGAGGGCTTCTTCAACTGTAAAATATACCATTAAGCAATGTTTCTGTTTTTCCAAATGCTGCTGTTTCCTGGACTTGGCCTTTAAGCTGGAGTAAGACAACAATATTCATATGTTCAAGGTCTGTTGCTGCCTCAACACAAAGATTATATCATTAGAACAAAGATAGCAACAATACCCTACATTTAGAGGGAGACAATAGGCTAAAAACCCATGGATGGTAAGGCATGCAGCAGAGGAAGGGTCTCCCTCTTCAAATAACCTCCTTTGTGCTCTGTGCTTTCACACAGGAAAGTGTGGGAATGAATCAGGTATTTTCTTGTGGAGAATGATGCCAGCCCTTCACTGACATTTCTAATACAGTTGCTTGCAGTCACACAGTGAAAGAATTGGGAAGGATTTGAGTACCACTGAGGATTTAGCCATCCTTCCAATCACAAGCTTTCTCTTTGTAATGTCCTTCAGCCTTCATCAAGAAAGGAAAATATACAGCCCAAATGCTTACTGGCTATGAAGTACTGCTACCATGTAAAGTTCTTGTTACAGCAGTTACATTTGGTAAAAAGGTCTCAATCAGCTTCATATTTAAATTTGAAATTCAACAAGGGCAAATGCAGGATTCTGCACTGAGGAGGAATAACCCCAGGCACCAGCACAGTCTGGGGGCTGTTTTGCTTGAAAGCCGGTCTGTGGAGAAGCACTTGGGCTCCTGGTGGACAACAAGCTGTCCATGAGCCAGCAGTGTGACCTGGTGGCCAAGAATGCCAATGGTGTCCTGGGGTGCATTAGGAAGAGCACTGCCAGCAGGACAAGAAAGCTGATCCTGCCACTCTACTCAGCCCAGGTAAGGCACATCTGGAGTTCCATGTCCAGCTCTGGGCTCCTCAGTACAAGACAAGGAGCTCTTGAAGGGAGATTAGCAATGGGCTACAAAGACGATTAAGGAACTGAAGCATTTCTCTTATGAGGAAAGGCTGAGAAAGATGGAACTCTTCAGCCTTGAGAAGAGACAGTGTATCTATGTATGTACCTGAGGATGTATCTATCTATGTAGGAGTCCTGAGGATGGATCAAGACACTGCTTGGTGGTGCCGAGCAACAGAACAAAACACAACAGGCACAAACTTATGCACAGGAAGTTCCACCTGACCAAGAGCTGTGGAGTCTGCCTCACTGTGGAAATGTAAAAGAGCTCTTTGAACACAATCCTGTGCCAGATGCTGTAGGATGACCCTGACTGAGCAGGGAGGTTGGACCAGATGACACCCACTGGTCCCTTCCAGCCCTACACATCCTGTGATTCTGTGACAGCTCTGTGACAGAAAAGGATATGGCTAGCAAGAATAGGGAGAGGAGTGCAGATAAGCATTTTCTGTAATATCTGTGGCTTTTTAAAGCCATATTTTCTCAAGTAACCTGAAAGATTAAAAAATGAGTGGTTTGCATGCTTGTATATGTACAAATTTTGTCACTGTACTCAAACAGGAAACTTGAAAAGTCACATTACCACCACTCTCCTACCTGCAGCAGAGACAATACTTTTACTCTAGAACAGGAGTTCTAGAGTCCTTCCAAAAAGGCACAACTACAGAGCTGTCATGCATTTTCATGCCTATAGAATTGCTTCTACTTTAGGAATCTTTTAAATATACATATATATTTATTCATTTTGGTTGAAGCAAAACAATTGTACTTTAGGCACATGGGGAAAGAGCAAAAGAAGAGACAGGGTGTTTAATTACAATAGAGCATGCATAAATTTAGCAATATGCATGAAAATAGATGCAGAATATCAGTAAACAATCAACAGAATTCGCTGGAAAACAAAAGAAAAAACAAGACAAAACCCCAACAATTTTCACAGAAACCTATACTGAATAACCTCCTAAATTTCATTTTGGTTTAAGTTTTCAATATTTTGCTATATTTCACCTGTTAAAGTTTGTGATCTCCACTCATATCCTCAGGTTCTGCTGCAGAATGGTGAGTTACTGTTCACAACTGACATCTTACCTAAACACTGAAGCTTTTAGCTCTCTATGAGAAGATGTGTTTTTACAAGATTCTGAAGACCAAGACATCTCTCACCTCTTCTCCTAGGAGTCTCAGAACTGCACAGACTTCTTCCTAACAACAATTTCTGCCTACATTTACGAAAGCTTGAACTTAGTTTAAAGATGCACAAAAAGCAAATAATTGTTTTATGTTCTTGCAGAAGCCATTTACTATGGAACAAGCCACTGTTTGTCTGTAGTTACATTATGTACTCATAGCTGTTTGCTTTAGCTTAAGAAAACTTTCTCTTTTAACACATTTAATTTTGGAAAGTTATGTCATTTCAATTGTCCTATTTAGGAAACTGTGAGACAAAGTCATATCCTCAGTCCTCTGGTTCTATTTCAGGGAGAATCAGAAGTTTCCAGCTTACTGAGTGGAAATCCCCAGGTAAGAAACTGTTGCTATAATCATATATTTGAACAGACCAGTCTGTTCATAAAAGGAAAGATCTGAGTGATCTAGCCTCTGTCACTGAACTTTAGGCAATTATGTACTTTCCTGTCTAGTAAACAGAGATTTAGCCAGATAAAGCAGTTACAAAGCAAGCTCACAGAGCAAGGATTCCAAAGAATTTTTTTACTAGAGATCAACAAATAACTTCTCATTTTGATCCCATAATATGAAATGTGAATTTTAAAATGTCAGTGTTCAACTACTTGGTATTTAAAAGAATTATGAGCCTTTCCTTTCCTAATTAAAAAAACTATGAAATAATACAACATATAAGATTTCCACAGATAAAGTTCTTAGTTTAAAAACGTGTTGTTTAACACAAAAAAAAATTAGCAGCATTTCAAAGAAACTCTACACAACAAAGGTTCTCCTCCACCTATGGGTCAAACTTCATCAAATGAACAACTTTGAGTTACTGTGATGGTTTTCATTGACAAGCTATGTACACTGATTAGATTATTTCAACATGCTATTCTTTAAGCCATTACACAATTCTGCATTTTTTACAAAATCTACTAGAAATAATGGTTGGAATGATCATAGAAACAAAATTTTTCTCTAAACTTCGCCATTCCCATTCTCTTATTTTCAAGAAGCTCACTTTTTAGAACATACAAGATTAAAGAGCTACATTCACTACAGAAATTAAGCTACTTCCTTTTGCTGTGTTATAAAATTATGGGGCCATGTATAGGTCTCAGCTTGTGCTAAACATATCAGCCAATATAATATAAATGAAAAAGCATAAATTCTTCTTAAATATCACACCTCAAGTTTATCACAGAAAAACATACATTTAGCCCATCATTCTACTTGCATCACAGAATGGTTTGGGTTGGAAGAAGCCTTAAATATTATGGAGTTCCAACCCCCTGAAATACATAGTGACATATTTCACTAGAGCAAGGTGCTCAGAACCCTATAGAGCACTTCTAGGCATGGGGCATCCACAGCTTTTCTGGGCAACTTGTTCCAGTGGCTCACCACCCTCACATTTCTTCCTAAGATCCAATCTAAACATGCTCTCTTTCAGTTTATACCTATTGTCAACATACCCTATTGCTCTGTCACGATATGCTCTTGTAAAGAGCATAATTTCCTGTACCTGAAGAGAGCCTGTTTCTTGTAGGCTCCCTTCAGGTACTCGAAGGCTGCGATTAGGTCACCCCAAAGCCTTCTCTTCTCCAGGATGAACAATCCCAATGAACAATTCTCTCCGCCTTACCATGTAGAAGAGTCACTCTATCCTACTAATCATTTTTCTGACCCTCCTCTGGACTTGCCTCAAGAGGTCAATGTCTTTTCTGTGTTGGAAACCCCAGAAGTGGAAGCAGCACTCCAGGAGAGGTCACACCAGTGCAGAGCACAGGCGAAGAATCCCTTCACTTTCTGGCCATACTGCTTTTCATGCACAATCTTTCTGCAGCTATGTCTTTATAAATGGGTGCTTCCTGGATTATTAATTTATTGGTGTCCACATGTAATCTAAACATCTAAACTAAGGAAATTGGATCTTCTAAAATTCTAAATGCTGGTTTTGCCACTAATCTTCTCAGACAAGCCTGTCAGTCTTTTCAAGGATAGACTTGGAAAAGGTTGTGCTAAGGTCAAGGCAGAAGACATCCTTCTTTTGTTCTTCATATATTAGAAAATGCAAGAGGATCCTATTGCCCGTTAATTTAATATTCTGGGGACTGTCTTTTAGGAGGGGTTGGTTGTTCACAGCCCACTCAGTATGGGGAGTGATGTTAGTTTTAAATTCTCATCAGGCTACACAAAGACACCAGTCACACATCTGGGATCTCTTATGCTTTTCAGCAGTCATATTAATTCTGAAAACTAGTCCATTATTTAGTCTCAAAAGTGTTGGCTAATAAGCCCTTAAATTTTATAACACATTTCAACAAGCCTTCAGTCCTCACAACAAACCTCAGTAAGGACTAAGGGGTAGAGTATGGTAGCCACACTTTGCCAAAACAAAGCCAGAGAGGAAAGAATTAAGAATGGAAAAGAAAGACAAAAAAGAAAATCACCAGTCCTTAGATCCCACATTGGTCCTGCCACATAGATGGTTTGGATCAAAGAAAGAAAGACAACAAGAAAGAGAGGACAAAGAGAGTTTTTTTGCACCATTCTGTTTGCACATGCACAGCCAGCACTTTTGAGCCCTCGGTAGGAGACAGGGGGGAGTTGATGCAGGCACATTGAACAGGAGTGTCTGGATGGAGCTGGAAGCTGGCTCAGAGCAGCACAGCCCCATCCCCACAGGACTCTCTCTCAATCACAATTTTCCTGTCACAATAGTTAGGATGTTTAACAAAACAAAACAAAAAAAAGTTTAACTTACATACTTCTGCCTGATACTCCACAGGTATTTCTCATGGAGTAATTTGGATACTCTCATATATTTTTACACACATAGGCCTGTATTCTGTCTTGAGCAGCGTCTAAAAGAAACACTCAGAGAAGAGTAAGAACAAGGCAAGAATATACAATATTTCTTCCCTGGTCTCCAACCCTTATCAGGTTGGGAGATTCCCTGAATTTGGCGTGAGCCATGCCTTGTAATCCCCAAGAATACCTCATGTTTAAGTGTCTGCCCACTCTTCTTTTGCATGTACATAGACTCCTTTACTTGTGTCTAAATATTACCTTAGGTGTTCCAAAAAAGATGACTTTTCAACCCCAGTTTGGCAATAGGAGAAAGTTAGCAGCAGTAATAGAAACCTGATAAATGTCTTTAACCTATTTTCACACAATATTATATATATATATATATGCTTCTAATAAAAATATATATATGCTTCTAATAAAAAACCAGAACCCTCAATGAGGTAAATTATCTTATTTCAAGACCAGGAACTTAAAGCCAGGATTGGACACAATTTTTTTGAAACATCCCAGCTCTTCCATCTCCAACCATCTCTGACCAGCTCTCCCAAGACTGGCAGTGCAACTTCCATTTACTTGCAAATTACCAATGGGAAACCAAAATAATGGCTTGATTCAAAAAAAAAAAAACAAACAACATACTAAAGCATAAAGTATTTTATAAGCACCTTCAATTTTTTTTAAGTAATTCTGTTTTAGCAACAGTTCTTCAAGATCAATACTGCCTAATGCTGCCTTTAACAAGTTCAGAAGATTAATTTTAATTCAGACTGTAGTCATGTTACTTCTGGAGTAACATAATTCAGGAAAAGTTAAGAAACTTTAGGAGCTTTTTCAGCATTTGCCTTGCTTCTCTTCCTCAGAAAAATAAATATGAGACATTCAGAAAAGCCATTACTTCTGACCCCTTTTTAATTTTCCTCCACAGCTCAGAACAGCACATAGATTTGTGCTGAATGATGATATCAGACACAACTCCAAATGAATAGAAAACTGTCCATTATACCTTACCCCATTGTACATTCTATTCTTCACAAGCTTTTATTTCTAGAAAGTACATTACGAAGGAGAGAGCTCCTTTAGGGCACAGTACATTTCAAAACACAATTAAACTAAACTCTTCAAGTGGAAATGTGAAATGTATTTGTATTCTATTAAAGCCTTTGGCCTTATCAGCCACAGTGCACTATATAACAAGGTCATTAGCAACAAGCCACATAAAATGGAGAACATACATCAGCAGTAGAAAAACAAACATGAGCCCAAAACATCACAATAACTTCCTGTACCTGTTCTTGTTTGCTTGCTGAGCTCTCAAACATTGTGAGTCTCTGAAATACATAAAAGCATAACAGCTTGAGTCAATATTTGCTGACCAAAGTGAATGATTTTATTTAGCATGATGACTGGACCCCTTGAGCAAATACGTCTTGTAGGGAGCATAACAACTGCAGGCCAGCCTGCAAATCAACCAGAAGTGTCCAACCACTCTAAATGTACATTGTGTCTGGGGAAAGCTCAGCAGCTGCTCCAAGCTTCTCCTCACAAACAAAAGATAAAGATGGTTTTCCATCATTTGGTTTTCCATCAAAATCTATTAGGAATACAAACTATTATATTTAACTATTTAAAATATAAAAATCTATTAGGAATGATTTCATAAGAAACTTGTGCTTTCCTTTCCTTGCTTTGAGATTGTTTATCCCAGTTTGAATTTCAGGGAATGAGTAATTTCTGATTCCTGCTCATATAGAATCCTTCAAAGAGATTAGGTATCTTTTGTAATACCTAAACAAATGTCTATTTAAACAAGTTCATTTGGGATGTGGGCTGAGAGGTACATAAAATATATTGATTTCATACCAATTACCACAGGAAGAAAATTGTGTTGAATAGGGAACTGCATCTGAAAATCAATACAAGAAAACATCCCTTTTTCCCATGGAAGTGCCAAATGAAGTAATGTCTTAATCCAATTTTCCTTTTTCTTCAATAAGTATAAACTGTAATTATGATATGGACCAGGTGATGATTAGTCCTTCTTTTGTTCTGTGCTGCCATTATGTAGTGTTTTTAAAAAAATACAATTTGTATCAAGAAAATTTAGCTTCTTTTCCATTTTTTCAGACAAATATTTCAGTGAAAAAACCTTCACCATATGAAAGTGCTCGTAATACAAAAAGGCTTCTTAGTCTGGAGAAAAATATTTTTCTCTTCCATCAACCTATGTCACAGTTATGCAGCTTCTCAAATGCAACAGAATCTAGAAAGATAACCTGTTGTGGGTGTGGGAGCAAGGTTTAGCTGTCATAAAAAAAACCCTTTGCTGGGACTACTAGATTAATGTTTCATTCTCACTTGCCTGTAGGAAGACAAGGTATCTACACCATCCATTTATCTGTGCATGTAGACCAAAGGCCAGAATAGGAACATTCCCTTCCCAGCTGCCTTGAAAGTTCAAATGTTCTTTTTCCAGACAAGAGCTACATATAAAAAAGAGGGAGCATTCAGTATTATATGCCTATCATATGAGGCAAAAAGAAACCTAAAACTGAGCAAGAACAAAGCCAAGACCAATCTGAGGATGCAAGTGGTTATCTTAAGGGTAGTGTGGTATTAATAGATTTATAACAAAAATTTTAATTTTGTCCAAAGTGATGGTTTTTATCATGCTTAGCATGTAATGCAGGGAAAAAAAGGGCCCAAAATTTGCATGGCATTATCAGCATATTTCCTATATTAGCTGGCTGAAAATCTCCAGGTTTTCAACCTCTCCATTAGAACAGAACTCCTCTGAAGACAAAGACCCCCACACACTTTGTAGTCAACTTTGTAGGCATGCTATGCAGGCTGCAGCTTGCCACAATTCAAAAGCCATCCTCAATTTCTTCATCCATACAGGTGTATTTGCATTCTTTGGGGTTTCTTTTAACTACTTCACAATGTGTTTATCCAATTAAAGTAATATTTCTGAAGTGAAATAAATTAGGAGTGATAAATTATTATTTTATAATTACTAGACCAAATACAATCAGTTTAATTTGAGTAACTAATGGAAAGCACTAAATAAAGATTCCTAAGCTATTTCTACAAGTTTGTGTATTTAAATCAAAAGATCAAGGGTGGTCATTATTTACAGCCTAAAGAGTAGACAAGATATGGGTATTTCTGTAAACATAGCTGAAAGCTCCTCATGATATTCAGTATAAAATCCTTTATGTTTTTAATGAATATACAGTAAAGAAGCTTTGATTAAGTAGAGCATGGCGCTAATAAACGCACATTCATGGGTTTCTTCTCTGTATGAGCCATTCACTTAAAGAGTTGAACTCAATGATCTTTGTGGGTCCCTTCCAACTCCAAATATTCTGTGATTCCATGAAAAGTGGCCAAAATTTTGCAAAATACCCTTAGCCCCTCCCAGTAGGAGGGGAGGAGAGGTCTGATAGCAAAAGCATAGCAATAAACTTAAAGAAAAAGCTATACTATTTATTTACAGATAGCTTCATTTCCTCAAACAGAAACAGTCAAGTCCTGCTTATCAGCTGACTACCCCTATTTATCAAGAGCCAGACTAACACAGACTGTAAATAAAATACAAATAATTTATAAGATCTGTTTATGCTTATGCATAGGTACACCAAACTTCCAATTACTTAGAGTCTTTAATTTTTGAAATTTTCCAAAGCAATAAATAACTATATATAAAAAAAGAGGCACTGAGTTTTCTTAAGCACAGGGCTCTAAAACACAGAAGTACAACTATTCTTAAAAATTGTGACATGACAATACCTTCACAGGTCTCACTATAATATGATGGTATTTAAAGGTTTTTCTTAAAATTTTTATAATTGCTATATACATTGCAATTTTAAACCCAAAAATCACAATATTAAGGCCTTCTTGATTGATGGGAATAAACTATTTTTCTTTGAAAACTTCTGATTAAAGTCAAATTTTAATTTAACAGATACACTTCCCATTTTTATTTAAATTTTAAAATTATGAATGTGTATCTTTTATCCAACCAGCAAAGTATTTCTAGGCACTTTTTAAAGCAGCGTGTGGAGTATTTAAGATTAACTTCAGAAAAGTACTTAAAGGTCTTGAGGTCAGAGTTAGCAAATGTCACTGTGACACTAAGAACACCAGCCAATATCATGCTACGTATCACAGAAAAACAGGATAAGCTATGTTGGAAGGGTCTCACAAGGATCATTGAGTCTCCCTCCTGGCCCTGCACAGCACCATCCCCAAGAGTCACACCACGTGCCTGAGAGCATTGTCTGAATGTTTCTTGAAGCCTGTCAGGCTGGTTGCTGTGACCACTGCCCTGGGGATCCTATTCCAGTGCCCAAACACCATCTGGGTGAAGAACCTTTCTCTAACATCCAACCTAAACCTCTCTGACACAGCTTCAGGCCATTCCCTCAGGTCCTGTCACTGGTCACCACAGAGAAGGGAAGGGCAAAGAAGAAGGCAATGCCTGCCCCTCTTCTTCCTCTCACCAGGAAGCTGTAACTGCAATGAGGTCTCCCCTCAGTCTCCTCCAGGCTGAAAAGACCAAATAACCTCAGCCACATCTTAAATGTCTTCCCCAGGTCATTTATGAAGACACTGAAGAGCAGGGAGATGAGGAACCCTGTGGAACCCCATCAGACAGGTTCCCAGTCTGATGTCACCCCATTCACTGTGACTCTTTGTGTCCAACCCATGACCCAGTTGCTCACCCAAGATGTGCTTATCCAGCTGCACATTAGGTTCAGAAGGATCCTGTGAGAGACAGTGTCAAAGCCTTTACTGAAATCCAAAATTATTACAACCACCTAGCTTCTCTTGATCAACTAGATGGATTATTTTTCCTTTCCTAAAAGAAAATCAGGTTTGATAAGCAGGACTTTACTCCATGTTGGCTGTGACCAATGACTGCATTTTATTCCAGATGTCTTTCAATATCCCCAGAATAATCTTCTCCATAACTTTACCAGGCACTGAATTGAGATTGACAGGCCTGTAGTCTCCAGGGCCTGCCTTCTTGCCCTTCTTGAAAATCAAGACAATGTTCATCAGATTCCAGTCAGCTGAAACCTCTCTGGATTCCCAATACTGCTCAAATATTATTGAAAGAGGTTTTGAGATGGTATCAGAAGTTATTTGAGGATTCTTGGATGAATCGTATCAGGCCCTATAATACTGAACAAGTAATGTTCTTGCACTAGCTCTGTCTGTCTTCAAAGCCATCAGGATAGCTGAAATAATTTCACTTGAATGTATATGCAAGCTGTGTATATTTATGTCATAAGAGACATAAATATTCTTCCTTTCACTATGTCAAAGTAAAATGGCTTTTATTTCACAGATGAAATATTGTCAACTCATCAAAAGTTTTACTCTCTTCAAAACCCATTACTCCCCTACTTCGAAGAGCTTTTAATTTTCTGTGCCTGTCATTTCAAGCCATTCTAGTCCTCAAGAGTGGCATGCAGAAAAGAATACATACATTATATATTACATCTGATGAGCAAGCTCTGTTGCAACATTTATCTTCATATGTGGAATGAAATGAAATTACTCTGGAGGGGTGTAGCAGCCAATGCTATTCATGAGTTAACCACTCTTGTCTCACTCTTGATATGTGAAGACAAAGGACATAATCAGACATAACTCAATATATTGTGTGTATAAAATATTAAGGTTTTGGCTTTGCAAATGTGCAGAAGATAACCAGGGTAATCTGTAAAATAAAGTTATGTTTTGGCAAAAAATCTCTATGTGTTATTTCAATAAAATCTCTTCAGCTTCAAACAGTTATTTATTCTTTTGTCCTTTAAACAAATTTAAGAAAAAAAAGTGAAATAAGAGCAAAAGGTCTCACATGCAATAAAACTAGAGTCCATGGATTAGGCCATAAAGTGAAAGAAGAAAGAGTGATTAAAGGGTGAAGTAACTGTCATACATATTTAAGGATCACCAAATGAACCCCTGCTCTTTTGTCATTTTAGTATTTATTTCCTAAACAGATGTTGACACTTGCAGGTATTATGACTACTTTGTGATATATTTTGAAACTCTGAGCATTTTCTATATGAAGCTCTATTCATTAAAATTCAGCCACTGTAGAATTAGACACAAACTCATTCAGTTAATCAATGAGAAAAGAATCTAATACTTTTTTTGATTGCTAATTTGATTTCAATAAATCAACTGTATATTGCTATGGCTTGTGACCTCATGTGTGTCTTCACACTCATGTTCCTGTATAAAACATTCCTTTGTATGAAATGCAACTTCAGCTCTTCCTCACTAACTGGTGAAAGATAAACACCTGAATGTCTTCTTGCTCTGCTGCACCTATGTATGTCCCCAGTACTCTCTGTAGTTGTCTCATCCACCAGCCACAGGCACTCAGAAAGCACCCCTGTAGGAAGACTACTACCCACAAAAGTAACCATCTGCAAGAGGAGGCAGAGGGGCAGGAGAATCCCAAGCACCAACTTCGCCAGCATGATGCATCCAGTGACTGTGCCAGGTGGCACCACGTGGAGGAAGAGCAGGAGGAGGAGGAGGAGGAGAGAGAGGCATGTCACTTGGCAAGGCTGCACGGTGGGCAGGAGAGGAGTCAGGCAGAGGAGATTCAGACATGGAGAGCAGTTTCTAGCACACCACTTCAGCATGATAGAAGATGAATAACAGAATAATAGGAGGCAGGATGAATTTTCAGGCCTGCTAGGGTGATTCAGAAGGCTTGTTTGGCAGCATTGTCTAAAGAGACAGCTTTATCTATTTGCCTCACACATACTATTATCAAAAGTGTAAGCACATCAATTCTCTGTTCTTAGATCTCACACACATCATTCTGTCTATCTTTGGCCTCTCTCTACCCCCAACCTTCCTTTTTTTTCTCTCTTCTTGATTTGCACTACAGGCAAATACTCAGCAAATGAAGCTTAACATTTTGGTTGCCTTAACTCCGACATTTAGTGAGCAATGTCTTCTCACAGAAGACTTTAGAAAAACCACTGAAAAAAATCACGGTTGTATTTGTTCTGCATAAATCCTAAAGACTTGGGGTAGTGATCCTGGGGAGAGGGGGAGGTAAAACTAGACTCATTTCAGGCTCCAGTATTCGATATAAAATCCAAGCCAGTACCTGTGTGGTCTTTATGGTGCAGCTTGGGCAATACTCTCACTGAAATGGAAGTACCTCCAAACTGCACATCCCCAGATCTTGCCAGTCTGGGAATGTGTCTACCAAAAACCATGGCAGCTTAATACCACAATTTCTTTGTATCGCACTAATGTTTACCACAACAACTCCAAAATGTTTCAAGTTTTTAACAATTTACCAAGTAGCTGAGTTTGTGAACAGTATTTGATTAATTCCCATGCGCTTTTCAACAATATTTGGATTCCAAAGGATAGTTTTCCATTGCTGCTGCTTTGTGAAGTGACAAGTCCTCTCCTTTTGCCTGAGCTTTAGTGCTTATCCTGTTCTTGTCAGAGACAACCTCAGGCAAAAGTTGCCTGTGAACCCTCTTACATATTCTGCCTTCTCCCCAGTAGCTCTGCAGCAGGAACAGGTCATGACACTACTGGACACTCCCCTGGGGTAACACTAATATTTGTTGTCAGTCACTTCCATGACACCATTTTCTCTGTATGCATGAATTTCTGTCTGCTCTGTTCTAACACACACATATATATATATACACAGACACAAAAAATACTTAGTTAGTTTTAACCTAGAGGTTTATGTAAGCCTATGTTTATATTGTCAGCCTGTAGCTGTACATGCACAGCAAGTCCGGAATTTTTAGATACAGCTTATTAAGTCATTCTACCCAGATCCATTGATCTCCAAATAAAAGCAGCATATAAACGATACTTCAAGAATAAATCAGTTACTTTGATACTATTAAAACCAGTATTCTGAAAACACACATTAAAAAAAAAACAAAGAAAAAAAAAAACCAAACCAAAAAAACCAACACACTCACAAAAATCTCTCACAAAAAAATCAAAGCCCCATAGTGCCTTCCTGATGAGAGGGTAAAAGTGGTCACTCATTTATTTCACTTCATTGTGGACCATCTACAATCACAACAATATAGTCATCATAGAAGTTTATTTGGTATTAAAAACAGTTTCCAAAATAAAAGTAACTTTCAGAGGGAGTACGAGATTATTGTTTTACATATTCAGTTATCTTCAGTCCAAGCAAAACCAAAATGACCAATCCAATAACAAACTACTTTTCAAATCTTCACCTGGTCTAGATTTCTAACCACTGTTTCTAACCACTAAGAGTGACAACCATGCTAGCAGTGTGTGGCTAGTCTGGGTCTCATCCCTCTTGAGTACACCAGTGCTGTGTACTGCATAATCCCTACAAGATATATTCAGACACTTGCACCATAGTCCTGTGAGACCAATGTTAATGTCTTTCTAACTTTGCAATGGGAACTGTTTCTCCCAACTGCCTCACATCCTTCTCATGTGTTCTTCAACTTTTAATTCTTTCTTTTTATTAATAAAGGTCTCAAGCTGTGGATTTCCTCCCTTTTAGTTACCTACAGCTTTATTTTCAAAAGTAATATCTTAATCTGACAAAATTACCTTTCAATACCATTTTTTTCTTCAAAGAAGCCCATTGCTAGGAAGAAAATTTAACAAAACACTATTTTCTTTGTATATGTAAGACTTCCCTAGCACTGAAGAATATTAGTAGTAATACAATATATTCCATAATCTACCTCCATTATCCCAAGACTGTTTTGACTTCCAGTAATTATCACAGATCAGTATCAATGCAGATTTATCCTGGCTTTGAGATCCAAACATTTTATTACCTTGCATCTCCTGAATCTACTTCCATCAATATACATTCCATCAACAAAATTAATCTGTCTGGAGTCACTCATGGGATGACTGGAAAATTCAAAGGCTTGGCTTTGTCTACTTTAGCAATCTTTCTTTGGCTTTGGTTTTTGGTTTTTCTTTTCTTTGTTTTTTGGTTTTTTGGGTGTTTTTTTGTTGTGGTTTTTTTTTTTTTTCGTTTTTAGGGTTTTTTGGTTTTTTTATGGGTTCTAGGTTTTTAGGTTTTGGGTGGGTTGGTTGGTTGGTTAGCTGGCATTTGTGCCTGACCAAAGAATGTATCATTAAGAGGGATGTGAACTCACCTTCTCCCATAGTTGGGTTGCTTCAGCCAATCAAAACCCCTTATTTAAATTCATAATAACTACTAATGACCCCACAGTTCTCGATTGAGTTATGTTTTGGTTTTGTTTGGTTTGGTTTTTTTTGGTTTTTTTAACTAGTCAACTTTAGTTTTCCTTAATTGAGTGTCAGGAAAAAGCAACTTTCAGCCAGCTTTTCTTTCTATGGTATCCCCTTTTTACAGGTACAAAGAGAAAAGCCGAGTGTGTCTTTTTCAAGATACCTTAAGAGAATGTAAATCTTGATGAAGTTTCTATTTTTTGTTTATTTGGGGTTTTCTTACAATCTGCTGAGTTCCACTTCTGTCAGGGACTGCTCTTGGCTAAAGTTACAGGGGGGAAGTCTCTTTACTCAGTTGCCATCCCCTTATGTGTAATATTTCATAGGCTTCTCTGTTAGCCTAGCTTCCAAATCAATCACATCATTTAAGAATTTAAAACTCGCTACCACATTTTGTACCACAGAATACAAGTCTTTTGCACAACTTGATCCAAATTATATTTCTACCTAATAAAGCATAAATAATGACAACTTGTCCATTTTTGTTATTCCTATAGGACTCCAGTGTGTATGTATGTCATCAGCCTGAGAAGGAAAGTAAGTACAAGGCCTCAACTAAGATCCCTATAGAATATTCTATGATATTCTCACACCTAAACGTAATACAGTTAATTTGTCTCTCCAAGAAATTAAGATTTTCTTAGTTTTTTGTGACTGCAGTATATAGGATTTGTAAAAATTTTAAGCAAACTATTTCACCCAGGTGGCTTTTAATCTTTTGTTCAGAGAACTAAAAAGGTTGAATTTAGTGACTAAGTACTATACTGCTGGTTTGATCACTTAAGCTGGATTTTTTTGAGCCTTCAGTGCTTTAGTTTAAATATAAAAACCAAACCAGTTCAAAGCCAATTATTTAAGACTTACTACAAAACAATAAATTTGAGCTAATAATGACCTTACTGTATTGCCAATTTTCCAAGAGGGTTCTGGATCTGACAGAAAACAGAGACCTGCATACAATTCATCGCCAAACAAGCCAGTCGAACATAAAATTAAGGCTCGGTAAATATTCTGATCACCCCTCAATTATTTATTCACAAATATAAGTGCAATTTTATAATGTTTTCCTTTAGAATTATCTATTTACCGTAAGTAGAAAGTGTCATTTTTTCAAGGGTCTTTATAATTCTTCATGTAACAGATGAAAATGAAGGATTCATTCTACCCCATCCTTTAATTTTACTCACCAATATGTTAATTCTTCTTACAGCTGGTATTTCAAATGTATTAGTAGAATTTATCACTCAAAGGCTTATGGAAGGACTAAATTACACTAATGAATTGACTATGAATTTGAAGCCTAAGATGAGGCCAAGTACTTTCTGGCTTCGTTTCTGTATCTCAGCAAACTGCTTAATTTTCTCCCTACTTAGCCATTACTGCTAAATTGTCTCGCTATTATTGCAGAAAATTGCAGCAAACATTGGCTTGCCCTTAGGCCTATACTGAACGAAGCAGAAATCAGGATTCCTGCAGAGACACTGGCAAGGTATGAAACCCTTCCTCCACTAATTTTGCTCAACTGAAAGAAGAAGTGGAAGATAACATTCAGTCCCTCTTTTTCAATTTTATTTAACAGTTAGTGAATTACTCCTACAGTTGGCTTTTCAAATATATTAATTGGTTTTCTCACTTAAAGTCAGGCACAAAGCTAAACTAGATTTATGAAGGCACTACATATCTCCTGATATGTAAAAGGAAGCTAAATACTTTCCAGCTTCAGATTTTATTTGTTTTACTGCAGGATGGGTGGGTAAATGCATTTTTTTGTTCCGGTTTTTTTGTGGATTCTTTTGGGTTTTTACAGGAGGAAGGAATATATGTTCTTACATGGGTTGATCTTACTCTTAAGCGTGATTCCAATGCCTGACAGAAATACTATGGTTAAAACCTGTGGTTTTTGTCATTAAAAAAGGGACAGCATATTCTAGATATGATGAGGGAAGAGGACAATATCTGAGTTGTCCCTGGAAAGCTGTCTGATGAGAGGAAAAGGCCAGAGGGAGAGGGTGCTGGCAAGGGCCCTCAGCTGGTGACTGAACTATACTGACCACAGTGCTGCGGACCTTCAGTCTTACAGAGATGGGTTCACAGCCCAGAGGAGCCAACATGTGTGTACCCTAAGTCTGAAGAAATAATCTAGCACATAAATAGTTCATATTTAGCAACTTCTTTATATAAGTAATTCTATTAATGGTACTCTATGTCAATGCTTACCTTGATTCATTCCCCTGTTGTTCAGACTGTCCTCCCACATGTGACATAACTACTGTCCTTCACTGTCAGCCACAAGACTAACCAGAACCTGGGCTGAGGCTTTGAAAAATATCAGATGGACACATATCTAAGAATATCTGCTTTTCCTGACAGAATAGTTTATAAAGGGTTTAAATGCAACTTCTAGCAGGGAATTTACTTCTGAAATTGAACACTTTACATCATCAAAAATCACTCATTAAAGTTCATTAAAGGGTAAGTAGTTCAGGCAACTACTTACCCTAGGAAGGCACAAGTCTTATCTTTTCTAATTCTGAAAAACATCACTCATGTTCTGTTTTTCAAGTATTTGGATCTTTTTAATAATTTTCTCTTATCCTTTTCCCACTAGCATTTGAAGCCTGTGACTGCTCTCTCTGTCTCTTGACAAATAGTCTTAACAGTCCCTGAAGTTCCTCTGTGAATTGGACGCATCATATTAGATGTCATCTTCTATTTTATGTCAAAACATTTCACTTAACTTCACATGTATGCAGAGAGGCTCGTAACAATATTGAGGTCTTGGCATCATAAAAATACAGAAAAATAGTGGATTTTATCGTGGAGGAAAATTGGATTGATGTAGTTTACTAAAAAACAATACTGTTTTACTATTAATTATAAATATTTTTATATTATTTGTTGTAATGCAGTTAGGAAAAATGGTATGACCCAAAAAATGTACCCCTGAAAATGTAGACTTGTAAGTTCTTTCCCTTACCTTGTTCTCCCCAGTTCCCCTTATTGGCTGTGTAAATTCCCCCACACCCCTTTCCCCTGTCCTCAAAAAGGAGTGCTTATCAATACCTCTTCCTCTTTCCCTCCTGCAACTTCACCCCGAAAGATCCCAAGAAATAAAGCTGCTACTGCCATCTCAGCAAAGGGAAAGAGCCCCGTTTTTAGGGTCTTCTTTGGAAGCAAATCTCCCTCCCCAGCCTCCCTGGCCGCTGAGGGGTGGACAGTGGTAGCAGAGGGGCAGGGGACTTAGTAATTATAGCAATTATTGCATTACCTTTGCATATATGTTGAAGATCACTAAATACTACCTCACAGAAGTGATCACACCATACTGAGGGGGAAAATTTCCTTTTTACACTAATTCCCCATAAACTTATAAATCCTGCCTCTTTTATTTGTTGTTTACAATGAGAGTTTTAAAACAACATACCACTAAATCAGATACAAACAAAGAGCAAATAGCTGTCTGTCATACCTACCTTTTATTACCTTACCTTTCTGGTAAGTACAAACTGCTGCTAGCTCAAAATAGAAATTGTTCACACCTTTTCTGTGTGGTTTTTTTTCCAACATAAATGACTGTATGCACACACCTACTTCACAGTAACTATCATAAAATAATGCCATGAAACAGTGCTCCTTAAAACAGTGCTGATTATTCTGGTTCTTCTAGATCAGTAACCAACCATTGTCATGTATTCCTGAATGCCAATAGATCACAGACTACTTATTCAAAGTTGTAGGCCTAAAACAGTAAAAAAGCAGGGCATGTTCCATAGTAGAGTTAATTATGTCTCAAGGATACACAATATAGCATTACATTATTTGTCCTTCATCAGTATCTCAATGATAACTTTTCTGCAGTGTTGCCTACATGTTGAGCCTTTAAAAAACTTTTAAAAAGCACCCAGGGATCCAGTATCATGGCATTCTAGCCCCCATGCACAGGTCCAGTTACAGCAACTGCTGTAACTTCAGCAGTTCTTGGAGAAGGTAATGGCTAAATATTGACTTCACGAAAAACAAAACTCCTAATCAAATCATATCAAAAATAGCAGCAGAGAGATAGAAATTCGTACCAACACAACACGAACCTGTTAAAGTATCAGCCACTGTCTTGCTTCAAACAGTTTTCTGTACTGTCTTCCTTCCAACATCTGTCAGAGAAGCATTTAGGACTTTTTATTAAAGCTGTTCAAAAAAACAAGTTGCAGGAGCAATTAAAGCAAAGTGGTCTGTATTGGCAAGACCACAACCAGCATGTCAGTGGAAGCCAATACTCCCTTCTCAGCAGAATTTTCGTGACTACATCTGAGCACGGTATTCAATTTCAAACTCCTCAGCAAAAGACAGGTGTGGGCATCCAGAAACATGTCCAGTTACCGTGGGGGTTAGGTGGTGGCAACAAGAGAAAATCCTCAGAGAACAGGGGTTTGTTCAGCCTTAGGAACAGAAGTCATCTAATTTCCATCTGCAGCTATCAAATTAGATCAC
Source organism: Poecile atricapillus (assembly GCF_030490865.1). Classification (NCBI taxonomy): domain Eukaryota; kingdom Metazoa; phylum Chordata; class Aves; order Passeriformes; family Paridae; genus Poecile; species Poecile atricapillus. The sequence continues at coordinate 109,059,827 of NC_081289.1, read as the reverse complement.
AGGTATGTGTTAACAGAAGGTGCATAGTCACAAGGTAAAAGCCAGAAGAAAAAAGTAGGAAAATTGTGGCTTTTACGATAAGCAAAACTTTTACAGCATGAGAAGAGTCAAGCACTGAACTATATGCTGAAAGACATTGTAGAATTTCCATCCTTGGAGATAGTCAAAGCTCATCTTGAACAAAACCATGAGCAACCTGCTTTGACTAGACCGGCTTCAATGAGGTTGGATTGAATGACACATAGAGGTCACATCCAAACTAAATTACTCTGTGATAGTGCCAACTGACTGCAATAGAGAAAACATTGAGCCAAGGCACTTGTTAGATTTTAACTTAAATTCAACAATGCTAAAAAGCTGAAATTGCTATCAACTCTACCATTATACCACTCACCCAGTGCAGTTGATTGACAAGCACTAATTTATGGGACATAAATGAGTTTTACTGCTTTTAGTTCCTGATAGGTCAAGCAACAGGGAGCCAATATAGCCAGAAGTGAGAAAGCTGGTTTGGATTCAGGATATGGAATGATGGTGCTTTGTGACACCAGGATATTATCAACCTTACTATGTAATCCACCAAAAACTGTGGAGCTGTATGGGTGTTAATCACGGAGTACTCAAGGACTGGATGCAAAGCAGAATTTTTACTGTTTCTGGGAGTAGACAGGATGAAAGAATCCTTCATGTCCTCCACGGCTGTTGATTGTACAAACTAGAAACAGGCAGGGAAATAATCTATGTATTTGCTTACATCATATACACAATTCAGAAGGCATTTCAAACCAAATGCTGTACACGATGGAAAGATTTTTATAATGTTAGTTTTCAAGACCCAGATTCCAGTTTAAACTTTTCTGGACAAACAAATTATACAGAAAATCCTTTATCATGTTTTCTTCATCATTTTAGCAAAAGTGTGTGAAAGGAAACATTTTGCTCCCAAACTGTTAATCTCTTGTGTACAGGCAGTATCAAACCCAGACTCAGAATTCCTCCAAGTAATCTAGATGACTTTTCAGTTTCTTTCCTGTTTAAACACCATGTGGAAAGGGTACAGTGTGAAGGACATAGCTGTGTAGAGCTGAGCTACATCTGCAATGTGACTGAGACAAGAGACCACTTCCCTTCACATTGTAAATTTTTCCACTGATGTGAAAGCAGTTCTGTGCTATCCTTCACAGAGTGCCATCTACTAAGAGTAGGAATGGAGGTTGAATCACTAACTAAATGAAGGTTTTTCTGAGGGTCTGTAATGCCTAGTGTCACCTCAGTAAAGCACCCTCACAACAGGAACCCTTCTAATGAGGCCTGAATATGTGTATGTGTATGTGTAAGAACACATTTCAGTCCTCAACAAACTGTTTACTGTTCAAACATTAAATAAATGTAGAACTGTTTTAATCAGCTGAACAAATATTTAATGTACACTCCTGTGTAAGAGCTATGTTTAAAAATATCGCTTATGCAGTAAAAACATACGGAATTTATGGAAACTAATGCTCTGAAAGGTAAAACAAATAGTGTCTAAACAAAACCTGCACGTAGAAACAAAAGTCATATCTTGTCAACCTCTGTCTAATGTAATCTTCATTATTGACTCCATCAGTCTTTTATGTTGAAGTGTTACCAGGATTGGCTTACCATGAAAATGCTTTGGTTTTCAAGAAGTCATAATTGCAGTGCAGAAATAGGATTAGTTTCTAATAAACCAACTGAGGAGTGTAATGTTAATGTTACATTCACAGCAGGGTTTCCTCTGTAGAGTAAATGTTTGTTTACTCTCTGGGATCCAAACACTGAAGGTCATTCATTGCAGGAGTAGCTGGATTTCCGTCTACAGCTGTTAGAAAGGATTTGTAAAATGTCTGACAGGAAATTACAACTTCTTTGAAAACACATGTGTCTGAATAGTTTCTGTGTAAATATAGTACAATGCTGGCAGAAAGAACAAGTTTTTTACATATAATCTCTTGAAAATACAGAAACGTGCTCCACCTTGGCTTTATCTATTTTCATACAGTTTATGGTTGTCCTTTTTTCTTTTCTTGGAATGAGTGTGTGTCCACAGGAAGTTTTTCAAATTATTATGTAGTGACAAAGAGGTGGTATTCCACTGACCTCACAAATTGGAGCACAAAATTTAGTACCTCTATTCATACACATTTTGTTAACAAAAAACATTAGAACCTTTTAGTTTTGCAACCTTAGTTGCAAACTTTTCTCTCATCAACTGTTTGCCTTATTGTGCATAAATGCAAATGCAAAACTAGGCAGAATATAATATTTTTAAAGAGTACAGGCAAAAATTCAAATATGACACAAGTTATATAAATACGATCTTCAATGTCTAGTAGAGCAAGAAACAAAGTCAGAAAGCTATCTATTTCAATTTGACAATAACTGAGCCTACTCTGCTCAAGCAGCACAAATAATTTTTCTGCAAGAGCACGACAGAGCATGTTCAGGTCACTCAGTCATATGTTTTACAAAATAACCCTTCCTTCAGGTTGCTGGTAACTTCAGATGAGGACCAGAAGGTAGTAATCATTAAAAGCAAGAGAATTCTGCAACTCAGCAAGAGTTCATTAAAGTTTTGTTGTCTAGATACAAGTGAATAGACAGTTCTATAGTCTGGGGCTCCTTGTGTACTCAAAGAATCTGGTGAAATCCACCTGAAGGAAGCTAGCCCTTTCAAGGATTAAATTTGCTTTGTGCTGTCCTCACTCCAAACCAGTGGTTTATTTCTCTGTGACAGTGGTTGTATGAGTCAGATCTACTTGCACTTATGTCAGAATCGAGGCACTATGCTTGATAAGAATTCTAAAGATGTATTTTAGCTACACTTTTAATTGCGTCTGATTCCCTCAGAGTTTGTGTAACATAAATTTTGAGTTCAGTATCACATGAGATAACTTGCATCATTTAACATACCATATGGCAGGTCTACATCTATTATAAATAACTTTCTTAAATGAAACAACATTAATACAAATATTAAAGATAAAATATGAGTCTATGTTTAGTTTTGGAAAAACAAAGAACTGATCCATTTCATATGCACTTGATTAGAATATATTTTGGAAACCGGGGAGATCCAGCATCTTCATCAATAAGTTTTTGGAGATTTTTCTCCTTCAGAGGCTGTCTGGAACTCCTCTGTACTGAAGTGCATAAACTTGCAGAAGAAAATATTTCTCCCACTAGCTTAGCCCTTCTCATCTGTCCATCTAATGCACTGTAGCAACAGCAATTTGCAATATGGCACAAAGCCATGGTGAGAAGGGTTAAGCTCGATTCCCTAGAATGGCATCAGGAAAGGTGCCTGCCATATACATCGTGGGTATCAAAAGCAGCTTTCCAGCTACCACTGGGATCATACTCTAAAAGAACCCCAAAGATTAGGAGCTAATACCACATTAGCTGACAGTAAATTATGGCTAATTTCCTTCTTAGCCTAGTTCCCTTTGTTGTGCTTGTTTCTGTCTGGATTCACAATGAAACAGGAGATACTCTATGGGGACTAATTGCCAACAATGAAAAGTAACAGAATACTTGCTTTCAAATTGCACACTCCTCTTTTCTACAGAGCCTGTAAAACTGTTGTGTGTTCCTAAGCCAAGAGGGTGTGTTTACATGGCAGCGAGCAAAGTTCCATATTTAAGTTTGTGGCACATGTGAATTGTGTCAGAAGAACAAGAAAAGACAAAGGGCTGTAAAATCTAATAAGTAATTATTGTTTAGTAAGAACAAAACTAATCACACCCTAGTTTGGATATCAGAGCCCTCTGCAGAGCTCTTTCTCACTTTAACTTCTTAAAATCAACAGACTGCCAGTAGCTCTGTTTTCAAGTGTTGTAGGGTGGACTTATAAAAAATTGTAAAGCAACAGATGTATTTCAAGATGTGCCAATAACACGATGATATTTAAATATTAGGGGTGTTGAAGTTTTTTAGGTATTTTTATGATGAATTAGTCAAAATTTTTACAGTTTGCTTCATTACTGAGATATTTTAAACACTATGACAAAGATGCTACTGAAAAATATAACTATTGGCCAAATTAAATGAACCTTATAATTTTTTTTATTTATTCAGCCAGTTCAATTTTTATTTCCTTCAAAAATGGTTGTCGGAGGCATGCGGAGGAGGGGTGTGCGTGTGCCACGTGGAGGAGTCAACCAGAAGAAGCCTTGTCTCTGCCAGGACTTCACCTGGCAACCCCGCACACGGGACACTGAACTCCCCAAAGGGGCTTCTCCAACCAGGTGGTGAAAGGTTGGACTGGGACAGTGGTCTCCTGTAAGCAGACAGCCTTGGGGAAGAGCCGAGGGCATAAAAATCACCTGTGTCTCAAGCCTGGGTGGCTTTTCGAAACTTTCCTTTTGGGTGCGGCCTTTGGCTTGGGGTGTTTTGGGTACTGTGCTTTTGCTTTTGAGGTTTGGTGATTCGGGGGGATTTTCTGTAGCTTGCTTTTGAGTCGGGCCTTTTGGAGCCTTGTGTTTTTGCTTTGGCTCCATCCTGCTGAGGTCTGCTTCTTACCCGGGCCCTGCCCTTCGCCTCTCCTGCCCCCGCTGGCTCTCGCTCGCCATCGCGTGTGTCCCCGTGTCCCCGTGTCCCCGAGCAGCGCCCTGCCCGCTTCCTCCCAGCACGCCTGTCCCCTTTGCCCAGCGCAGCCGGCTCCGAGGCAGCCCAGCGCCCATCCTCAGCGCGGCCCTGCCCGGGCTCCCGCACCTCCTGCCCGCTCCCCCCGCGCCTCGTGGCCGCCGCCGCCGCCGCAGGAGCCGCGCCCGGGCCGGCAGCGAGCGCAGCCCCGCCTCGGGACATCGCCGCGCTGCCCAGCTCCGCTCCGAGCGCCCTCTGGCCTGCTCTCCCTCTCCCTGCCATCCTGCTGCCTCTTGCTCTGGCCTCTCTGGCCCTCCTCAGTACCCTAACTCCTTCTTATTTTGTCTTCTCGTTACCAATTAACCCTTCTCAGATACAACGTTTGCCTCGCTTGGCTTAATTTCGTTCCTGACCATCTATTTTTAAAAACTCCTCGCAGTTTCCCACAGGAGAATGAGACAGAGCTGCTGAAAGGTTCAATTAAGATTTTGTGCAGAGGATGCAGCAACCACATGCACTGTTTCTACATCCATTTAGAACAGATTACATCAGCGATAAACTAGTAATAATAATCACTAACCAAACAAACCAAAACTGAAAACAAAACAAAACTCAAGCAAAAGATATAGTACAAACTTTAAACTTTGCAGAAAGATACTGACAAGAGCTAAACAAAACTTTCCAAAAAACTTGTACTTGAAGAGTAGATTCAGAGTTAGACCATGTAGGCCACCCTGGGTTTTGAGTCACTGTTTAACCTCAATTCTGTAAAACAGCCCTAAACAGACCTGGAGGGCAAGTCTTTTGAACCAGATACATTCATAATCCTTTAATTTTACTTGCAGTGTAACAGGACAGCTACTGACATCAAGAATTCTTGAGCTGAAGCATAATATTAGAAAAAATAACATATCTACTGATTCCCACTCACTGCTGTAGAAAAGATTATGCCCTTCCTGAAATTCTAAGCACTTCTGTATCTTCCTATATGGGCAGGTGAATTGCAGTTACTGCTACTTGTTCTTAACATAGCTGTCTATGATGATAGGCCCTATAAAAACACATCCCCTTCCAAAGAACCTACATAGCAGGTAAATACCCGAGGCAGACAGCAAAGAGAAGTCTAGGGAGAGCTTAATTATATACTAAAAATGTTAAAGGGTTGTAAATTCTGGTTTGCATTAGATCATATTGCAGGCCACTACCCTGGAATTTATTATTAATAAATCAAAATAGACGGCCTAATTAAAAAACTTATAAAGTTGCATCAGGTTTCCTTAAATTCACCAATATTTTTCTCAGTGTTTCTGAGAGTAAGATAAATCCCTCAGTAATTTAATGATTAATCCTTCATCATTTTGACCAATGAGGAGTTTACTATTCAAGTGAATAAAAACAGGACTATAATTTTTTTTCTGCTCTGTATTAAAGTCAAATTAGCATTAAAGTAAATACATTTGCCAACAAATATTCTTGAGCTGGATAATGATCACACAAAAATTGTCCAAGTATGGCCCATGCAGAGTGGTCCGTAGATCTTACATGATATCTGTAATCCTTAGATCATCACAGCTACAGGACATAAGGTATAAGGCATTTGTAAGCAGTGTATCTTCTTTTATTTGAGAAAAGATAAAATTCAAGGAAAAAGTGGGGTCATGTGAGTCCTTATCTGCTGAAGTTATCTGCTAGCTGTTGGTGAGTTTTAAGATTACCCAGGTGGACTGTTGATAAACATTTGTACAATCATGAATTCTCACGTATTTGCCAATTATTTGAAGTAAATTACTGGTTTTGGACACATCAGCAATTCTTGGAGTATTCTTTGATAAGTAGGACTAGAAATTCCTACCTGGGGTATTTGCATTCCAAAAGAAACAAATTACACTTTTTTAACCCTGAGAATCTCAAGATTTTTAAGAGTAGAATTTCTATGTATTATGTACTTTTAAAGCTTCACTTGTAAAAATTGGTATATTTAAAATAGAATTCTAAATGTCTTTTCACTTTGTTTTACAAACAGCTGAGAAATTTGTCCCAAATATTCAAATATTCCCCCAAAGATTTCATAAACACTCATTAAGAAAAATGTATATGGCTTACATAAAATGTGAAGTAAAATTTACTGATCAATTTATTGCTGTGCAGATCTTACCTCCACTCTGTCCATTGTTAATGTCAGTAAAGAATTCAACAAAACCTCAGCTGTTTAAAAAACCAAATGGCCTTTACAATGTATGAATGTAATACAATTGCAACCTGAACAAAATAGGTTGTAGATTTATATACAGCACAAATAGAGTGTATATTAAACGTGACAGTGCCAATGACTCTTCAAGGACACAAAAAATTTAGCTTTTCTCCTCCTCAAAAGCACAAAGAGACTATATATTAGACTAAGTATTTTGATGTTAAGTTCACATGATAATCCCTGGATTTATATATATATTTATGAATCTCCCTCCCAGATGGCTTTGTCTGTCCAAAGGTAGAGTTTGGTGCAGGATACCTGGTTTTCACATCACATGTAACTATAATATTAATTTACTTGAAGCTTTTGTGGCATCTTTGCATGAAGGAGTAGGGAGAGGTAAAAATGTATCACAAGCAACTGTTAATCTAGGTTTTCTCTGCTAAATCCAAATAAAAAGTTATTATTCAAATTTAGAAGAAAAAACATTGTGTACCAATTTCCTCCTGGTTTTTACTAAATTTTAACCAGAGGCAGCCATACAACAATGAAGTTCAGATAAAGTGGGATCTTAGGTGGGATCTCCACTTCATTTTAGTCAAAGAATATAACCTTGTCACAGTTCCACCTTAGAAAATTGTTTCTGCTTCACAGATTTACCCCGTGACATAATTCCTATTCAACAGGTACACACTGCCATCTAAAGGCCAGTCTTTGGACTTTTCTAGACCGTTTGGGTTCCAGCCTCTCCACTGATGCTTCTGGCTGTGTCTAAATTCTTGCTTGCAAAAATAGAAAGATGACATTTTGGAAGAAAATATGAGGAAAGATCTTATAGCTTCGTCTGAAAAGGAAAGATGGTACTGAGTCAGGCCCTGCAGACCTGCCAACAGCAGCTGTGCTTCTGGAAGATGTGATGTGACTATTCAGCCCAGCAGCTGACTCTTTTAATTGGAACTTTTCTGGTCAGTTACTTCACAGGGACATTGCTGAACTGTAAGATCCAGACCTCAGCCTCACTATTAACACTGCAGCAAAAACTAAACAGAGGCCAGAGCTAAATTGCACACATCAGAATATATTCTTACATCTTTACATACCACTTGTGGGCAAAAGTCAGGTATTCTTCCATGAAAATAGATTTTGCCTCTCTAAGAAGATGGTTGCTTTTACAAACTGTCTTCAAATGAATAGTCTAAAATAATTTAGACTAGATATATTGCTCTCAGGAGCTCTGGTTTTAGTTGTGCATTTACACCTTTGAGAAAATTTTGTATCACATATCCTCATATTCATCTACATTAAAGAAAAACAAACAAATGAAACATTTAATTCTTTCGTTGAAGAAGCACAAGGTGGACACACTTCAGGATGTCTTCTGAATGAGCCAAAATGTGTGGCTGCTTCCAAATACTGTCTGTTTTTTCACTGGGGAATAGGTAGCTTAGTAAATTCCCATCATCCTGAAGACCCTTTGGGACTTCTTGAATCTATATTCATTCCTCAGGGCGACAAGGAATGAGAACAAGTGCTGACACATATCCTTTACTGGTATGTATTCTGGGTCAATACAAGCAGTAGCAAAGAGCTTTTACAAAGCAACATTTGACCTCAGCCTATACCAGATGATACTTCCCATTGGTATGATTTGCTAAGGAAATTTATCACATTAAATACAAGCTTTCTCTGGATTTTGAAGTACAAACTTTAAATAACACCACATTCTGTAGCTGGAGCTAAATGACACCACATAATACAGCTACAAATACTGATTATGGTCCTGCTCAAAATGCAAAAGAAAATGAAATTAAGATTATTTTCTCTAATTATAGGGCTGCCTATACTTTGGTGTGAAAGGAGCAGATTCTTGTCATGTAAAAAAAAATAAAAAAAATAAAAAAAATAAAAAACCCAAACCAAAATTCAAAGAATGCCATACCCAAACATTATTTTGATTGATTAGTCCAGTTAAAATAATATCTCAGTAGAACCTTCAGTCTCTCTGCTATGTGTATTGCAGTTGAGGGGTAGAGAATGTCCTGATTTAGGCTGGGATGGAGTTAATTTTCTTTCTACTACTTGGTACAGAGTTTAAGTACAAAAATAATGTTGATAACACATTGATCTTTTAGCTGCTGCTCAGTAGTGTAAGGACTTTTGCAGTTTCCCATGCTCTGCTAGCCAGCAGGTGCACAAGAAACCAGGAGGAAACTCAGCCAGGACAGCTGACCCAAACTGGCCAAAGGGACATTCCATTCCACAGAACATCATGCCCAGTATATAAGTGGGGGGACCTGGCAAAGAAGTATTGATCATTGCGGGGAGACAGGCTGGGCATTGTTCAGCAGGCGCTAAACAATTGACTTGTGAACCACTTGTTTCTCTTGGGTATTATTCTTCTCTCTTTTTAATTTTGAATTTTATTAGTTTTAGTTTTAGTTTTAGCAATAGTAGCTTTAATTCAATTGTCAGAGGACTGTTATCTCAAACCATGAGGTTTACCTTTTTCCAGTTGTTTTTCCCATCCCACCAGTGCATGGGTGGGACGTGAATTAACAACTCGCTTAGTTGTTGTAGTACTTACAGCAACAACTTGCTGTCTGGTGTCAAACCATGATAAAAAAGAGCAGCACGGTAGACTTAAAAAACTTGTACCATTGCACTGAACCATCAGTGGACTACAGTAATTTCTAGACAAAATCTATTTAACAAAATTCCTCTGCTGGAAATGCTGCAAAGATAGATGAGCATGCTAGTTGTGAGAACAGTAGTGTCCGCAGGCTTCAGCATTTCAGAAATAGATTCCTAGCATATCAATTTCACAGACACAGCTTAGAAGCCTAGAATCTGAGATTCAGCAAGGTAGACAAAGAGATGGCATGAGGAACTATCTTTAGAATTGTACACATTATCTTGACCAAGGGAGCAGGAATGTGAAGTGTGCATCCATCCCCAGACTAATCAAAGCACAAGGGACAAGACTGGGTGAGCAACCCTGACCTCCTTCTGGAGTTGCAGGACTCATGGCAACCAGGATAAGCAACCAGTACTTCAGCACAAGCTATGAAAGCATCCTAACTTCATATTGTCTTTAACTCTTACGGCAATTCTGCTGCTGTGCAGTTTGTGGAGATTACTGTTTATTAAATCAGCACAAATCATATGAAGTTAATTTTTACCACGGAACCAAATTATTGGCCTAGAAAAAGATTTATAAAATGTTCAACCTTCAATATTATATTTTGGATAGCAATGTGGTTTTAGACATTTTGCTTTTTGGCATTCTACTGCTTGAAAATAATCAGCTCCATAATGTACTGCATCAGCCCTTCATTTTTGATGTAAATAATAATAATAGTAAGATGAGAATGACAAAACACTGCATATTGTCCCACTTTTGCTAAACACACAGAGTCCCTTCTTTCTCACACAGGTAATTTATAGAAGGGACATTTCTGAAATGGTTGGCTGACTGGTTTCCAGCAGTAAAGTATGGTTACTACACTCCCTGTTCCTGCCCCAGTTTCGTGGATGAACACTGGAGAATGGTGAGAAGGAGACACATTTGTAGTTCCAGTTCATCTTTCCTTCTCTCCTACATCACTTTTCTCCAGATTTTAGTTCCGACCAACTATTTATTCAAAGCATTTGCTATAATTTTTCTATCTTTATATGTAAAATTGTAAATCAGTAGTCTACTTTTTCTTCAAGGAACATGACCTATGGAATCTTAATTTCTTGGAATGAACCTCCAGATAATTTAAATCTATGAAGTCTATACAATCTACTTTGTCCTACTATAGCCAAGCATTTGGATTTCTATTTTGAATTGCCAATACATCTGTACAATCTGTTTACCTTTAATCCTCTGACTCTTCCCTCAAGTCTCCTCTTGCTATTTGCTCTGGTTAAGAGCAAACACAACTCCCACATGTATGCACAGTCTGGATTATTTGTTTACCTCCCTTTTCACAGGGTAGTTTATGGTTTGAAATTTCATCTCTCCATTAAATCCACTGAAGCGCATAAGTAACTAGATCCTCTTAAGATCGCAGAGTTCAGTGTACAAATGTGAGAGTTGAAGCTACTAATAAATGCAGTAGAATACCTTGTTCCAAGCAGAGGGCATATAGAATATGAAATAGCGGCTATGAACTTTTTACATTAGATGTGTGTGCATGTTTCATGCAGAGAGAGATAATATGCAATCATGGGGGAAGAAAAACTTGATTGAACATTAACTTTCCAATCATCAAAGAGCATCTATCTTTATATCTCAACAGATTTGAATTGCTGCAAAACCATTAATTAGCCTGTTCCCTTTGTGCTTGGTGATTGTTCTCCATTAGCCACAACATTACCGATTTTTTATTTTGTGTGTGTGTATGGAATAGCATGAAGTGAAAGCAACTTTCACATTTGTTTAAGAAATATGAAACGCTTTTGGATGGAAGTTATTATCTTTCTGTGTAATTTTTCTTTTTTAAGCTAAAAACATAAGTGGCAGTTTAGTTACATCCATTACTTCAAATTTGGAGGAAATAGGACAGAGCATCCATTAATCAATCCAAGAAGAGCTAGAATCCTGTGCAACTTAATGACTTATTTCTCTAAACAGAATGAAGAAAGGGAGGTAAAGTACATGGAAGGTAAAGTATTGTTCCTTTTCTTTATAAAAACCTTGAAATATGTTCAAAAACATTTTATGAGGTCACACTGAAAAAAAGAGTAATTGGAAGAAAAATTCTGCTTGTCTAAGCGAAGAGCACATTTGTAGCAGTAGGGTAAATGTTTTATCGATTGGGAAACTGGGAAACTCAAGTCATTACTCACCATGGGCTAAAGAATAATTGCTAATGCTCTGGCGGAAAGATTAAAAACAGTTTCTGGAAGTATTTCTTACAATGATCAATGGTGTATCATCCCAGGCCATTGGATCTTCAATAACATTTTTCCCTTTTGGGATACAATCAATTTTTATAATATGATTCATTTGCCAGCAGGCATGCTTTCTTCATGCAATGAAAAGGCACTTATGCACCTTATATTGTTGAAAAATAATCTTATACATCCAGAGCCCAAGCTCTGATATGAAAGATATTTTCCAAAATCATCCCTATTTTTAAGTGGGTTTGGGAAATAGATTTGGTGAATGGCTGCTAGTTTTTGTATTGTTTTCCCCCATTTGGTTTCCATAAAAGTATTTTTAAAGCTTTTAAAATAATAATCATTATTATAGCACTGATGTGCAAGAAGAATTGAATAGATAGTAAAGTGAGCCATTCTCTGACCTGTGGGTGGCTTAAGTAATTTGTTGTGCTAACATTAAGTTTAGTAGTAATTCAGGTCAGGGGTAACCATAAGGCTGCTCTAGCTCATTTCAAAAAATCTTGTATACCTCTGCTGAAGTAACCAAATGCTTCCCACTACTTAGCAATTGTCTGACTTAATGAATTTCTGCTTAAGTAATTAAAACTATCAGGATTTCAAAGTCCAATATATGTACACACAACACAATTTATTTCTTACACTGAACAGGAAACATTCCTGAAGGAGAGAGCAGCTGTTACAGCAAACAGCTGACTTGATTGATAAACAATACAGATATAAACCTGGACTCATTTACAGTTCCAGCTGTAGGATCAGTAAGATCCTACAAAGATCAGAAAACTCCTCACATCTGAAGTGAAGGAATATCTATGAGGCAGAGACACAGGTACTGTCACAACTGTGCCATCTTAAGGAACCTGGAAAGTTTCAAACAAGACATTTCTTTTCTGTTTGAGTTTTACATGCCCAGGAAGATCACAATAAAATCCTATTAAGATTTTCCTATAGATATCAGAAGCTTACATAAAACTGAGAGAGCAATTGGCAGTATCCCATAAACTGAGACTAACCGAGTCTAAAGTCTGTACATTTCTGCTAAAATTTGTTAATAGAAAACTGCAAGTTAAATTGGCTAACAAGAAGGCCTAATCGTGCAAGAGTCCTCATCTTTTTTGATGTAAGCAGAGAATGGCATTCTCTAGGAAAGTTCAAAATACATACCATACTCAAAAAAATCTACCATGTTGGTATGGTAGGAATACCCTAGCTGTAGTAACATTGGTGAAAGATCAAAGGATGAGGCAACTATCAAGCAGGTCACAAGTGTTTCCCGTTTTTCTTGTTTGAGTAGTTTTAAGCAAGTTTCACAAAAAATGTGGATGTGTAACAGGCTACAGACACTTTTCTGTCTGTGCATGTATTGGCTCTGGCTGGGATGAAGCTAATTTTCCACACAGCAGCCCTCATACTGCTGTGTTGCACATTGGTACCTGGAAAGGTCTTGCTAACACACCAGTGTTTTGGCTACTGCTGAGCAGCGCTGGCACAGCATCAGCAATGTCTCACTAACAACCTCCTCATCCACAAAGGGTCAGTAGTCTAGGATGGGCAAGAACTTAGGAGGGTGTCGTGGTTTTAAACCAGTAATTAACAAAAGGGGAAAAAAAAAATTACTTATTTCTTGCTGTGAGATATGGATTAAAACAAGAGCAAACCAGGCATAAAACTTAAAAGGAATAAAGAAAGTTTATTGACAAACTACAAGAATAAGAACACCAGAATAAACTTCCAGAAAAACCTTTTCATTTCTTACTGCCCACCATTCCTTTGTTCACATGACAACAGAGACAAAAACTTTAGAATTTTGATGGTTTAAACAGTCCCAATTCCTTCTACAGTCTTTTCATCAGTCTCTGTAGAGAAACAGAAGTTTCTTTCTGTTAATTTATGGAGTTTATCACAGGAAAACTATTTTTGTTATAGTTTTCCGTTTCCCTGATATCAGCTGCCTAGAGCTGCTGTTATCAGAGCCCACTCCTCCCATCTCACATCACCCTGAGGTGTGTTATGGGTCATAAGTTTAGGGATAGCATTTTTAAGGATAAGTTATTCAAAGGCAAAAAGTCTTCTTCATCTGTTTCTGTTTCTAGCTTCACTAGAAAACAGTTTTCTCATTGCCTCTCAAGGCTTCAAATCTCCCAGCACTTCACTATACCATAATTACTCTACTTTTTACTCAAATTTACACTTTGAACACTCTATTCCTCCCCATACTCTGTCATGAATTAAAGGAGTTCTTTTCAGGACTTCATTGTCCATCTCCATAGTTTTAACAGAAAGATATTTCAGCTTAATCAAAGCATCTTCTTAATTCTCTACCTTTCTTGAAGCTTCTTTTCTTTCTTGTCACTGGTAGTTTATAAAGTTTCTTTTCATGTTGATCACTCTCCTTTTCTCTCTCTGGATAAAAAGATTAATCCACAAGTCTCATCTGGGTAAGAAAGAGTTAAAATCCTGCTCAAGCTTTTGTAGATGGTTCGGTGATCTCTGCTGAACAGGAGCTGGAGCTGTCTGCGATGGAAAGTTCTTCATAGATGCTCTGGAGAGTGTGGTCGGTGTCTTTGCTTGCTGCAGGCCCAGAGCCCCTCTCCTTCTTTACTCGGCAGTTTCTGGTGAATTCTATCACAGCAAAACCTGCAGCCAAGCCAGGAACCGGCCTGGCCCGGCTTGGCTCGGGGCAAGCCCCCGCAGGCCCCATCTCCCGGCTGGGAGAACGGCAGGCCCGGCCCGGCCCCCGCCCGGCCGCATGGCCTGGGCAGGGAACCGGAGGCCAGCCTGAGGTCTGCTACCTTTCACAGCCAAGAAACAAAGAGAACAACAGAGTTCTGTTTTTTTACTTTAAGGTGGGGTTCACAAGTTGATCCCACTTTTCAATGGCTAAAACGGCTGTCAATTCTCAGCAATGACATATAATTGGTCAGGAGAAAAGACTCCAGGCAGTCCCCAGAAACTCCAACTTTCCTTAAAGGTAAAGTAACTCCATGACAGAGGGGAAAAAGCCAGGACAGCTGATTAAAACTGACCACAGGGATATTAAGAATATTCCATACCATATGGCTTTGACTCAACAATAAATGCTAAGAGGAGGGCTGGGGATGAAGCAGGGATCCCCAGTGGGGATTTGTGATTACAGAGCAAACTCCCTGCCCTCATAAGAAGGGCAGTGATGGAGTGTCTTGGTTGGCAACTCAAAGCCAAAGTCAACCCACCACAGTGCATCATGCACTTTTTAGATTATTTTGATGCTTTCATGGAGTCAGAAAAGGCACTACTTTTCAAGGACAGTGCTTAAATCAGAATCTCGCCAGTTAAGGCCCAAAGAGAGATAATTTCCATAGTCTAGCTTCAAAATTTGCATTCTACCTTGACTCAGGAAATTACTGAGGAGGCATATACTAAGATTTTCTAGTAGGGGTGTACAGTTGATCTGTTAATAACAGAAATATCAATTTATTCTTGATGTTGCTACTTGCTTTTACCTTCAACACAACAAATGGCTGCCATTATAACTTGTTTATCTTTTAGACAAAAGAGGATGTTAAATATTTGAACTCATCCTGTCTTTACAAAGTACCCCAACCAGCATAAATTTCAGGTGCTATGTTTTCTAAATTTCTTATATATGTCCTATGTTAGGATTCAATCAATAATTTCCTGATTCAGGTCTTGGGGCAAATTGATGTTCTTCAGTCTCAGAGGTCTGAAAGTTTCTGTAGCATCAAAATGTTGCTGGGTATCGACAAGAAGACTACAGAGAATAAATAACATCCCTCCCCTTTCCCCCCCACCCCCCAAAAAAAGAGCATCTAATGGAAGAATGCAAAAATAAAACACAAAGAGGAAAGTAAGATGTAAATAACAATCTAAAAGAATAGACTAGAGTGTACCATGAAAACTCAATAATGAAAAGAAATGTCAATATAATATTCTCTCTACAGAGACTTCCAAGTAGATAAAACGTGTATTTTTATTAATTAAACCCTCTAACATAATATTTTTAAAATCACACGTAATTTTTTTTAAAACCAGGAACACCTGTAATACTCCAAGTATGAGATTTCCAATACTTACACATTCTAAAATGCAACAATTTATAAAACAAAACCAAAAACAAACAAGCAAAAAGTTATTTGGAGAATACATGTTGAAAACTGTTTGGAAACACGGAAGAAGTGGGCCAAGACTACGGCTGCCCTGTTTTGTTCACGGCTTGTCCTTGTCCTGACACACCATGCTTCTGGACTGGTGATCCCATTTGAAAATAAAAGGCACTCTAAGTGCATTCTTCCCATTACATCAGTGAATGATGACATATTATGCAAGGTCTTAGTTTCTTCATCTTTACTGTAAAGAACAAGTTAGAATATTTCCTCCCTAGTGCAATCTGGAACTAAGGTTTGACCTGTGAACCTGAAAGGCAGCTACTTCCGTGACATCTTCAGATTTACCTTGTCCCCATCATATTTCTCTAATTGAAAATTGAAAATATAATATGAAAATTCTAATCTAATGACATCCATAGTACTATATTGTTAGAGGTACCCACACGGGAAGGAATGCAATAAACATAGTGACTATAACTAAATTAATTTTTTGAAGAGAATATCAAACCTGCCTTTAAGAGAATATATCTTTGGTATAAGGGGGCTTACCTAGATGAGATATATGTTCTTTTCTGCTTTTAGAAATCAGTTTTTCTCAGCTGCCTGACTTTTTCCCTTTTTTTCTTTAAGGAAAAGGGGAAGGAAAAGCAAGGGAGTGAGAATACAAAGGGCAAGACTCAATAGGTAATCAGCTTAAAGTAATTTTACAAACTTTATATTGTAACAGGAAGTCATGGGGGAGAGGATTGAAAGCAATATATACTTACATAGATGCAGACAATCCAATACAAACAAATTGGTAATGATAACCCATTACTCAAATCAATTTCAGTCTTTAAAAAAACAACACAATACAGATGTTTTTCTCAGATTCAGCAATTTAAAACTTTCATAAAGCAGGAACCATTTTCATGAGCAGACTGTCATGTATTTTAGAAAACATGGGTTTAACAGTAAGACAGAGTGCCTACAACTCCTCATCTCCATTAGTTCAGGGCCAGCTGCTGAAATCTAGCCCCTCAGAAAAAGAAAATAAATTTCTGTGTCTCCTTTGTATTTAGACGTTTAAGAATGTCTGACTTAGTGGCAGGCATTCAAGGGTGGAAGCCAAATTCAAAGCAAACACTTTATTAAACCCCTAACTGGAAACAACCCCAACTAAAATCAAGGGGAGTTTTGCTATTGGCTTCAGACTTTCATACCAAACTTTCTACAATAGCTAAAAGAGATGGATGTGTGTTGAGGGTTAGGTGGGAATTTTTACCCATTATGTGCTGGGAAACCTAACTACCGGTACTTAGGGGTGCTCACGAAGAACAAAGAGTAGCCGGGCCCAGGGTGGCGGGGAAGGGGGCAGAAAAAGGAGGGTGGGGACAGTTTTTGGCTGGCTTTTTCCTCGGCTTCGGGGAAGAAGGACGTTCGTGCGCTGGGTCGCGGAGCTGCTTCTTCTCCTTCTCCCCTCTTAGTTGGTGGCCTCGCACCCGCTGTCCTGCCAGGCATCGCCGTAGAGCTGCTGATCCACCTCATCCACCAGCCCAGGATCGCAGCTCGTCCCTGCTGTCCCAGCCGACTGTTTCCTCGGAGCCCTGCAGGAGCACCGGGACTGACTGCCCGAGGGGTTTGTGAAAACAAAGCCTCTCCTCCATCCCGTCTCAGCCGAGAAAGCTGTCCCGGGGTCCCTGGTTCTGTTTTCTTGTTATTGCTGTAGTTATTGTTTGTTTGTTTACCTGGTTATACTAGTAAAGAACTGTTATTCCTATCCCCAGATCTCTGCCTGAAAGCCCCTGATTTCAAAATTATAATAATTCGGAGGGAGGGGGTCTACATTCTTTCATCCCAAGGGAGGCTCCTGCTCTCCCTAGCAGACACCTGTCTTCTAGAACCAAGACAATGTGATTGCTAGCATAGAAAACTTACAATCCAGAAGGGCCTATAACCATGATCTGAACAAAGAGCTTCTCCATACAATTTGTTAATACCAACATTTATTACATGTTTATAGAGGACAGTGTAGAGAATGCAGCATTAAGTGGAAGCTATTTTGCCCTCTTATATAACAGTTTAGATAATGTTATTCTAAAGAACCTAGTCCTAGCCAGCTTTATACTATGATGAAATTGACCAAACCACTGACCATTATTCAGTTTCTTCGCTGATTATATGTCTTCATGTTTCACCAACAAATTAACTACTCCTCCTTTAGTGATATCCAGTTGCTCTGCTTCATTGCAGAGCAGTTTGAATAAGCTTAGTTGACAACTTGGGATCTTTCTGAGCTACCTGTTACTCTAAATCCTTACTCCTATTACTTGCACCTTGCAAGTGCAAGAACCTTACAGTTTCCATTTGACACTATTTGTATGCCTTCATCTTTAATTATATCCTTAATTGCTTTCACTTAATGCAAAATACCACACTACCCACCACTAGTACTTAACAAACCTCTAAATTTTGAGGATTAACTACTCATCCATGTACTTAATTTAAAGAAAAATTAACAAGCATTAAGATGTCTATCCAGCTTACCCAGCTTCATTAGTTGCATGAACAGTCTTTCTCCCACTCTTCATCATAAACAGTTTATGTGATGGATTTAACACATTACTCAGCAATGACTGACTTTTCAACCACATATAATATTAATTTTATTAA
Organism: Poecile atricapillus; assembly: GCF_030490865.1. Classification (NCBI taxonomy): domain Eukaryota; kingdom Metazoa; phylum Chordata; class Aves; order Passeriformes; family Paridae; genus Poecile; species Poecile atricapillus. Next base: position 109,041,386 of record NC_081289.1, on the reverse strand, counting down.
ATTTTATATGGATTTTATATGAGAAATAAAACATTTCTAAGTATCTCCATACATTGACTCACCAAAACAAACACAGACTAAATAATCTTTTTGCTCCAGAAAGCTGAAATATTCTGGTGTTTGGTTACTGATGCTATAGAAGTGACAACTGTGACATTTCTGATTCAATGGTAGGCCATTCAAAATCTATTCCACATTCCATCAAAGGACTGGTTTGGCTTTGTTTTCTCTAACTCAGGAGTTTATTTGCATATGTGTGGTGTCTGTGTACTATAAAAGTACAATGTTCAGAAATACATGCTTACTAATAGCTGACAGGCTGAGCTTATCTAAAATAATTTTATTAGAACAGAAAGACTGCTGTTTTATTAGACTTATAAAATAATTTGTCTTTTTCATCTTTCATCAATGTTGGTAAACTGCTACTAAAGCAATTTGGTTATTTTAGGCTCCAATTGATGCTATTTTACTGGTCAGCTAACTGCTGACCAAAAGGGTGTAATTTTAAATACTTTACGAAATTAATTCTGGTCTTTTACTTCTGGTCTTCTTTCCTTTCTCAAAAATAGCAAAAGAGAAATGACTTTTATAAATGAACTTCCGGGGACTGATAACATCACTAAAAAGAAAAGCATGAGACAAAAGAAAATAATAACTACTTCAGCAACCTTATCAAGAAAGACTTTCCTTATATAACTCAAAATAATCAACCTAAAACTTTATTTACTGTGGTTGAGAAATTATTAATATTTATTCCTAAGAAGTACTTATGATGCTGGAACAATGAAGATCCTAAATCTTGTTTTCCACAGGGAAGAAAAAAGGACACTTCATGATACAATGACTTTCTGTGAAAGCTTTCATGAAACACAGTCAGCAGAACCCGTGATTTCTGTAGTCTGTTAAACATTAATGTGTGTTTCGTGTGTGCCAGCAATTATAATCTATTATAATATATGAATCCATGTCCCGTTCAATAACTATTTCTGCTAGCATACATCTACCTCAAAGCAACATAAAAATTACTTATGGCATTTACTACCAAGAAAAAAGATCTACCTATTAATGTAATGCTATTAATTTTTCTAATTTATGTTATTTAGAACATTATGTTATTTAAAACCAACATTTTTTGTTTTGCTGAAAATGGCAGTTTAAGATATAGAGTATCTGGTTTAATCTCTTTTTTGTCAATGGTATCTTAAGATATAAAGGAGCTATATATTTGTTTAAATCTTGTTACATGCATTCCCCTTCTTCCCATTTCTTAAAACACTTTGGTGGTACAGCTCAGCTTTCCTGCCGGGTGCCTGCTCCTGCAGTCTCTCTCTGAGCTTCATGTTCCTTGAGGAAGTGTTCCTTGCTGCAGCTGCAGCGCTTTGGAATCGACAGTGTGGAACAAACTGCCTCACCATGGTCTCCACCACCAACTGCAGGCAAATCTGGGCCCTGGTAGCTGGGTCACCTCTTCCTTCTTGGTGCCTGCAGGTCTGCTTCTCTCACATTTTGTCTCATACTTCTCTGTCAAGCAGTGTTTTGTCCTTTCTTAAACAAGGTTTTCCCAGAGGTGTTACCATCTTAGCTGGACGGGTTCAGCCATGTCTTACAGTGGACTAGTTGGAGAAGGCTTGCACCAGCTGTGCCCATACCAGCACCATGTGTTACTGTCAAAACCTTGCCACACAAGCACCATGCTTCCACTCCGACCACTGTGAGCACATATTTAAGACCTGTTGTTAAAATATACATTCATCAGACAATCTTCATAAAACTATAATTACATCAACAATAACAAAAAAAATTCCTCATATCAAAATCAAAGCAAATCATCTCAATACTGGCAAAAAGTAGACAATTCACATATACTGTGAAGGTCCACCACTCCTCTCTTCACCACTTTACAACAACAAATACTCCCCCACAATCAGTCTACTTTTCAGCAATACACAGTCTAAGTCGCCCATTACTGCTCCCAATTGCAACCCTTGTCTTGAATTCCTCAAGCTTCCCTTTGAGTGCTAAAAAGAACCATGGTGAGCCTTCCCCTGCCTTTCACACATTCCCCTCTCTTTGAGCTGTGGAGATAAGTAAAAGGAAGGATCAAGAAGAAGACAGTTTAATAGAAAAGGTAAGAGTAGTGCATGTGAGCAGAAGATGAAGAGGGATTATTTCACTACTTCCCATGGGCAGACAGGTATCCACTGGAAAGACTCACTGGAAAGAAGAGACTCAGCACACTTAACAGTTACTTGACAAGACAAACGTCAAAATCACAAATTTCTCTCCTTCCTAATCCTTTGCTTGAACTATCATTGCCGGGCATGAATTCATATAACCATAGAATAATTTAGGTTGGAAAAGACCTTTAAGATCATTGAGCTTAATTGTAAACTTAACAAAGCCAAATACAACATGAAATCTTCTCCCTAAATACCAAATTTAGGTGTATTTTAAATATCACAGGGATGATGACTCAACCATGCCTTTTCTGGGCATGTTCCAAGTCTTGAGTTGTTCCAAGTGTCATGGGATATACTATTGGCGAGTTTGGACCAGTTCTTCCAGCTGTGTCCCCTCCTGAACTCTTGGCCACCCCAAACATCCTGGCATTCAGGGGATAAAGGGGCAGAGAGAGAAAAAGCCTTGTTGTTGTGAAAGTGCTGTTCAGCAACAGCCCAAAGATTAGCAAGTCATCAACACCATTTTAGCCAAAAATGCAAATGCAGCTCCCAACAGGCCACTATGAAGGCAAATAAATTCATAACTTTGTCTGAGACAAACCCAGTTCTGCACGCATTTAGCAACCTTCTCAGGTTTTTTGGTTTTTTCCCATTCAGTTATTTACCCAGATAAAGTCTTTGAGTTAATAAATTAAGGTGTTTTCTATGAAGGTATTTCAGTTATAAATACAGAATGGAGTTCTGAAACCATACCTGCACAATTTCCAGCAAAATTTCTCTGGTCAGTGGATTTCAGTTGACTAGTCTCCAGAGGTATAAAGAGACTGAAAAACCTTTTTTGAGAAAGCATGATGTTGTGGACAAATCCTCAAATAGGTGTTTATTTAAATGGGAATCTGTTCACTGAAGAGCCACCTTCCTTTATAGTTCCATTGAGATTCAAGATTAAAGGGATATTACATGTTAAATTGACACTAACATCAACTCATTTATTTTAATCCAAATTTTTCAGACATTCACAGATCAAAACAGCAGAAAAGGGTGCTGCTAAGTTAAGACTGGAAACTTAGATGTAGAAAGTACACATTCATCTCTCAGAATCAAATCCCTCTAAAGCAAGTATCAATGGAACATATCTAAAATTTTATTTGCAATAACCTACAGTTAAAACATCCAATTATGATAACATGTCATGATTGAGGGATTGATCCCTCTTTGAGCTAAGATTAAAGCCTCCACACAGGAAGCAAAATATTTGCCTAGACAAATATAAAGTTCTTCCTCCCTTTGTATGAAAGTTCTTCAAGATTTTGCTGAAATATTTGAAGTTCCTGTTCTGATTGCTCACAGTGTCTTGCCAAGCTCACTGAAAGGAAAGGAGAATTTAGAATCAACTAAGTAAATCCTAGTATCTTTCTCAAATTCTTTCCAGGAGTATAAAAGCCATTTATCTATAGTGCCTTCTTTTTCAAGGGTGCAATTTACACAGTGCTGAATGAAGAAATAATTTAATCTGCTAATAAATATAAAACTTTTAATTGCCTTTCATTTACATATTTATTTCTCATTTTTCTCTGGAAAACATCCATTCTGTTCTGGTTTTGATGCAGAAGGTTTGTAGATTGACCTACTTGCAATTTTTATTACTGCTGACACATATTTTATTTTCTTTGGTTGAGAACAAACAATAATGAAACAGGTAATCAGCATGGATGTAGGTCACTAGAAGTGTCCCAGTTTTGTTAGCATTGTTAGGAGTATACAAATAGTTTGGATTTTTAGGCATCCAAAAACATAGAAACTCTCCCAACCCTCATTCCTAAATGAGAATTAAAATCTCTGCCTCTGACAACACATGATCCACATTATAATTCACCACAGAATTCAGAGCTATATTCAGACTTGTTGGCATCTAGGTATGGTGATGAAGAGCAAAACAGAATCCAAGAAATTAGTTAGTACTTTATAAGTAACTTCTTCCAGTGAAAAAATAATCAGATATATTACTTCAGCCTTGTCATACTTTTATCCCAATACCAGAGAGCAATTTTTTATGAATATGGTCTGGTGAAAGAGTAACAGCTTGAAATGGTCAAAGTGATCAAGGTAGGTACTAGACAGGCTGTACTTAGAAGCAAGGTAGATGGCAAAAAGCTGAAGCAGAAAAGGTGGGAGAGATGTTAGCTCCATTTGGATCCAGTACATATATACATTCCATGCATTTCAGATTTAACCATACTTTTAACCACACCAGGTAGCAAGCCCACACAAATACAAATACAAATACAAATACGAGCCTTCCTTCATACTGCATTGATTTGTTTGACTAGAAGCAGTAGCAGTGCTCTTCCACCTGCAATGGCCTATGTACTGTTGATAGGAATAAGTAATTTTTAGCCCTACAGTCCTGAAATTCTGCATTCTTCTACTACTGTAATTCAAAAAGCCTAATTGCTTATAAACAGGAAGCTGTGTTGAACTAGAAGCTTGGAAAAGTATAGCCAGAGCCTTGACATTCAACTGGCACAGAGAAACCTGAATAGTGAAAGAGAAAATTCAACTCATGAGTACTCCAGGGATTCTTCCACAGAGTTAGTCTCAGCTGTGTTTAAAAGACAGGAGTGCAGCATCAATCCAGGTTGTGTTTGCCTTCTAGTAGAATACCATCTTCATGTATTTAATTTTAAAAGTTAAAGAAGACATTTCAATTAGGAATATAAATTCATTAGGAATATAAATGGCCAAAGAATTGGTCTGTAAAACTCAAAAAAGTTCCACATCTGTATCCTCAACCCTGCATCAAGTCCTAATGAAGCTCAGATACAACAGATCTCTTTGAAAGAGGAGCTGGCCATTTTGAAAGCATCTGCCAAAATACATGTTCTGAGCGGTGCACATTCACCTCTTGTCTCCTTGTGCCATTTTATCTCAGGGTTCTCATTATAGATTGTTTTCAGAAAGCAAGAATGTTAATATTTAGGATACGTGTTATTTTAATTTGGTAACATTTTCCAGATTTTTTGTGAAGCACTTGTTTTAAGTGTATGGAATACCCACCTACTTAAAATATTGATCATGCACGTCTTTCTCTAAGTTTAATCAGTGTTTTATCACTTTTGCCACTTTTGTGATATCAGTCAAGCAAGAAAAAATTAATGTACTTTAGAAAGTTAAGAAAAAATGTATTTTGAGAATGCATGGTTGACCAAATTTACTTACTCATCTAAACCCAGTTGTTAAGATAACAAATATCCTTTCAATTATCATTCTTGCAAGCATTATAATTTTTTTCAGTGAGGCACTGAAAATGAGCTGTACACTTCATTAGTAAAATCAAAGAGTATCAATACTTACATAACTTTTTTTAAAATTAAGTGAATATTAAAATAATGGATAAGACTTTGTGATTATAACTTATCTTCATTTTTAAACAAATTCTGTGAGAACAAATGATTTGTTATCACCAATAAACAAATCGGTACACATGTTGCTGGCACACTGAAAGAATAAAAGGTGTTTTTCTTCCCATTCCTTGACTCAGGTATAATATAATTTAAAGGACAGGTATGGGACCTTAAGTACATTAATACAAATTTAGTCAGGGTATATAAATCCTAATAATTTGACTCTTCCCCTTTTGGCACTGCTTGTAAATGGAAGCTTTTTAGATGCACTAACCAATTTAGACGGTTGGGGGGTACTAAAACTAAAATCAACATTTTTGACACTTTTTTCTGATGACAGCTTTTGATTTATCACCAAAGAAGAAAAATCTCCTTGACTGTTTCATACCTGTAAAGGAGATGGACAATGCACTCTTGCTTCTGCTGTAGAGGACTATTATCATTTCCACACATCCACTTGTCTGAAAACCAAAATACTTTAAACTCTATGTTGGAATAGTATAGTCACAGGCATCTCAGAAGAGGAGTGAAAACTAACTCAGTAACAGCTGAAACATGTACTGCTTACATACTGAAGAATTTTTCATGGAATAAGAGAGGTTAAACTGGCAAAGAAAAAGTGGCAACTTTTCAGTCCAGGTGAGGAAGCTCCAGTCTTTTTTAGAAGAAAAAGTCTTCAGTATCCTTCCATTCATTTCTATCAGTGCAAGAACGGTATCTCATACGAAATGAATGGCTTTAAACTGCCTTGAAGGCTGCCTCAAATCAAATCTAAAGCCAGTTCTTAGCCAGTAGAGTACAGACATAAAATAACTTAATTACAGAAGCCTAGAATTATGGAATAGTTTGTTTTGGAAGGGACGTTAATGACTATCTAGTTAAAACCTACTGTTCTTGGGGAGGAACATTTTGCACCTAGACCAGGTTGTTCAAAGCCCCATCCAATCCAGCCCTCAACACTTCCAGGGATGAGTCATCCACAGTTTCTCTGGACAACCTGTTCCAGTGTCTTATCATCCTGATATTAAAAAATTTCTTTCTAATATTTGTTCCAGACCTACCCTCATTCAATCTAAAGCTATAACCCCCTTTCCTATCACTCCATGAACCTCCCCAGCTCTCTTGTAGGCCCCCTGTAGGTACTGTAAGGTATCCACAGAGCTTTCTCCCGGCTGAACAACCCCAGCTCTCTGAGCTTGTCCTCATAGGAGAGGTGCTCCAATCCTCTTATCGTCAAACACAATCAAATCTTATGTTCCAGCAAACATAATATAGAACAAAAGGTGTTGTGAGTAGGTCCAGCATGAAGAAATCAAAATAAGAAAGATCAGTTTCATTAAAGTTTTGGGATCTAGGGGGATAACACAAGCTATCAGGAAAAAAATAAAACAAACCTGAATAAAACCCAAAAGATATTAAAGAGGAGATGAAAGTTCTATAAAGTCAAAGCCTTCTGGAGACAAAATAACAAGAAATTTAAACATTATTTTCATCTCTATCTACAAACAATAAATACCCCCTTAAAGAAAATCCAGCAGATAACTATCTGTCATTCAAAGAGGCTCAGATGTTGACCCATTACGCAGATTTTAACTATGAAACTCTGCCATGGGAACTTTAGGAATATGTACTTTGCATAAGATAACAATAAGGTGACAACCTAGATATATTTTTCTTTAAAGACCAAACAAAGAGAAGAACAGAATCGCAGAGAAGGGAAATGACAAAACTTTACAGAGGGCTGTAAATTTAAAACTCCATCTTCTGTTTTGAGATAAACAAACCAAGAACAAAATTGTAAATCCCGTAGAAGAAAAAAATCAGAAATGTAACAGGAAGTCTTAAAAATAATACCATACAAATATCAGGGGGTCCTCAGTTCAAAATGAGTCACATGAGAGACCCGTGGACCCTGTAGGGTATGGTCAGCATGACTGAAGATTTTTCCTGCCTAACAGTTCCCAAAACATAAAGGTGTGTGGTGCTCAGAAGTCCAAAGACTTGTTTGACCCCTCCAATGAAAAACAGGTAGCATTAAACCAAGACAATACATGAAGATTGTGCAAAGGAGCATAAAGGTGTAGATTTACTGCTGCATGTTGAATTTAAATGCTCTCATATACATTTAAGTAATAGAACAGTAAGCACAGAAATAAGTTCTCCATGAACCTCTTCAAGAAGGGTAGCTCTCAGAATTTTGGCTGTGGTCAAAAGCTGCTATCTCCTGCTGATACATATAAAAATTTAGTTAGTCAAGCAGAGGAAATGTTATTTTGTCTGTAACTGACTGATGTTAGTTCATAAAATTTCTTAGGAAAGGGCAGTGTTACTCAACTCCTACATGTAAGTAATTTAATGTCATTCTCAAAAGACAAACCATGAACATAGTCCAGATCCTGAGAATATCCCTGTTCTTTTGCCAGTTATCAGAATCTAATTCAAAGTTAGAAATGCGCCTGTCATCTTGATCAAAGATACCCTGCCTTGGTGAAAGCAAGGCTGAAATTGCCAGAGCACTTAAAAATGAAGATCTGGAGGGACTGAGTCACTTAAGTGATGACTTTTCAGTTCTGAATAGGTCTTTAAGAAGCATCAGGATAGTAGTAGGAAGTGTTATAGAAAATACATTCTAAAATTATTTTTAATTTAGGGATTAGAAAGGAAAAATATAAGCAAAGTGCTCTGTGAACTGAGCTGAAATAGTAACACTAAATAATGTTAAGATTTTGTGTGTGAGAAAAAATGGAAATAAAATCAAATAAAGACTTTGATAAAAAGTCCTTGAAAACTTGAAAAAGTCTTTGAAAACTGTCCCTGTGACAAGAAAAAAAAAACAAAACCAACCAAACAAATGAAAAAAATCTGCAAACAAACAAAAAAAAAAGACTTTGTAGCTTTACTTGACTATTTAAAAATTCTTCTTTAAAATTACACTTCTAGGATACATTTTCTAGACAGAGCAAAAACAAAACAGTGAATAATGTACATCAAAACTATTTTTACAGATATTGCTACATTTCTTATTCTAGCTTGAAAAGTGCCTAGTCTTATTACAGCTTACTTTAAAATCATTGAATTTCCATGCCTCAGCTCTTCTGATCTTGGAGTTCACCAGTTTCTCCTTCCCTAAGGATAACAGTGTATAAGCACAGTAGAAAAAGCTATGGTCACATCTTTGTACAGATAAAATGGGCTTGACAAAGACTTTACTACACAATCTACATATAAGATATTGCTGACCTTAAAAATCATCTGTCCTGATGTACCAAAATTCTCTACCCTTTGCCATTTTCAGGATGAAAGGTGAAAAAGGGGAAAAGTGGGTGTTTTTTTTGACAGATGATTTTCCCAGATGGTTACCATATGGCCATACAATTCTTGACCCTGCCCAGTTCAGGGATGTGGGTTGAAGTAGACTATTGGCAGATTGTTGAGGAGCATGTGACTGGAAAGGGGTTTTCAATTAGTACAAAATGCATTAAATGTAGCTGTGTTGAAGACTAATCCTTTTTCTCACACCTGCATTCCTGGGTTGAGGACGCAGGCTGGCTTTGCTGAGATTTTTTTCTGTTTCACTGCCAAGCACTTTACCTATAGAAAGCACCAATTTCTCAGACTCATTAACACCAATCCACCATTCACAAATTCACAAGTCCAATGAGTACCACTGTAATGTTTTAACTGAGAGTTTGGCAGAGCTTTTGCAATAAAAATAATAAAAGAGAATTTGCAATAATGTACAATCTTGTGACATAGCAAATGATATTTAGAATTTTTACCTACTGTTAAGAAAAGCCAGTCTCACTATCCAAACACCCTGCCTCTAAATACACCCAATTGGGGTTTTGTTTCACCTTCTAGTTTGTGTCTTCCACCAGGAGAAAGAAGGCAGACAGAGGAGGCAGATTGACCAAGAGCAATAAAAAATATATTTTCCTGAAACTGGATTTTTTTTTACCATCTGCTCTCCCTGCACTTTGGAAAACAGTAGAAAACCCAGCTTTGTCTCTTTTCAAGCATTTTTCACATTCCTACCACACAAACTTTCACCTCAGGAAAGCATTCAACACAGATATGAAATCCTCTGGGAATCCTTTTCCCATAAAGCTCCTTTGTCTGCCTTAGTGTCCCTCAGTTTTGGTGCATCTGTGGTGTGAAATTCATCGCTGCCACCTACCTAGCTCACAGAATACATAAAGGACATCCAGAAAAAAAATAAAAAAAATTAAAGTTTTCCTCTGTCCCCAAAATCTCACTTTATGTTTTAGAGATGCAAACTTTTAATTGATTAATAGCTATTGCATGAAGGTTCTTCTACTCTCTATAAATCTACTAGATCCTAGTGTAGGGTCTTATGGACACGGCTGAACTGAAAAAGACCTGTGATTTTCAAAACAAAAATTCTCCCAACACACACACAAGACTTCTCTAGGAATTCCATCTGCTGCTTGAAAATCTCATTATAGCAGAAACTGCCTTCCAAAGTACCATTTACAAGCTGTTATCTCTAGTTTATAGTCAGCCCTAGAAAGAAAATACTGGCTAAACTTTTCTTCTTGAATATTTTGTATTTTGTGGGTTTTTCCCACTGAAACAAAAAGCATTAAGAAGGTGTCAAATAGCATTTAACGAATTGAATTGTAGAAAATAAAAATAGAAATGTTTTAACATTCCTACAACAATGAAACAACAATCATGGTAAAATACAATAAATTGCAATCTCAGAATGCAAAAGAAGGTAGAAAAAGCTTCTTACAAGTTTGAAACATAAAGTTTGCATTTTAAAGCTTTCTCATATTTCTAGAAATAAGGCAACAATGTGTACAATCATAGTAAAGGAAAAGCAGACAAGTCAGTAGGTTCAGTCAGAAAGACTGGGAAATATCCTAACTCTCAGCACCCACTACATTTTCTCAGTGGTCATCAGGAAAATGAGAATGCATTGCACCTTACAGAACCAATAACTAAGAGAGATATTATTTCTCTATATGACCATACCTTTGATTTTGGACATTAAATAATTCCTTACATGTGCTTTAGAAAATCCAGAAGTAGCAAAACATGCATCATCTTCTTACCTTATAGTGGATTCGAGCCACATTTGGCAAGTTCTCCCATTTCTTTCTAAACATTATTCCTAGTTTAATGATACTCTGTTATTTAATTGTCCCATAGCCACTGACAGCTGTGGTAAAACAGCTGCTTCCAACTGTGCTTCTCATGGGTGGCACAGTTGTGTAACGGTGTTGTCTATCTCGTACATGCTGTCAAGGAACAGGTAGTGGAGAAAAAATGGTCATAGACAGGATATTACAGAGGTGTTTTTTTAAAGACACTGAATCTAAATTTTCAGTCAGATTCTGGATCTTAGGACCTGTGGTGTGTTGATCGTGGTGGCCAGGCACCCACCAAAGCCTATTACTCCCGTCTGGGAGAGCAGTGGCTCTCTATCACTCCTGTCTCTCCCCGTTTGGACAGGAGAGAGAAAATATGATGAAGAATTCATAAATTGGGATGAAGACTAGGAGAGATCATTCATCATCCATGGGCAAAACAGACTCAGCTTAGAGAAATTAATTTAATTTACTGCTAACAAAATCAGGGCAGGATAATGAGAAGTGAATATTGAAAAATATGTTCCTCCCATCCCTGCCTTGTTCTCATCTCCATCTCCTTCCTGCAGTTGCACAGGGAGACAGGAAATTGGGGTTATGGTCAGCTGTTCCTGCTGCTGCTCAGAGAGGAGTCCTTACCCTTCTCCAGCAGAGGATCCCTTCCATAGGAGACAGTTCTCCATGAACATCCCCAACATGCGTCCATCCCATAGCCAACCGTTCTCCGTGAACTGCTCCAGTGCATGTCACTCCTCTACAGGGTGCAGTCATTCAAGGACAGGCTTCCTCCAGTGTGAATCCCCCAGAGAGATTTCCAGTCCTGTCAGGAAACCTGCTCCAGCACAGGCTCCTCTCTCCACTAGTCTGCAGGCCTGTGCCAGGACCTTGCTCCAGAACAAGTCTCTCATGCATTCACAGTCTCCTCTCAGGCACCCACCTGTTCTGGAATGGGGCTCCTCCATGGGCTGCAGGTGGATCTCTGCATCCCCATGGACCTCCCTGGGCTGCAGGGGCACAGCTGCCTCACCATGGGCTGTACCAGGGGCTGTGGGGGAATCTCAGCTCTGGTGCTTGGAGCACCTTCTCCCCTCCTTCTGCACTGACCTTGGTGCCTGCAGAGCTGTTCCTCTCACGTGTTCTCACTTCCATTTCCCTGGCTGCAATTACATCTGCTAAGTACCATATTTTTTTTCCCCTTCTTAAATAGGGTATCATAGATAGAATGTTATTAACATTCCTGATTGGCTCAGTAAATAATTGTGGGTCCATCCTGGAGCCAGCTGGTATTGGCTCTACCAGACATGGGGGAGGGTTCCAGCAGCTACTCACAGAATTCATCTCTGTAAGATGATAGCTCATCCCCAGCTATCAAAAACTGGCCACACAAACCCAAAACAGGACCCCATACACTGGTGTGAAATAGCTTTGGTGCACATACAATTCCTGTTTTATAATCTGAAACATTCCTATTGCATACCCTATGTATGTCCTCATGTCAGGCTAGGAGGAGACAAATATCTGAAAACTCACCCTCTTAGCATCTGATTAGTCAGGCTTCATGGCAGAGAGTGACTTTCACTTCATATGTTCTGTCATACTAAACAGTTTACTTAATGTACCGATATCACACACATTAGCAAAGTAAACACCAGAAAAAGCAGCCTTTCATGCATTACATGTGATCAGAAAGCTGGGACCTCATTTCCTAAATGTTCTATTTTATTTTCTAATTGAGTTTCAGTGGAACTCCTTGCTGGGTGTAGGTTCTTTGGTAATTTCACATCTCTCTGGTTCCGTAGCAACAAAGAAGCAGGCACAAGTTCATCAGTATATATCTGACTAAATCACTTCATTAATCTGTGCACAGTTTTTGTCCCCCCTGGTAACAAATGGATTAGGGCAGGTATAACTAACATATTCCCCTGTCAGCCCTTCTGCTGTATCTTCACTGCAGGCTTCATTTCAGATGATTTTGAGAGCATTTTTCCCCCCTATAAACTTTCTTAAGCAGATCTACCAGAGTTAATTTCAAAATTAACAATTCTTCTATAATGTGTAGCTCTTGTCAGGCATCATTTCTCTAATAAACTCTCAAAGCTAGTAATAGAAGTTTCCATGTTCCTCACTGCATTACACCATGAATACATTGACATTTCATCCAAGTTAGGTTTCAAAGGCTTCAAAATAGATCAAAGTCTCATTGAGAAGGCCTGATTTATTCAGGACAGCTACATAAAATCTATATTTAATCTCTGTTTAATCCAGTAAAATAAAAGACACATAGTATTTTATTAGATTAAGAATAGTGAATTTAAAAATAATAAAAAAGACATTTCCAGGAGAAATGAGATATTTTTCTAGCCACCTTCAATGCTAGGCAATTCATATCATTGGAAGCAGTGACTGTTTCTTTGGCCTCTCCACTTCAGATTAGAAATAAATACAAGTTCTTTTACAAGACCTTGTTGTCAATATGCACTGTTATAGCAGCTTTTTCGACATCATCATCATCCCCTGGCTAAAGAGGATGTGACTAAGATCACATTCTGCTAAAGCTCTTTCAGCTCAATACGTCCATGGAAAGCTTTGCACAAATCCTCACTTCAGTGGGGGGTGAGAGAACATCACATCTTCAATGCAATTTGAAGTGTATGGAAAAAGGTTCATAATGAATTCTAGCCTGTACCAAGTTCAGAGAAAAAAAAGGTGAAAGTAAAAAGAAATTTCTGTCTCCTTTGCATCCAGCAATACGTACTTTCTAAAACTTCAAGAAACTATATACAGCCCCCTGCTACTTATTGAGCTCACCTTTGCCAGCGATTTGCATTAAGTGAGATGAACTTCATCGGAAAATTAATACAAATTTCTTCACAAGCAGAAGGATTTTTTGTTGTTCACGAGCAATCAGAGGTGAAAGCACATAATGAAAGCACATAACTTTGTCTTAGAATTTTAAAGAATTTGTGCTCTGAAAAAAAATATATGATGCAGGTTAAGAATACTTAAAGTGACTTGGAAAAGGAAAAAGAAACAAGTTCAAGTCTTAAAAAAAAAACAAGACCCCACATGAAACAACACAAATATTTGAATGTCACTTTTTTCTCTTGGACTTTGCCAAATTTTAATTGATTATAGCATGAAAGTCCTAAAATGATGTCTTTTGCTTTAGAATTAAAACTTGTAATTCTGCAGAGGACATACCCCTCTCAACCTGTCCATGTAAAATCCTCATTCATGTGCAAAAGTGAAATTTCCTTACTGAATCCGATTTCATTTGTTATTAGTTCATTTATGTTTGGGAGTCATGCAGCACTAGCACTGTTTTCATCTGCCCAGGTGCCTCCTAGATGGCTTCTCCACCACAGTTCCTTCTCTCCTTGTAAGCCTTGTCTGTGTAGAGCTCTCATAAAGAAGCTCCAATAAAAAGCTTGCTGTTTGTCTTGCTGATAACACTACATATAAGGTTGCAGTTTAACCCGCACAAAATTATTGCCATGTGTGGCTAACCAGTTTTAACAAGAATTAACACTAAAATTTATAAAAAGAATGTGCTACAATATCAGTTTCTATTCGGCTTTCTGCCTCTTCCTCGGATCTTCTCGAAATGTAGTGCAACACACCGGTAATTGATATTGAGAGAAGTGAGAATACTTATTGTTTCTTAGTACTTCTAGCCTTTAAATAATGGAGAGAAAAAAGCAGTTTTCCTCTTTTATCCTTTCTTTACTTTCCTAAATTCTGGAGTATCTGAAAAAAAAAAAATGTACAAACTTCTAAAATAAAGGCAAACATCACCTCCAGCAAATTATTCGGGGTCTTTTACTGTTCTTTTAAACTCAGGAAGTAGTCCAAGACACATTCCAATTAAAAGAGCCCTTGGCACTTTTACTGTGGAAGATCCTCCTCTTCTCTGGAAGACAGTTCTCTTCTCTCTCTCCTGACCCCACCTCCTCCACCCCACCTATACCATTATTTTTCCCCACCTTTCCACACCAGAAATAGGGTCAAAGATCAGTATCTCAGTAGAGTCAAAAAAGCTTAAAAGGCACTTTTTCTTGGGTCTGTCATCTTCTCTGCCTGCAGATAAACAGTCATGGCTACATTTCTGAACAGCAGTAACATGAGAAAATGATGCTCTGACTTTCTAAAAGGCAATTTCCCTCAGCTTAATGCCTCTCTATAAAATGGAATTAACTTCAACATGGAAAAGAGGTAGGTGGACAGGAAATAAAGTAAGGTACTGTACACAAATGTTGATTGCAACTCCACTCCTTTAGGCCAAGAACACCACCTAGGAAGAACAGAAGTGAACAGATTTGATTCACTTAATAGACTTTAAGTGCCTCAGGACACAGCATAAACTTGTATCACATTATCAGACAGGCCCCCTCATGGTGTCAATGTCTGTAAAGGCTCATGAATATGTAAATAATATATGTATCTTGGAAACATGCTTGACAAGAGAATAGCTAAAATGAACTGATTCTAGTTATAAGCCATCAGTATGCCATTCTTTATGTTTGAACAGGCAGCCTATTGCTAGGTGACAGATCATTAAGGCTATCTACTCAGTCAGCGGAAATGAAGAAATAATTTGTTCGTAATAACCTTCAGATGACCTCCCAGGCAAAACAGAGTCTTTAAAGAGCTATCCTTACTGATACATGTCATGCCTCTATGTGGGGTTCTTCTGGCTTCACAGTAATATCAGGGCTGCTGGTGAAACAGAGCAATAAACACCTAGTGACAGGGCTGTAGCATGAACAGATCTCATCACCTGCCATCAGCTGGCTGATGAATAATTCAGGACTTCCCATCAGAACCAGGGATTTTAGGCAGTGCCATGTTACATGGAGAAAGCAGGCAGAAAGGAAACATTGCTGCCTTCAATCAAAGCCTTTCTAGGCCCACTTATAAGGCAATATTGCTAGGCACAATAAAATATACATGTGTCAGATCATGATCATCAACGTGCCTAAGGCTCAGAGATATTAGAGGCAAGATCTATTCAACAGAAACAGGCCTCCTCTGTAGATGCTGCTGTTGGCCCTGTTTCTTCAGATAGGTTTATTCACATCCAGTCCTTCACTGTAGGCTGCTTTTTAATTAATTTTTTCACAGCTGTATGGCATAGGCCCCGATTGCCCCTGGAAAACATATGACTTAATGCTTCAGCCTTGGTCCCCTACCATAAATTCTCTGTTAGCTGATACCCCCTCCGAACTCCTCCACTGCATATATTACTGCATAGGGTAGCACTCCTAACCCACTCATTTCTGCCACATCACACGAATTGTCTCTTCTGCAGTGAAGGAAAACTGAAAGAAAGGGAGGAGGCTGGCCTTCCATAATATTATCTTCTCAAATTAAAAAGAAGAAAAAAACAAACATTAATTTTATAGCATAGGCTTTACTTTTCATGTGTGTTTTCTCTTTTACAGAGAAGAACAGAGGAGAACTTGGAAGAAAAACACCTTGGGTTTTGTTTTGCTTTTGTTGTTGGTATTGGTGGGGGTTTTCTTCATTATGATAATCCTGCATTTGTTGTAGAGCACTAGATGTTCAAATAGGGAGATTTGCAAAGAAACCTAGTAGAGATTAAATCTTTATCTGTGAGACATACCTTCATTTTAGGCTATTACCCTGAACTCTAGTTTCAAGAAAGGTTTTAGTAAAATCAAGGCACTGAAACAGAAATTGTCTGCCCAAGTTTTTTCCCTTCAATTATTTCTATAAAGTTGGGAACGGCACATTTCATATTGCAAGATAACAAATAACAAGAACAGGGTTATTCTAGTTACAGGGTTCCTCAACAGAATTATATTTATTTTCCTTTTAAAACACTTCTTCAAGGAGAAAGCCAAACTTTTTGCTATAAATCACTGTGTGTTTGAATTTATTTTCTTTTTTTTTTAATATTCTACATCTAAGCTTCTTTTCACTTTGCTTAGGACACATTGTAAGCTCACATTTCTTAGGAGAACCACCCAGGAAACATATACCCCTCAGATTTGTTCTCATGATTTTTAACAACTTTTTTTCTACCACAAGCTGATGGAATTTATCCGGCTGCGTCAATTCATTAGAGGCAGATCTGTCAAAAAGGAACTGACATGGACATCGTCTTCTGCTCCCCTATCTCCCTTTTGTCTTCCACTAAGGAAAAAATATAATGGAAAATTCCCTAAGCCAAAACATCTTAAGAGGAACTTGTTGCAGTCAGGAAAGTGTTAGTAATAGGTTTTCCAATTCATTTTGACAGTAAGGCTGGGAGAGACACTGCAGTATACTTTGCTTGAAAACGCCTAATGGGGTTCATTTGTGAAGAAACAGTCTTTATTTCTCTAGCCAAGGAAAAGCAACTCTTGCTACTTGCTACAGCATTCATTTTCAAGTAAGTAATTATGACTCTTCCAGGGATGAGAGTAAAAGCAAAATTTTAATCAAACTGCTTCACTGCCTGAACACCCAGGTGGCAGTTTTTATCTTACCTCTCACCTTTTCTTTAATTTTGATATCCCTGATTAGTTTGTGTTGTGGATTTCTGTAACTACAATGCAAACAAAAGGAGGACACAAAATAGTGGCAAGAGGATGCCAGGTGAAGAATAAATGAGTCAGAAGGTACTGCCAAGAATACATTCAGTCCAACAGAGAAGAAACCTTTCTCTTTCTGTAAGTTCTTCCTAGCTATTTCTTACACCAGCAAGAACAAATGACATACATATTAGATTTATTTAATTTACATAATTCCTGAAAATGAAAATAAAGAAAAAAATTGAGTACTTGCTTTTCTTCAACTAGAGAGTTAAATAGAAAAAAAATCAGACAAAAAACCAAAATGAACAAACAAAAACAAATAAACAACAAAAAAAACCCACCAAAACAAACAAGCAAACAAACAAACCCAAACCCCACCTGCATAAAGATACTCTAGTCAAGGTAGACAAGGTTGATCTGGAAAAGTCAGATGTTCCTACCTTCTGAGATAAAAGCCATCCATCATTAACACCATAAGAACCAACTTTTGTCTAGTCTAAGTGGAATTGTATGCATGAGCTTTAGTCATGCCTATAGATATATCTTTTTATGTAATTTCCTTCTTCTATAAATAAACAAGGTAGTAAAATCATGACAGAAGTGCTCCAAATTCCAGGTATCCCTCTAATAGATCTCATAAGATTTTACTCTGTACCCATTACCCAAACTAAGAGATGACAGTTCAGTGAAGAAAAAGGTATGCTTACTTCCGGAAAGAATGTCTTTATGACACCTATCTTCTCTGATGAATCCACTAACGTAAAATTTCTGACCCAATAGGCAGTGACTGCACAGCACCGAGGCTTCTCTCATTATTCAGGAAATATGTGTTGTACAGTGTCAGCTCTCTCCCTGCAGACTTGCTGCCAAGCAATTACTCATTTTCATCACTTAGATTTTCTCACCCCGCCACCTTTTTCTTTTTATTTTACTGTTTTGTGGGTGTCTATATATCCAGCACACTTCAAGAAGAAAACACACACAGGGAATGAAAATTACGCTTTTCTTATTTGATTTTAAATAGAATAGCACTTTCAAGTCCTAAAAAATTGATGTTGTTTTAAGCTTTACAGAAAGCAATAGGAGAAACTAGTATCTGCAGGAAAAGAAAAAATGGAAAACAATCAAGAGTATTTCCACTGTTATACATATTTGCTCTCTGAGAGAACCTGTGAAAACTATCTTCTATGACCTGATTCATTCATCTCACTCTTCTTGAAGCATCAGTAGTAGACAAAGGGAATAAACAAATCCAAAGGAAAGAGAGAGGATATTTTTTATGAATGTGTCTAATTTGGTCTCTTAATGAGGAACACTACTGGAGGACAATCCGACTATCTTGATTTATCCTAATTTAAATCCTTCTCTGCATTTTGAGTTCAAAAGTTCAGTTTATAGTAGGTGTAAAAGGGGTTCTGATAAAAAAAGTCTTAGAGAAAATAACTACATATATGATGTTAGGTGGCATCTATTTGCTCTGAATTGTGCCAGCACAAAAGCATTCAAACATAAGTGACCTGTAGAAGATGAGTTATTCAACAGTATAAAAGTTCCAACATCCCATTAATCCTCAATTTAAACAAAATATCTAGCCTGCCAGGAAATGTGTGTGAAACTTAATCATCTAGGATAAAAAGGACAAAATTTTATAGCAACTGTTGATTTTACATGCTTTAATTTCTCATGTTCAACCTGACAGGAATATTCTGTATTTTCAGAAGGTGTCCAGCAACCTACATTGAAAGTCAAGGCATGGCAGTCCATTTTAATATTCAGTCATGATGAATATTCAGCATGGGGTTTAGAAGGGCCCCAGGAAGTATTACTGTTGTTATTCTGAGTACATTGTTCCTGTCACACAAGGAGGCAGAAGACTCAAATCTATTTCTTTGAAAAGCTTGTGAAATACCTCAGTTGTAAGGACTCTAGATTTTCTTATAGCTCAGACCAAGGTTTTTCAATATACTTCTAAAAGCTGAACTTTCATAGATTTTCTCCCCATTTATATATTCTTTCCCTGCTCTCCTACAGTCCAAGCACTATCATCTAAGACCTTTCTCTTACTCCAAAAAATTAAAGGAAGAGGAGCATCCACACAATTTCCTCCTGTTGCTCATGCTGGGAATCAATCCTTAACTTCTCACTGGGGACCGAACTTCCCAACAGGGCATCATGACAGCCTGTTTAGTTAGGGACTCCACTGAATGGGACTGTCATTTTCTATTACTTCTATATGTTCAGCAAACTAATTTTTGTGAGAGTATTTAGATTACTTGTCATCTGTGCATCCTTCTTACAGCACAAAATACGAATCCATGACAGGACATAATCTCAGAGGATATATTGGGACACACTGAAGTATAATTCTCACAAGCCCTAAACTCAGAAGAGGGCATACCATGAAGAAATCAAAATGATGGCTATTGATGTGGTAGTTCAGAGCTATAACAAAGCTTTGTGTCATATCCCATGGATGACACAGGGGATACACACAAATCATCTCACAGCCAAAGCACAGGAACAGTCCTGGCAAAGACAACATCTCTAAGATGTAGTATGTGGAGATGGTATGGAAAAACAGAACTACAGTTCCATTTAATAAACTATATTAATATACCTAGTGAAACTGTTGCTGTACTATATGGACAAGTTCACAGAATCACAGAATCAATTAGGCCTTTGAGATCATAACCACAGACCTAACACTGCCCACTCCACCACCAAGCCATGTCCCTAAGTACCATGTGTTCATGCTTCAAACTTTCCAAACATGAGCCTCCCTTCTAAACCACCATCAAGGGGTGTGGGTCCCCAGGCACTGGCACAGAAAAGAAGCTGGAAGCAAGGACAGGCAAAGTATGCTTCTTTTCAGAATGTGGCTGCAGATGAAGTCTGCATGCCTGCTATGAAAACTCTATTACAATTTTTATGTAACCATTACTCAATATAATCCCTTATGATTTTTTCTTTTGTTATTTATTTTTATGTTATGTAAATGGCCAAGAAATACACTGCCTGAAAATGTGTGTCTTTAATGGACCCTTTATCCCACTAGTTCTATAAGACATAGTTTATATTTCAGGCCTCCTTCTGGAATAGTAAATTTTATTGTAAGAGGGAGAGACAAAAGGCTTGAAGGCCAAATACCTTCCTGTGTTCTAAAGGGAATCTTAAAGTCAATACAAGTGTATACAATGCCTTGCAGAACAGGTGCTTCTTTGTTTTGTTAGATCAGCAGTTTTCATCCTTACTAAACTAAATTTGTATTCTGTTAAGAGCAGTCAGGCATAGTTGAATGCAGTGGGGTGAACGCAATCAGATGCAACAAGGTAAATCCATGTAATACATCTTAAAGATACCCAAACTTTTACAAAACAAAGTAACTTTTACAAAACTTTTACATAACAAAACCCAAACTTTTTTGTCCTATCATTTTTCAATGGACCACTGAAATTTTCATACTTTCAAACACAGTTATAAAATATTTGTCATAAAACAGGAGCAATGTGAATCTGCCTTGTCATGTGCCTTAGTTTAATCTTAATTCTAGTGTATAAACCAAAGTTAGATTTGTAAATAGAATGAAAACAACCATAGTAACAATATTGTATTATCATGGTTCTTTTCATTAATAGCAGTGTTGGCTGGGAACCCTTCCATTTTTGCAGATGTATCAGCTAACAGAATTCTTCAAGGAGGAGAGTTTTCCGATTTCCAGGTCCACTACAGTCATGTTGTGCATAATTATCTCTACCAAAAGATCAAAATCTTGTCAACACTTTTTAAACTCTGTAAAATAATTGCATTTCTGGAGATCAAACAATCAATAATGTAAAATACATCATAAATATGTCATATTAATAAATTCTTAGCAAAAAATCATTGCAACTAAAAATTATTTGAGCTTATAGAATTAATTTCTAAAATTTCCTGAACACTTTTCATTGATCTACACACAAAGTACCTAGTAAGCACTTAATAATAACTACAGTAAACATGGTCTCAAGCCTGCACCACACAAGCCAATCTCTTTGCTCGAAGAGTGGAAAACTTTGGTAGTTAGTAGTTAGTTTGCCACTAGATTGATTTAAGATGGAGGTTCTTGTAAGATGCAGAGTCAGCTGGTAGCCAGGGACCAGGCAGAATTGAGGAACTTGGTGGGGCTTGGGTTTTTTTTTTTTGGTTTGGGTGTTTTCGTTTATTTAGTTTTTTGGTTTTTTTTTTTTTTCTGAAGAAAAATAATTCAATGATTCAAATGTAATTCAATTTATTTTTCAATTTATTTTTTTTACTAGTTTGACTTTTTTCTAAGCAGACAGTTTGTTCAGATTAACCCCAATTTTTTTCTTAACATTTTGCCATTTGCCACACACCATTTTTGTGGTATGATGTAGATGTAAGTTTTAAAAGAAAAAGTTTTTAAAAAAAGGTTTGCCACAAATTGAAACTTTGTAGCAATTGTGAAATAAAGCCTTAATTAGGGAATTAATTATTTTGACATTTTGAGACACCTAATTTAAGTGCTTTGAATTTCCTAATTGCTTCAGTTTCCTGAAACTGATAAAAGCTAAAGGAAATCCAGATATGTCTAAAAAAACTATGGCAAAGGGTGTAAAATTGCTGAAAAGAAGTTTGCCAAAGGCCTTTTGCATAAAGGCTAAAGCTACATGTTTACTCTCAATAGTAAAGCTAGGGAGCTTTTGCTGCAGGACCAACTGAGGTTAAATAAGGCACTGTCAGGTTAGTCAGGATGGAAAAATTTCATGTAGCAAACCTCACATACTTTTTTTTTTTCTTGTTTTTCTGTACCTTATATCTACATATTTGAACTTGCTCAGATCTTTTGGAAACCTGCTATCTTCTGTATTTCCATCCAGTGACAGTATAACTGAATTCTCAAAGGCAAAAGGACACTGACATTTTACTCTTGAGGTCAGAACTGATGACAAGGGCCCATTTTTGTTAAATGGTAACAGCATTGTATTTCTTGAGAACACCAGAGCAAAGCCATGGTGGAACCTTACTGCTTCTCTATGATGGAATTTCATATTCTTGAAATAAGTGATATAAGTAAGCATATTAGCAGAATTGAGCTCCTCCAAAAATTGATTTCACAGCTGTGCTTCATCTATTTTGACCTTTTGAAGCACTTAAAAAAGAGCGTTTTTCACCTCTGCATATTAACTACAAAATGGCTATAATTTAATTGAAAATTTTATATTGGAATGTTCATGATACAATAAAGAGATTGGTCACACCATGAGTAAAATGCTGTTTTTAAACTTCTTTTCCTAGAGGATTTGACAGGGAAGGAGGCAGTATAATTGCTCTGAAGAGGATAAAGATTTGAGGCTATGATTCATTTCTACAGCTGGGCCATAGGTCCTTGGAAATCTAAATTGGCACTGAAAACGTTAACTGACAAAGTATAGATCCAACACTACTAGATACAAACAATTGGTATTTACATTGGCAAATATTCTTGCTGCATTATGTTTGCCCTATTTACTTCTTTGTCAGTAATGCATCAAGTATCCTATAGCATAATCCTTCTCTCAGCACTTACCAATGAACTATGAAATAGTATTAAATAGAATTAATTAGAAGTTTTAATGAATCATGTCTGTCCTCATTTATTATACAATGTAATTTTCAAGGAGTGATTAATTATGAACTACAGATGAGTGAATGGTTAATGTAGTTTGTTAACCCTACTAAGAAGCTACAGTACATGGTGCAAGTTAGTTCTCCTCTATTGTTAGCACACTTAAGTGCTTGCCATTACTTCACATGAACAAGATTTTCATGACTTTGCTATTAAGATGCAGAATTGGCTAGTTGCTGACCTTCCTCCTGTATTATTTTTACAGTCTCTGATACACAAAACCTTTTCCTTCTCCTTCCTTTCCTTTCAACCTTAATTTACAGAGCAGATGGAAGCCACATGACAAAAAACCTCCCTCCCATCAAAGTGAATTTGTATGCTTAATTCCCAGTACATCATTTATCTCAGGCAATATTTTACCCAATTCTATCCAAAATTGCTAGATTCTGCTATGTTCTCAGCACACAGTATTACCATAACTATAATTTCAGCATTTCCTCCCAGCTGGAGCTGATAACATACCAGTGTTTTAGGTACAGCTGAGCAGTTTTTTTCACAGCACCAAGGTCTTTTCATTTTCCAGCTCTTGCCTGAAGGTATTGGGCTGGAGCTGCACAAGAAAGTGGGTGAGGACACAGCTGAGAGAGATGAACTCAGCAGACAAAAGGAATATCCCATGCCATACAACGTTGTGCTCAGCAGTAAAAACTCAGGAGAAGGAAGAAGAGTGAAATATGCCCTTCGGGTTACAGCATTTTTCTTCCCAAATGCTTGTTATGTGTACTGAGGCCTTGCTTTCCAGGAGGCAGCTAAACATCTGCCTGCCCATGGGAAACAGTGAATGAATTCCTTACTTTGCTTTGCTTGCACATGCAGTTTTGCTTCACTTCCTAAACTGTCTTTATCTTCACTCACAATTTGGTGTGGGTTTTTGAGGTTTTGCTCTTCCGATTTTCTTGCCTGTCTTCCTGCAGGGAATGAGAGAGAGAGAGGTCGGGTAGAGGTTCACCTTTCAGCTGGGATCAGTTCACTGTTGTTCCCACTTGGACTTCTTTAAAAAGTAATCATACAACACAGGTGACATTTCTGTGGATGTTGAGGCAATTCTCTTTTCTTTTTATTACCTTGGAAGGATGACAACATTTTTGAATACCCAAGTTCTCAATAACAGTATAATTTAATGAGACCACATCTTTGTCATAGGAACAGAAATCAAGGTCTCCTTAATCACTCTCTTTTTCTTTTTTTTTCATTCTCCATAAGTTTTACCTCATTATTTTAGAGTCTTTAAGAGGCACATCATTCCTTCTATTTACCAAATGGTAGTAACATACGGTCATGAATTTGCAGAATCATCAAAATACAGTGGTTCCCTTTCTAATTCCACAAGTAGTCATAGATACGGATCCTGCCCTCAGTAGGCAGATTTCCTTCGTAAGCTTTGGTACAGAAATAGCTGCTTAAAACGTGGTTTGAAAGGATTCTTTCTATACATACCTTTTGCCCATGGCAGGATCCAATTCTTTGTGTCCACTACTATGTTTGCCTACAGCAATACCCTTAGCTTTTTCTAGCTCTCAGAAGTACTCTTCCTACTCAGAGTTTGAGGTCACAGCACAGGACCATCCTGAGCAGCACAGTTCAAGGCAGACAAGGTCCCCCAGATCCCTAGGGCACCAAGTAGTCGCTAGAGTTCTTCATGTCTACAGCTGGCCCCACACTAAGCTTCAGCACAAAAGGAGTCCCAGAATTGCTCTTAACGAATAAACTGCAGGAGGTAACAGAATTTCATCTGTTTTTCCAAATCAGGAGGAAGAAATAAAATATATTCTCTCTTCTCAGTGTACAAGGACTATAATGTTTCTACAGGTGTGGAGATATTTTTCATCTGAACACACAAAATAATAATCCCAACAGTCACTCTGCTGGGATTTCCTTTAGTTTTACCAAAATAAGTCTTAATATTGAATTTAAATGAAATCAGTGAGTAGATAAGAGTTTAAGTTCTTGCTTCATTGATAATATGAAGCGGATCTTATACACTTTCATAGTCAACTGCAAATTTATTATGGTTCATGCAAGGTATTGAACAGCTTATACCTCAGCAAAGTAGTGATTTCTGTTGATGTATAAATGTGTTCAACTGTGTTTTCTTTTCCTTAATCATGCTAAAAGCATACCAAGATATCTGTAATTCAAAGTTTACATTCCTATTCTCGTAACAATAGACAAAAAAAAATTTTGAACTTTAACAAAATTTATAATTGGGGATTTATAACAGCTTATGTATTTAAAGATGTTGAGACAGTGTTATCCAAGTGTTGATATATTTATGCCCAGACTGAGTGATTTGAGCAGGAGGTTTATTAGATGGAAGCCCTCAAAAACCGACTAGATTATTTGCATTGAAGTAAGAAGACTTATTCAGAAATAATTTCTTTGTGTTTGTGTATGAGGTATGCATGTATTATTCTTAAAATCGAGGGTATTTTATCATTAAATTTATTCCAAGGTAACTTAATGACAGTTTCTTTCATTGATTCATAATTCATATCCATACTAAGGCATATCTGATCAAATGAATTTTACGTATTTCATTCTGTATTTGCTAAGACAACTGTTAGTTGGTTTAAGCAGCCACCAAAACAAAACAAAACAAAGTTTCCTTCCCTCAGTAATAGAAAGCTTGAAAAAAGTGGCTTCTTCACAAATTAGGTTCCTAAAAATGCTTATGGTTTTCACATGGTTATCAGTTTGAACTGAATTTTGTGGCTGTTTATCACTACCTGTTGCCTGGTCATATTATTTAGTGATCTTGTAGGAGGATGTTCTGCTTTGGAATGTGGTCGAGCAACTCAGGCAATGCCTGGTTTGCAAGGCTCTAAGTGGTGGAGTGCGAAGGGTCTGTTATGCTGAGTTTGGTATTGAATTATGCTAAAACCAGTCTGGCTCATCAACACCAAAGCTAACACCCTGATAGTGAGACAAAGATGTGACAGATATGGTAAATCCTTATCGAAAAAATGCTATGCTGACCTGAAGACATATGAGTGACAGTCAATCACTTTATACTGTAAAAGTCAAGTTCCACTTTCATACAGTTAGGTTCTTCTAACTAATCTCTTCTTGGAGTCTGTATGAAGATTTCTTTTTTGGGTGTGCACACCCCTCGGTGTCACTCCTCAAGGCTGAAAGAAAGAGATTTCATTCACAATTGTTGGTGTGGGTGAGTTACATCAATCTCTGCTTTAATAATTGTTTGCTTTTGCCAGCTTTAATACTATTGCTTCAACATCGTGGCTTCAATGTAGTGCACTATGCTATTCTATCCTAGAAATTTTACCTTCTATACTGTATAGTAAATAATTGTGATCAAGGTACTTTTGGCTAATCTTTATTATATAAAATAATTCATTTTTACAGAAATATATCTGACTTTCCATTATTCTACAGGGCAAAGTTGTACAAAGGTTCAATCATGCCTCTATAATTTCTGAAAATTAAACCATTGAAATTCTGCGCTAAGATTGGATCCAGCTGCACCCAACGGCTCTGAGAAAGAGTTTAGAAAGAAAGGAGGTCCTTTCAGCATCTCATGACTCAACAGGAAGGCTCCTCTAATAAACTTTGTCTTAAGCTTCCAGTCAAGCAGGCAGAAGTCCTCCTCTTGTAATACATATCTCAGGTGTTAACTTTGCAGAAGTCATTGTAGACATAGTTCTCAAATTACGGAGAGTCCATCTGAAAATATAATTAAATAAATAAACAACAGAGAATGACTTCATGGAATGAATGAGACACATCAATAACAAAACTGAAGTGAGATGGAAGAATTTCAATAAAGAAAAGAAATATCTGTGGCATGAAGCTCAATTTGTAAAGACCTTAAACGGCAGGACTCCCAATACAGAACGGTTGCTGCTGAGATACATCAAAAGGGAATTTTTATTGAAGAACAATTGCATGACCTAGTTTCTGGTCAGCAATAAGCTTTTCCAGAAACTTCAGGAGCTGATGAAAATCTTTGTAAAGTTAGGATATGCACTTTTATCTTTACACAAATAGGAAGGAAGGATTAGAAAATATTTTCTGCCATCTTATTATAAATTTAATTCTAAAAGCTATGTAAATTTAGGAGCAATGGAAGAAACAAAACTTGTATAAACTAGATATGTCCATAAACATTTATTGTACTATATAGAATAAGTTCAAGATCTAGTTAGTATGCATGAAAATATGTTTCCATTTTAAGTAACCAGAAGCAATAGAACAGAAGAATGTAAGGAAGATATGATTTGAGTCAACTCTTAATATTCACAAAGTAAACTTAAATTATACAAAAAGGATTCTTTTCAGACAAGATTCTTTAAAAGACATCGTGACATGTGTTGGTGTTACCCAAGCTATATGAAAAGCAAACAGAAGTATGGGGTTTTTTTCACCTGTCTGGGTTTGGTGTAACTTGTTTATACAGTTGTACCTATCCATTCTAAGATCTTGAAGCTTGAAGCTACCCTGTTTACTTAATTCCCAGCTGTGTCCTGCTTTCGTACACATGCACTTTACCCTCCCATGCCACACCAGCCTTCTAAGGTACATCTTCTAGACAGACAGATACAACCTGTAGTGCATGAGCTCCAGAAACAAACAGTAGCCCAGAGCAGTAGCTCTGGATCAGACTTGGCAGAAGGATCAGCAGGCAATGAATTTGGCAGTTTCTTGTCCCTCAATGAAAGACAGTAAATGGGGCAGTAGGAGAAGGGGGAGGAATCACAGAATCAGAGATTATTCTGAGTTGGAAGGGATCCACAAGGGTTGAATCCAACTCTTCAGTGAGTGTGTGAATAGAATCCACAAGCTTGATGTCATTAGCACCATTCTCTAACCAACTGAGCTAATTCTTCTCAGGGAAGAGATTCTTTGCAGTTCTTAGGTTTTTTTCCTGAGAAAGACTAGATATAGTGAATTTTTTTAAGACTGAAGCATGTTTTTAACTAAATATTTTTAAATGTTTAGTTTTAAAAATGTATTCTGTGTATGTTATTATACATATCAAATCTTCTCCCCAAAACCTCATAGATGATGGGAAATAGTATAAACATCCCGTTCTACTATCCATATACCCAGACCCCTTGTTCAGAAATCTCATTTTTTTACTGTGATTCCGTATGTCTAATCCAAAGCAGTCCATATGGGACATTTGTAAATGGCTTATGTACTTGCAATGATGTTGGTGGTTCAATCCTCCAGAGAAGCAAAGACTGCATTTCTCAAAGCATTACAAAAGCCGTCTTAGTAGCCCCAGTTGCCTAAATGGCTGGTTTCTGAAGCCAGAATCTCCTGAATATCATAGAGTAGCTCTATATCTTTGTTTCTGATGCTTGTCAAATAGATAAGTGGAAACAGTAAAAATAGAAAGCAAAAATAAAAGTTATCAAACCCAGAAAGCAATAAGAAATCTCAGACTTACAAAATAAAACGAACAATAAACACAAAACCCCAAAACCTGTTCAGTTCACTTTCTTTGTCAAATGCACCAGTTTGGGGTTCACTATAAAGCATGTGGTGTGTGATACCTTATTGAAATTAACTGTTCAGGTATTTTCTTCTTGAGGCAGTTCTTTAGCACTGGCACTGTCCAAAAGTGGGGTTTTTTTGTTCCAGATAGAGTTTCCCCACCTTGTGTACAAATATTAGCATACTTCAGAGCTGTGCTCTTAGTCAATTTTGTATGAAAAAGGATTAGACCACCAGATGGATTCATAGTGGAAGCAGTAACAGATTGGGCAAGACTGATGCTTTAAGAGCAAAGATTTTCAATTCATATGAAGAAAACTGTTAGGAGAAAACCATGTGATGTTAAAAGAAAGCAAAGAAAGAAGCTGATGTTTGCACTCCTTACCATACTTTTTAATGTCATTCAAAATCCCAATTGTTTAATATAAAATCATATCATATAATAAAGTTAGACCAAGCCTCATTTTTATAAGATATTAAAAGTTTTGAAGTATATCTACAATGAAAGTCCAAACAGGCTTTAAAAATTCATAAACTTCCTACTGGCATCACCAGAAGTGCAGCAACAGAGATAAAGAAAC
Source organism: Poecile atricapillus (assembly GCF_030490865.1). Lineage (NCBI taxonomy): Eukaryota > Metazoa > Chordata > Aves > Passeriformes > Paridae > Poecile > Poecile atricapillus. The sequence continues at coordinate 109,012,446 of NC_081289.1, read as the reverse complement.
CACTTTTACACCTACCTGAACCTCTGCATAAGTGGAAAGTTATTCATGACCTGGCAGTCATGAATATTTCCAGGAAACATTAAACTGAATGCATGTAAGACTACACCACATCATTCTTCTTTGCCACTCTGTCCATCATATACACTCTGTGTTACTGGCTATGATTCAAGACAAGACTGAAGAGAAACATGGTCTTGGTAGGCACCATAACACAGTATGTCTCGGTTCAGACATACTCTTTCAAACAAGAGGAAAAAAAAACGCAAAAAAAGCTATAAGGCAACTGTTTTTGCCTGTGTGATCCCAGAAATGGCTAATACACACCACCCTCAAGAATTAGACTGCTGTTTGGTGACAAGCAGACAGAGTCCACAGCTGTTCCTCTTCTTGTACCTGCAAGGAACAGTAGAAGCTATGGTGCAGCACAGAGTCAGCACCACCACCACAACAGTCTTAAGAGGCCACTCATCAGAAAAGATATCAAGGTAGATAAAATAATTCTTCATAAGTTCAGTTTTGTGTAATGGTACAAATTTTGAGTATTTCTCAGTCCTAGCAAGAACTACCTGGAAATACTCATCTGAGAAGCATGCAAAACATTTTAACTGGTACTAGCTTGTTTCTTCCAGGCCATGCTACACAGTAATATACTGAATATATAACAATTGCTTATGCTCCCATATTGAGTGACAAAAGCCAGTTATTTTTAATAATTAAGAACAACAAAAAAAAAGACTACTCTTGATTTAAGTATAAAATCACCCATTCTTGGGCGTTTCTGCCTTAGCCTTGGCTGTTCTACCGTTAAAATTTATAAAGCAAAACATATACAGCACCACTTGTGTGTCTCATGAGAGCTGGCAGGCAGGGACCACAAAGGATCAAGCAAAAGGCAAGTCCCACCGGAACTGCATCATTCCAAAATCTTAGCTCCCAGGTTTTGCACACAAACTCACAATTAGCAGAATGATACATACATGCATATTTCATAAAAGAAAAGGTTGCTTCAAGAACTAAACACTAAAACCTCTACGAAATTAGAGAGGGAAATCAAATCAATAGTAGGTCCAGCAGGAGACTGTGTTCTATCCTTGGATCTGTTTGCAGGCGTGCTGGTTGCATACAGATTAGCTGATAAATGGCTGATTCAATAGACTGGTAGCAAACACATGCTTTGCTAGAGATGACTTTTTAAGTCATCATACATCAAACAGACAGTGTCAGCCTTTGAGGATAAACCAGTGATGGCTTGTTGTGCTCTTTGAACTGCCTCGGAGACCCAGAGACTGAAAAAGTGCCTGAATGTTTCCCTGAATCCACTGGGAGGATTGAAAGCTTCAAAGAGTAACACTATCACATCCAAGGGGAAATGCATTGATTGAAGGAACCAGTGTGAAATAGTCTTTTATAATTACCAGAATGCTGGAATCGACTGGTGTTTTGCTGAGCTATATTTTATCTTTATTGGATTAACTGTGACACAGTAGGTTATGTCAAAGGGAATCTGCATGAATATTAAAAGTAAATGTGGTGTGAATAATAGATAACTTACATTAGATGCAACAGCATGCAGCAATTTTTATTCACCTATGTAATTAGATTAAAACAAATCTGCTGAATAAAGTATATTGTCTTATTATAATCCAAATTCAAAAGTATCAAGAAGTTATGAAACGGGGATAATTGCTGCTCTTTAGAAGATGCATGTGGTTACTCACATATACACATGACAGGGAAAAAATTTTGAGAAGAGTTCTAAAGAAAATGGTTTGGTAATGAATAGAAAACTATTTCAGTCTTAGATTGTTACCAATATGTATAACATATCTACTTAGAAGTTTGGTAGCAGGTCTGTGCCGTTTAGAAAAAAAAAAAAAATTTTAGAGGAATTGTAAGGAACAGAAATTATGTAAGGCACATGAGCTTAGTGCTAGGATCGTACATTAAATCCTTCTGCTCATTTTAAAAGCATATACTCAGCATTGGGTCTTCTATTTCCTAAATGATCAGCTGTATGTTCTTTAACATAATGAGTGTTTTCTTTTGTATACCACAGAAATACATATTGGTTTGGAATTTTTATCAGAGAGTTCAATTTTTGCAAAGCTGAGCAATTGAAAATCTGAATTTCAATTATATCTGTAGAATCACAGAGTAATTTAGTCTGGAAGGGACCTCCAGAGGTCATTAGACAAAGCTCTGGCTCAAAGCAGATCTAATTAGATCAGGCTGCTTTGGGACGTGCCTAGTGGAGTCTTGAGCACAACCAAGGACAGACATTTCACACTCTCTTTGTTCATTTATTCAAAGATTTGATAGTGCTCATGAAAAAAGCCTAAACCAACAAACAAACCAGAAACCACCTCCTTAACTTTAAAAAATATTAATTTTCCTCAATCCAAATTGTGTCTGTTTCCTCTGCCAGCATGCATTTCCTGGAAGAGTCTGGCTCCATCTTCTCTTTATCCTTGCATTATGTAGGTCTCCCCTTTGCCTTCTCTTTTTTGGAGCTGAACTAACAGTTCTCTCCTCCTATGCTTTCTGCTCAAGCCCCCTGATCTTGGTTGCCTTCACTGGACTTGCTTAACTGTGTCAATATTCTTCTTGAACTGGGGATCCCAAAACTTGACAGAGTATTGTATATTTAACCTTACAAGTGACAAAAAAGAGGATCACTTCTCCAGACCTGTTAGCTGCAGTTGTCCAGTATAGCTGAGGATGCAAGTGAGATTCTCTGACTCATGTGCAGCTTCTTGGCCACTAGGACCCTAAGGTCCTTTTCTGTAGAACTTTTCCCTGACAACAGGATCTCAGCCTTCATTTTAGCATGAATTTATTCCATTGCAGATGCAGGATTTGCAATCATGCTAAAATATGTGATAGGTTTACCAGTCCATATCTCCAGTCTGTCTGAGTTTCTCTGACTAGGGGCCCTGCTCTCCAGTGTGCTGACTACTGAAGGTAATTTGGTTTTGTCCACAAACTTACTGAGGTTGCATTTCATCTTATCATCCAAGACATTAATGAAGACATTAAACAGTTTTTTCTCAGTATAGATCCCTGAGGAACGCCACTAGTTACTGGCTGCCAGATGGACTTGTGCTACTGGTATAAACTCTTTGATTTCAGCAGTCCAACCAATTTTCTAATCAATTATTATTTATTTGACCAGCTTCTGTCTCACTAAGCTGGTGGTAGTGAAACTGGGGGACTGTCAAAAGACTTGGAAATCAAAATATCTAACACTTACTGCCTTGCTCACAATACCAGTCCACTATAGGAAGCACTCAGGTTGTTCAGCCATTATTTATTTTTTATAAAATTATGCTGGCATATGAAAATTACCTTCTTGATTCTCATGTGTGCAGGAATTACTTCTCAGAGGATTTGTGCCACGCTTTTCAAGGCTGCTCATAGTTGTCTGAATCCAACCTCTTGCCTTTCTTGAATGTGACTGCAACATTTACCCTCTTTCAGCCACCCAGAACATCTCTTCAAAGGGCTGCTTTTTCTTTCTTTTCTTTTTTTTTATCATTTTTATTTTTATTTTTATTTTTTTTCTCCTTTTCTTTTCTTTTTTCTTTCTCCTTCTTTTTATCTGACAACAGCTAGCTCCTTCATCACCCTCAGGTGCTTCACATGAAGGGGCTGTATATCTCTATTTAGCTTATGTGATCCCTAATTTGGTTCACTCCCACTTTGCCAGTAGAGTTAGGAATCCGGGAGGCAGGTTGGAGTAGTAAAAGTAAGAAAGGCATTGAAGAATTACAGTGAGAAAGAAGGGCCTACCTGCTATGAAAATTCTAGCTATTTTTTATGCATACATGCACGCATACAGACATATACTGCCTGTGAAAAATCATGGCATGGATAGTTTTAAGGAGTGTCTGCTCAGCACAGTCTTAGCTATGTGTCCAATGCTCTAGATTTTGTAGACATCTCTCAAATATCGCAAATTTGTGGCAGGGTTTGTTTGTTTTATTTTTTTACTCTAATCACGTTTTTCCATACATGGTAGTAGTTAAAGATGAAGTCAGTCTTATTTTACCTCTAAATGGGTTGGTATCTGCTGACTAAGTCCCTTTCATTTTCAGACTTTATCGATCAAATTGATCTATTCACTAACTGTTGAAGAGCTAACATTGCATAGCTGCTGAGGCAAACTCATTTTTGACAATAGTGCATTTAAAGTCAATGAACACAGTCCACACAGACCAAACATAACCCACAGCTTCTTTCCAACAACATTTGCATCACGTCACACTTAGAATGATTCAAGTTTGACATTTTAGCTGTTAAAGGAGCCATGAAAGTGCATCTCAGGTAACCATTTTTCTTACAGATTGTAAAATAAAGAAGAAATATTCCCTGTTGCCTACCAAGCTGCCTTTGGGAAAAAAGAAAAAACATTTTATGCCATTTCCCCTCATCTAAAAGAGCTGACCTATGTTTAAAAAGTTTATTGTAAGATTTTTTTATTGTGAGGGTGGTGAGGCACTATAACAAGTTGCCCTGACAAGTTGCCCCATCCTTGGAAGTGTTCAAGGCCAGGCTGGATGGAGCTCCGAGCAATCTGGTGTCATGGAAGATGCCCCTGTCCGTGTCGGGAGGGGGTGTTGGAACTAAGTCATCTTAAAAATCCTTTCCAGCCCCAGTCATTCTATGGTTCTGTGATACCATGATTTTATGATTCAAATTTGACATGTATAGTGCCATTTTAAATAAATGCAGAATACTCAAGAGGGCACAAAAGAGGCAACAAGCACCAGAACTGTTTATACTAATACAACTTAACATATCTAAAAATTGTGTCTTCCAGTCCCATGCCTTATAGGCAGTTCCAAGTAAGGTATCATCTGTAGCATGCAAATAGACTACATTAATGTCATAGGAAAACAAAAGGAAATTTATGTGATTAACTAGTATTTTGAAGAAGTACACTCTATTTAGCAATGTTATGAGCACAGTCATACTTGATTGTCCTGAGAAGATGGGCTCTTGTAGGACAAATCATTAAGATTTGAAGAATTGGTTCTGGTGATAGGGGTTTGTATTTTATGACCAGATGGGCAAAACTATTGTCACCAGTGCAATGATGGATGTCATAAAGATGGCTTTAAACTAAGAATGGCAGTGAGGGAGATAGTGAGTAACCAGTAATCCTGTGAGGGAGCAACCAATATCTGGCTTAGCAATGTTCACAGGATGAAGTGACAGATAAGTATAAAAAAATTCACAAAACTAAGGTTTTCTGAATGTAGCCAAGTCCCTACAAGGCACTAATATGGAAAAATATCCCAAAATTTCTCCAGACATTTAACATGCTGGGATGCCTCTTTGAAGCGTCAATATACTAATGCATATGGTATAGGAAACAAACATGACAAATAAAGACTGTGTATTTGCAGAGCTACAGTCTTACAGAGATCATGGGATGTTTCCCATCACTGGAGTCTTGAAATGGAGTGATATAGGCTTTTTAAGAAGGACAGGGTGGGAAGAAAAGGAGGAGTTGCCTTTTATGTGACAGACCAATTATAGAGCATGGGGCTCTGCCTAGGGATGAACGAGTAACCAGGTGAGAGCTTCTGTGTATTAAAGTATTAGTATTAGAGACAGTCCAAGCAGAAGTGAAATTATAGTGGGTGTATACTGTAGGTATACACCAGGAAGAGAATCAGGCCTTCTGCAGGCAGTAGTAGTCCAGGACCTAGTTCTCCCAAGGATTTCAAACCCTGCCACACTGCTGGAAGCCAACACAGCAGGATGAAATCAGTCTAAAAGATTCCTGAAGAACATTCATGATCACTTCCTGCTCCAAGTGGTATAAGAGTTGATGAGGAGAGGTGCTTCGTTGCACTTCATATTCATCAATGAGGACGAGTTCATTGGGGATGTGAAGGTCAAAGGCAGCCTTGACTACGGGGACCATGAGACAGCAGACTTTAGGATCCCAAAGGCAGGGAAAAGAGTGAAAAGCAAGACTACAGCAAGACTACCCTGTACTACAGAAGAAAAGATTCTGACCTCTTTGAAAATCTGCTTGGAAAAGGTCCCTGGAATAAGACCATGCAGTTAAGACAATCCCAAGAAAGCAGCTTACTATTCAAAGCTCACCTTCTCTAAGCTCAAGAGCAGTCCATTCCAACTAGGAATGAATGAAGTCTGGCAAAAATGCCAGGATGCCTACACAGATGAACCAACCATGCCCTGGCCAAAATCAGACACAAAAAGGAAGCATACAGATGGTGGAAGGAAGAAAAAGTAACCTGGGAGAAATAGAGATGAAGTTAGGAAAGCTCAAGCCCAAACGGAATTGAATTTGTTAGGATCTCAAAGACAAAAAGAGAAGGGTTTATGTAAGTATACAGGAAACAAAAGGAAGTTTAGGAAGATGTCGGGTCAGTTCTCTGCAGGTGACCTGGTAACACAATACATGGAAAAATGCTGAGGTACTGAATACCTTCTTCATGTTAGTTATCACTAGCAAAAACAGTTTTCAGGAATCCCAGGACCTAGAAACCTGGGGATTAATTTGGATGAAGTAAGACTTGTGCCTGGTGCAGTAGGATCAGGTTAGGAAATACTTAAGAAGACTGGACAAGCCCATTGGATTGGGTGGTGGTACTCGTGACTAGGGAAGCTGACTGATGCTGCTTTGAGGTAACTCTCAATAATCTTTCAACAGTCATGCCAACTGGGAGAGATGCTTGAAGACTTGAGAAAAGCAAAGGTCACTCCTGTCACTGCTGGACATGAAGTAGAAGTGTGGATTCAATCACAGCAGCCAGAACGAGATGCTCAGGAAAGCTTTATTCCCCGAACTTTCCAGCTTTTTATCGAACATCATGATACAAGTTTAACATAATTGATAAAGGCAACACCACCTCTCTGTCCCATTGATGGGACAAGAGAAAACACACTAACCACAGCTGTACAGAACTGTTTTGAGAAAATGAGATTACTTACAAAAATAGTCCTTGAGCAAGAGATGCTCTCAAGAGACTTTCCCTCAGGAACAGATCAGCCACTGACAGGCTGGAACTCTCTCAGACTCAGAAAAATCAGATTCACACACTCCTGTCTTCAAGAACAGCAAGGAAGATCCATGGAAACACAAGCTAGTCAGCCTAATCTTAACCCATGGGAAAGTTATGAATCAGCTAACCCTGGAAACCATTTCCAGGCACATGAATGAGAAGGTGTTAATCAGTAATAGTTAGAATATATTTATAAAGGAGATTTCATTTTTGACCAGCTATGTCAAGGAAAAGTATAAAGTTCTACTATGAAATGACAGCTGGGTGGGTGGAAGGAGTAATGTAGACAGTGGACATTGTCTACATTAACCTATTGATATGTGTAAATACCTGAAGGGAAGGTGCAAAGAATACAAAGCTGTCCAGTGACAGGACAAATGGGCACAGACCAAAAGATTGATGATTTCCCCTGAATATCGGGAGCACACTTTTACTGTGATAGTAACTGCGCACTAGCAGAGGTTTTCCAGGGAGGTTTTGGAGTCTCTGATGCTGGAGATACTCAAAAGCCCCCTTGACATTCTCATGGAAAACCTGTGCTATACAGTTCTGCTTGAGCAGGGTCCACATGACCTCGAAAGGTCCTCAGTAATCCTGTGATTGTGTCATAATTTTTTATGTTTAAATTATTGCCTTGGTAGTCAAAGGGAGGGAACCACATATTTCCTACTTAGACTTCAGTACCCTGTCTCTCATATAATCCTCACAGAGGAGCAATGAAGTATCAGCTGAATGAGCAGATAGAGGTGGATAGAAAACTGGCTGAACAACTGTGTCCAAAGATTGGTGATCAGTGGCATGAAGTCTTGATGGAGACCAGTAACTACTAGTTAAGTAGTTAGTTCTAGTGGGTCAGTATTACTTCCAATTCTGTTTCACATCTTCAGTAAAGGTCTGGATGATGGGACAGAAGGTACCCTCAGCAAGTTTGCCAATGACACAAAACTGAGGAGTAGATGATATGCCAAAAGGCCATGAATTCTTACCATCCTGAAGGACCTCATCAGACTGGACAAATGGACTGACAGAAAACTCTTTTAAGTTTAACAAAGTGCAAAGCCCTGCCAGTAGGGAGGAGCAACCCCCTGCAGTGTATGGTGGCAGACAATTGCAGACAGCAAGTTGAACAAGAGTCAACTTGCCCATGCAGCAAAGAACACCAGGATGTGCTGGGCTAGGCTGCATAATTCTTGGCAACAGGTCAAGGGAAACAATCCTTCCCCTCTCCTGATCCCTGGTGAGGTCACTGCTGGAGTATTGTGTTCAATTTAGAGCTCAGTACAGGAGAGACATGGAGCTTCTACAGAGTAAAACAAGGGGCCATGAAGATGATGAAGAGACTGGAGCATCACCCATAGGAAGAAAGACTGGTAAAGCAGGGACTGTCCAGCCTGGAGAACACTCAGGGAGGGATCTCATTAGGGTTTCCAAATAGCTGAAGGGAAGGTGTAAAGAAGACAGAGACAGGCTCTTTCCAGTGGCACATTGACAGGATTCACAAACTGAAATACAGCTGGTACTTCCTCAACACAATGAGAAATTCTTTAACTGTGAGGTCAGCTGAGCACAGCAACGGGTTGTCTAGAGAACTGGTAGACAGTTCATCCATGGAGACCTTCAAAAGCCATCTGGGTAAGGTATTGGGAAAGCTGTATAGAGCAATGAGGTCAACCCCAAGCGTCCTTCTCTCCAAACCAGACAAACCCAGAGCCCTCAGCCGCTCCTCACAGGATGTGCCTTCCAGCCCTTCCACCAGCTCTGTTGTCCTCCTCTGGACCATTCAGGGCCCTTCCCACCCTTCTCAGGCTGTGGGGCCCAGCACTGCACACAGGACTCAGGGTGAGGCTGCAGCAGGGCTGAATCCAGCAGGATGATCCCAGTCATAGCTGGTGATGCTGTGTCTGATGCAGCCCGGGATGGGCTTTGCCCTCCTGGCTGCCCGGGCACACACTGCTGATTCACCCTGAGCTGCTGCAGACCAGCACCCCCAGATCCCTTTCTGCAGGGCTGCTCTACACACACTCCTCTCCCAGCTGATACTTGTGCCCAGTTTTACTGCATCCCAGGGGCAGAATCTGTATTTGTTCTCATTAAAATTTCATGCCACTGATGATTTCCCAAGGTTCCAATGTATTCAGATGCCTGTGCAAGGCTTTTGTCCCTCAAGAGAGACAACAGTATGTCTCGGTTTGGTATCATCAGCAAACTTGATAATATGTATTCAAGTTCTTCATCCAGATAATTTATGAAATTATTGAATCTGGCCCAAAAATTTAACATTGAGGAATGTGGCTAGTGACTTCTCACCAGTTTTAGCCCCATGCACTATAACCCCTGAAGCCCTGCTGTTCAACCAGTTCTTCACAAGGTACACTCTGTACCTGTTCATTTCACAACTATATAACTTGTGCAGAAGAATACTGTGAGAGACAGTATCAAAAGCCTTCCTGAACTCCAGAAAAACTACATCATCACCTCTCCTTCATCCACTGTGTAGTGGACCTTACCATAGAAGGGTAGAGAATTAATTAAAGAGGACTTTGTTGAACCTGTGCTGACTAAGCCTGATGACTGCACTAATCTCTAAATGCATTTCAATAGTACCCAGAATGACCTCCCCCATAAAATTTCCACATACTGAAGTTAAACTAACAGGTCTGTAGTTTCCTGGGACTTTCTTCATACCCTTATAGATTGCACTTATATCAGCTCGCTTCCAGTCAGTGGGGACCTTCCCAGAAACCCAAGATCTTTGAAAGATGTTCCTGGTTTAACATCTACAAACTCTTTCAGTACTCTCAGATTAATCCTACCAGATCCGACAGACTTATGAAGATTTAACTGATCTAACTTATTCCTTACAATTTCAGTATTCACAGATGGAATGTCACTGCCCCCATAGTCCACTGGCTCAGAGGAATTAGCAGTCCAAGGTCTACTTTTAATATAAAAGACTGAAGGAAGAAAAAAAGCATTTAATGTCTTCATTTTTCCTTCATCCTCACTTGCTAGATGACCACCTTCAACAAGCATTGGTCCAGTATTTTCCTTAGTCAGCTGTCACTATTGACCTACTTGAAGCCTTTCACGTTGTCTGAAATAGCACTGGTCACTTTCAACTCCAGCTGAACTTTGTTCTTTCATGTTTGCTCCTTGCATGGAGGAGCTATCACTCTGACCTGCGAAACTGACCTCACTTCCAGAGATCATACCATAATTTTTTCCTTCATGAGGAGTTTCCTATTCAGCCAAGCCAATCTTCTGCCCCATTTACACAGTGGGATTTTTTGCTCCTGTGTTTTTAAGAAGTGGTCTTAAAGACTGACCTATACTCATGGTCTCTAAAACCCTCAAAAGCAGATTCCTGGAGGACACTGTTAACTAGCTCCCTGAGCATTATAAAGTTTTATCTCTTAGAATACTGGCTAGGAACTCTACTGAACTTTTTTATTGTTACACCAAAAATTCTAAACTCGGGTATTTTGTGAGCACTGTGGCCAAGACAGCTGTTTAGCCTTACATATGCCAAGAGTGCTTTTCTATTCACAGATAAGGAGTCTGGGAGAGCTTCTTTCCTAGCCAGCTCACAGAGTAGTTGTGACAAGAAATTACCTTCAATATACCTCAGAAATTTTCCAGACTTGTTTTTCACAGCACTATGCTATTCTGTGGATGTCTGAAATGTTAAGAAACCTCAAAAAATACTGTTCTCAAAAGCAGCATTTGCTGCCTTTCAGCTTCAGTGACAGGTTTCTGTGCATTGGTACATGTGGAGTCATAATGCAAATTATTCCAGCTTCAGTCACACCAGTGAAGCTCTGCCAGTTAAGAGCAGGCATGGAGCTGGTCCATTCCATTAAATAAATAAATAAATAATGAAACTAAATAGCAAACTGAAAGTCTTTGCAAGGAAATTCCCAGCTCAAAGCAGATTTTTTTTTTTTTTCCATGGGAGTTATAAACCCTTGAAAGTAGCAGGTTTATAATGGAAATGCTGACACGACTTTAACTATAGCATTGCAAATGGCGATGCTATAATTAAGCTTCGATCTTCTTTGGAAAAAAGGAAGAGGGAGGTTATTGTTCAATGGACTGCTCTGTCATTTGCTGCAGCGATTCTTAATTGTGTCTCATTACTGCAAGATGATCATTACTCTACTTGTCTATCTGATTTAGAGACCACTAAAAGTGTCTTGTAACAAGCAGCCGTCTCCTATGCAACAGTCCTTTGGCTCTCACCCTCATTACTCAGAATCTGTCCAATTATTTGTCATTAAAGTAATAAAAAGGACTGCAGCAGAAAATGTGGGAGGTAATTGTTGGAGGCCTGCCGAGGAAAAAAATGAAAACTGTTTTCAAGGCACTGGGAAAGTGACATCGTTAATTAAGTGTTAGAGAATATGCAAATCAGTCACAATCTCAAGAGACTGTAATAAAATAGAGAAAACATTATTATCATTTGCGGTAAAAGAAGGCAGAGTTTCCCAGTCAGTGTTCAGATTTAGTTACTTCCTAAGAATGGCAGTGGCAATAGGGTGCAAGCTCCAAATAAAATGAGCAGACGGGTATATTTCAGCATAAACTGCCCTTCTAATATTCTCCAGCTCAGAGACAGCAAAGAAGGCAGTCACAGTATAGGATCCCGAAAAATGATGTTTATTTGATGGCTACCTCAAAAGTCAGTGTATATATCACACACTATAACTCCTTCACAAAATGTCAGAAAAAAAAATGTACAAGTGACTTTGTTGTTTGTTTATATCACTGAATTTGTTGTAATTTATACTTCACCTTCAAGGGTTCATTTATTCAAGCAGAAAGAGAGAGAAAGGCGGAGAAGGAGAGGGAGAGACAAAAAACAGCAAGGAAGAGTGATACCAGAACTCTTGTGCAACTAATTAAAAAAAAAAATTGGGGCAGTCTTTTCAGATAATTATTTACACAAATGAAAAAAATGATACAGCAGTCCTTGTTTAGGAGGAAGATTATTGAAAGCAACTGTAATTTGGGCACATTGTGAGCAAATTACAGTGTGGCACATTACTGCAAACAGTCAAGTCCCAAAGAAACAATCTTCCTTCATGCTGAACTTTAGATAGGAAAAGGGATACCAAAATTTATGAGGAAAACAGTTCAGCTGTGAATTAATAGATTTATAGAATATAGTTAGTGGATTTAACTGAACATATCTGGGCTATAAAATGTTGTTTTCCAGAGCAGAAATTCAGGCACAAGGAGGAAGAGCCTGGACTGAAAAAGCCTCTCTGAGGCATCCTGATAGGGGTCTTGTTTTGTCTTGGAAGACAAAAGCACCTTTCAAAGTAGCATAGATTTGTGCAATATATCTTGTGTAAGGATCATCAGGGAGCTGTTTGGTTCATGGTTACTCCATATTCAAGAATTTGCTGAGGTTTCTTGGGTCAGCTGACAACAATCTCATGAGTAAAACTTCCCTGTTCCTTGCATGTTTCTCTACTTTTTGGCCTCCTGAAACAGGTCCTGCTTAACATGCAGTTTTGAGTCTCACAGGAAAGAATCACTTCTTTGTAAAGTTATATGTATGGAAGCAAGACAATAGAAAAATTGTGCCATGCCTGACTTGGCACAAGCAAAATGTTGGACTTTTAGCTTTAGAAAAAAAAATAAAAGCATATTTAGATTTGCATAGACCAGCTATCTTTTTTTTACCCGCTCAGATTTAACCCAGGATGACCAGACAGAAAACATAGGGTAACCTGATGTTCCTGCAGTAGAGAAGTCAATGAAACTTGACCACTGTGTAGAGAATCGGGTTGTAGCAAAATTTAGTCTTCTTTAACTGGATAGAAAAGTAAATTATCCAGGGAGTGGAGTGGGAATATAAAATAATTGTAGAAACACATTTGGCCTCAGCAATCTGCACCTGAGCATCTAAGACATTATCAGAGGTATTGTGAAAATGCATTGCACAACTTGTTTGAAGGTTAGGAGTTTAAGGAAAAGCAGTCTTGAACAGATATTAACTCTCTGAACTGTGAAGTCTGGAAAGCAAAATAAAATGTATAAACATTGTATATAAATTTAAATTGTCATTGCAGCCAGCTCTACAGATAATTACAACTGAAATACTTTGTCCTAGGACAGAGAGGAAATTTCCATCCTACAATCATGTAGGATGGTGGCTGCAAAATGCACAGAAGAATAACTCTCTGATACAAGGACAGTTTCACAAAACAGCGGCGGGTTGATATGTTTTCCCCTAATAGCACAGAAAACGGTTTTTTGGGGTTTTTTTCATTTGTTTTTTGGGGGGGGTTTGTTTTTTGTACTGCAGAGGTTTCTGGAACACACTTTGTTAGTCCTCTTAAAAATTGCAAAACTCTAATATATGTGGTTAGAATGTAAGTTCAATCAGCTAGTGTAATGCTATATACCCAGCAGACTCATTTTTTAAATGGCACACTATGAACAAGAACCCAATGAATATAATTAGTATTTTCAGAGTCCCACATCTCAGTCTAATCATAACCAGATTTTTTGAGCGACAGAATTCACTGTATTTTAGTTTATCCCTTTTACATCCCACACACCACTTTTGAAGTCTCAAATATTTTAGAGGTGTTGAAGTAAAGACTGAAAACATAATTCAGAAACAGAGGAAGTGTTTTATCTGTCTGTTCCTGTGCTAACACATACTAAAATATTTTCCTGTCCTTATTGCACTCTCAAAGATTCATCAGGAGAGCTATGCTGGAATACAGATGAGTTCAAGAAAATGGCAAAATTGGAAATCTTTCAAAAATAGGAATAGAAGAATTCTTTCTCTGTCTTAATTACTAAAACATAAGCATGTGTATCATTTTTGGAATTACTTGTAAAGAATTTTTTATAGCCCATTTTGGCTTCTTCTAGAAGCACTGCACATTTTCTGCATTTTTCCAGCTTTCAAACACAGCTATAGATTGTGAAATGAAAAACTAAAACTTAAATCCAGTTGTGAATTTGCACTGTAGTAAGTTTCACTTGATGTTTAAAACATGCTAAATATCCTTTTCAGGGTATTCCAAAGTACAGGAGGTGGTTCATTTGGTTTGCCAATTCTCATAGTGCAGGTTATGATCTTCAGTGTGAATGTAGGCCACCTCAATTTAACACTTGTCTTTCACTTACCATTTTTGTACTTCTAATACTTTTCCTTTCTTACATTTGCTTTCATTATATCCTTTTTATTATTATTGTTTAGGCACAGAGTAAAACAATGCATATTATAGCATAGTTCTCCATCCTCATTCTATTTTCCTATGATGATTTTTTCAACATTAAGTGGACAGTACATCACTACTGCACCAAATGTCATTAGCAGATAGATCATTTTTTCCAGTGCTTGAAACCTCTGAGAAGAGGGAATTTTATCAGGTTTGTGTGTTCTAACAGTCTAAAAATAAGACTCTACTCAGCCTCAGTTTGAAGCTTTTCATTAGATCTAAATCCCAGGCATCTTTCTGAAAATTAAATGAAGGAAATTGGAAATAGGGACAACCACTTCTTGTCTTCAACAAGCTGATCTCCAAAGTTTGTTTATTCACTCTTCTAGTTATATAATTTAAACTGGACTAAATTGAGTAACAGGCTCATTTACTCTTTGTTAGGATGCTTTTGATAAGGTCAAAAAAAATTAAAAGAATGTAAACAGGTTTCTATTCATCTAACACATCTACCTGTTGCCATTTTGGTTTTCCAAATTAAGTATATAATTAGTTTGACTATATTCTTTCCTTAGAGATAGACAGGAAAATCTATGGCTTGTGAAGGTGGAAAACAAAGAAATCAATAGGTATCTGTGTTAGTGGGAACCTGAGGGGATTTGTAAGTGTGGCAGCAAGAGCTGACGATTTTTCTAAGGTGATATTCTACACTATGTCAGAGATTATATCTTGATTCTTATTGCAGAATCAGTAAAAAAAATAAAATACTACAAACTCTGCTTTCTTAGGGCAGAGAGAATACACTTGGAATCTACTCAACAATTTCACATGAGTGAATTTTTATTCATATTTTTCTGTCCTAACAAATACTCCCCATACATCACAGAGGCCCAAGGACACTTACAAATAGAGTTTACCTATACAATAGGCTGGAAATCTTAAAGCTATGAAGGGTTTGGGGAAGAAAACAAAGGAAATCTTTGGTAATAAAAAGTTCTTTCAAACTACTTAATTTTTAGTCTCTGCATGCATCATTTCTGAAAAAAATATTTTGGGGGTGGAAGTTGGCTTTTGAGTTTATTTGGTTGGTTGGTTGGTTGGTTGGTTGGTTGGTTGGTTGGTTTTTTTGTTTGGGTTTGTTCTGGGGTAGGGTCATAAGTACAGAAGAACTTGTTATGCATATAAACCTTTAAGATGAAAATTTTACCGTCCAGTTGAGTGCAAGTTTTTTAGAACAATCATGCTTTCCTACCATTTAGGAGCCTAAAACCAGCAAACAGTTCTAAGTTTATAGCAGAGATTCAATAATTTGCTTCTATAGGAAAATACAATTGATTAATGATAGGGTAACCTTACTTCAAATACAATTTTATAAATCTTCTGTCTATTTATATCAGAAAGGAGCTCAGCTTTGAGATCTAAACATGTTGAGAGCCAAACTTAATCTGGGTAAACCTTCTGTTCCAGTTATTTGCTGGACCCAAGTATCATGAAATGTATTCTTTACGTTACAGCTTCAAAGTGCTGCCCAGGCAGTAATCTGCATTATTGTTTAGTCACAGTTTCATTAAATAATTTTAAGAAGCAAAAGAATAAGTATAATAAAAATATTAAAAAATGCACCAAGTTGCTTCAGAAAGATATCAAAATTCCTCAAAGGGAAGCGATCTTTTGTACCATTTTGACCTGTTTGTAAATGGAAAGTAAGCTACATTATTTTAAAAGTAATATAAGACAATTCCAAACTTTTCTACGAAATAATAATAGAATTAAACATGGTCCTGATAATGAACATTGACTGGAGCACATGTCTGGAAAATAATTAATTTTGTCTAGAGTTCATGTATAACCACACCGATAAAACACTAAACCTGATCAATTAAAAGACTTGCTGAACTGAATAGGAAGTCAGCAAGATTAGGTAGAACAATAATATGAAAACTTTAAAAATTAGAAGAACCATGGAAAACTAAGATTGTGAACCAGTTTAGATAAATATGAGATGTTGCCTCAGATGAGGCGTAGGGACCCGGTTCGTGAGTGACACGATGGCTAAACTTACAGGCCTGTCGGGCAAATCACACGCAAACACCAATGTGGTGGACGGTGAAGAGCGTTTATTTCCAGTGTGCAAGGTTTTATATGACCGAGTTATGATGACGTAATCACTGTGATATTATGGGTTATAGAACATTGGAGAAAGAGGGGCCCTATCTTCATGTACATCACGAGATCTTCCAATCGGCTTTCCCTATCTAACCACATCAATGAGATAAACACACTCTTACAATGGCTCACTGTGCCTGACCCTTTGCAATTATTTTCTAGCATTTACAAAGTGGGCAATACTGTTATTATTTGTGTCAGTGTGATTAGCAGCTATAGTACTTTCAATAAAACACTTTGAAAACAGAACCGTTTCCCTCTCAATTACTCTTTTCCCAAGGTATAAGTAGCTTCCCACATGTTCAGTAAGACAGCTGACAGGAACAAACAGTGAAAAACACATGATATGAGTTAGCATCCTTTCCCTGTCAGTCGCTTCCATTGGTTGTGTGACTTAAACAGTAAGTTTCACACACCTAGCTATGTAATTATTTTATGACATCCATATTCTGGTTAAAGCCTGCTATTATTACTGGGTATCATGTAAATCAAACAGTAGCTTACAATCTAATTATTATAAACCCATGTGTTCTGTCAACAGAATTTGACCCAAGGAGATCCTCTTATTCACATCATTTTGCAATAAAACAGAAGTCATTTAGAAATACATAAATACAAAAATTGTGAAGGATTGGTATGTGTACAGTGTTCTGAAAATAGGAATCTAAATAGCATATCAATGTGTCTTCCACATATTGTGTTAGAACAACTCTGATGCCCTCATGTGGGAAAAGATATTTTAACACATGCCAAGTTGGCTGAAAATTCATGCTAGGAAGCAAATGTAACCTTGCCAAAAATTTAGGGACAAAATTTTTGATATTAAGAACAAAATAAATTTTATTTTCATTTCAGTATGAGCAGAAAGATGCACCAAATGCACCAAAACAAATAAACAAAGAAAAAAAAGAAAAAAAAACTATAGATAAGAATTATTTGAGGAAAAAAGTCAGGTAACAAACATAAAATGTGCATAATTCCAAAGAAAGGCTTTACTTCCTATAACTATCTAAGTGTTCAGAATTTTATTTTATTTATCTATTTGTCTAAAAACTGCCTTCAGCAGAAAAACAATCATTAATTTCTCACTTTTTATTTCAGTTATCAGCAGTTACAAATACGGTCCATTCTAGTGGGAAGCCTAATTACTGTGTTTAGGGGGTAGGTGATTAACTGAAGAGTGAAAAATAAAATTAGTTGACTATTTTTTAATTCATTCACATCTATATCCTGGGGTAGAATAAATTTTTTAAAGACCTGATATTTTACTGATTGACTGTCCATTGCTTAATCTTCATGTCCCACTGAACATGAATAAAAAAGGTCTGCTAAAATGAACTTTTTTCTGGATTTGGAAATGTATCATTACTATATATTTGTACTGCAGTTATACCAAGTTATTTCAGGAATTAGTTACACTTATGGACAACTATAAACAACCAGCAGAAAGAATTCTTCATATGCCAAAGATCTCAGAATTTGTGTATTTTTATGACCTGACTACAGCAGAGTCTCTGGGAAAAGTAAGATATAAGGGTTACATCATTTAAACCAATGGACATTTCATGGATTTTCTCGCCCCAGACTGTCTAGATGAATGTGATTATATTCCCTTTGGAACCCCTTTATTTATTTATTTATTTTCCATGATAAAATACATATGCCAAAAAACTTACTCAAAGAACACAGGGGTTTTTTATACAGTTAGATGATCTGTGAACAGTTTATTTTCTGAGCGTATTCATTATTTCACCATAAATACTTCATGTGAACATATCTGCCCAAGGGTCTCCTGCTACCTATTCACTTTGGTTACTGTATTTCCTTAACTATTTTTAATTCATCATTTGTGCTGTATGCCTAAATCACATGAGTTACATGGCATTGTTTCTGCTTCTCAGTTATTTGACTGAAGAAAACCTTCATAAAGTAGAAAGCAAGTTATTTAATCAGGATTATCATATTAATAAACATATAATTGAATGTATATGAATATTCTTCTGAAGAAGAGTAATTCCTCATAATTAATATAAATAGATGTCTCTTCTAAGCATGTGTTTGCAACAAAAAAAAGGGAAAATAGAAGCATAAATTTTGGTCAGATCAAAAGAATTTGGAATTTTAGGTCATGAACGTACTTTTTCTTCCCATTGCTTACTCAGCCTTGGTCTCTTCACTTAAAAAAAAAAATTAAGGAATTAATATACATTACATACTAATTAACCACTATTTCTACATCAGAAAATAGACAAATACAACACAAGGAAAAAAATTCATAGTGATGCTGCAACCAGCATGAATAAGATCATCAAATTTATATAAAACTTTAGACTGCTCAAACAACTTTCCCTTTTGAATAAGGAGAGCACCATTGGAAGATACATCACTTCCAAGGATTGTGGTAGACCCCATCTCCTCATGCAAGATACAGACAAAGAAATTGAATTCTGCTCCAATAACCAGAAGACTCAGATTTGGCCTGAAAGGCTGCCTTTAAAATATCACATCTTTTGCCTCCACATACAGAGAACCTTGTCTGTGAGCATTGTATGTCAGGGCTGTATTTCTTCAGGGAATCTGTCAGATTGTGAGGCAAAGTATGGATGGATAGCAAGAAAAAACAAAAACAAAAAAACAACCAACAAAACAAAAAACTGCAAAGCAACAAGCATCCTGGGGCAATACCTTAAGATTATCCCTTTAGGAGTTTGGAGTTGGCACTGCCATAAATTAATTCCTTTACAGCATTTTCCCTGGATCAGGTAGATTTCCTTCTGAAAGGCTAAGGATGACACATGCAGTGTTAGAAACAGCCTTGGAATAAAATTAATGAACTTTTCAATTTTTCAAGTTTACACTGAAACTCAGATGTTTCAAATACTCAAGGTGACTTTTCATTAGCATATTTATTTTTCCAGGATAACTATCTGGCCTTGACTCCAGCTCTCTAAAAAACCTAGGAAAAAGGCTGCTCCTTTTTTTGTGTCATAGGGAGGTCCTTACCCACTTAGGAAAACCCTAAGATCACAGCATATCCAAACTGCAACATTTCCACATTACTTTCTGCCAAACTGGAACTTACACCTTCTTGCTGACAAGTAACCTGATACATTTTGAGCTCCCCATATGTTAAAACTCGTGCTTTTCCTAATGATCAATATAATTTTTTTACATCCCTGAAACTTTTTATATTTGCTCTTTTTGTTGCAAAGATAGGGGAATGGTTTCAAACTGAGAGAGTAGGTTTAGGTTAGATATTAGGAAAAGAAACTTTACTGTGATGGTAGTGAGGCACTGGAACAGCTTGCCCAGAGAAGTTGCAGATGCCCCATTCCTGAAAGTGGTCAAGGCAAGTGGATAGAGCTCTGAGCAATTGGGTGTAGTGAGAGGTGTTCCTGCCCATGGCAGAAGATTTCAAACTAGATAATCTTTAGATCTCTTCCTACCTAAAACATTCTATGTTTCTATGATCCTATGATTCTGCTTTGAAATACCAGCTTTTAGGTAGAAGCATGTAGTTCTTCTACATAATAAGTAAATTATTTTCAAATATTCAATTATAAGTAAATTATTTTCAAAATCTGAACTCTCTAAGTCATTGTTCTGAATATCTACATCTAAAGGGAGTTTTGAATATGGTTCACTTTAAAAACAAACAAAAAGAGTAAAGAAAACCAAATATTACTTCTTTCTTATGGTCAATATCACCTGCTTGTTCACATGCTTTCTTAAATGTCTCACTGAGGAATCT
Organism: Poecile atricapillus; assembly: GCF_030490865.1. Taxonomy (NCBI): domain Eukaryota; kingdom Metazoa; phylum Chordata; class Aves; order Passeriformes; family Paridae; genus Poecile; species Poecile atricapillus. Next base: position 108,992,305 of record NC_081289.1, on the reverse strand, counting down.
CACTATCCACTGAGTCTTTCTCAGAAGCTTGTTTGAAATTACTGCAAAAAAAAAGCCCAGAAAGAAGTAAAAAATCTCTCTCCAAAATGATGCAGAAGTTATCCTGTGAGAGTCAAACATCTGATACTTTCCATTGATGGTAAATCAACTTTGGGAAAGGATCTTTAGGTTGCTTAGAAGTTGCTTTTAAAGAACTTACTTTTTTTTCACTAAGAATCTCTTTAAATCTGCCACAATTGTGGAAAAATTCCAGTATTCAGTAAAGACTCAGTTTAATTTAGCTCACATTTCATTAAAACTGAAGTTTAGTATGACTTAGCATATTCTACTTTTCAGATTCTATTCTTCTATAGATGATGTCTCCACATAACACTTTATTTCTTTCATACAAGAAAGAAAATAAGATTTTATTGCCACTCTAAACCAAGTTTGAGGTGAACACTAGAATGAAGACCAAGAAACCTTTTCCCACCGCTTCCAATCATGCAGCATGCCTTCTTCTGATACCCCATCATGTATGGATGATGAAATGGATATTGCCTGATATGAATAGGAGACAAAAAAATGTTTGGTTTTTTTTTTTACAAAAGACATTCTTAAGTAGACAAGAATGAACACTTTGCCAAAAATGAGAATGAAGGTGTTGATCAAAAATATGGTTGGCAGTCAGACAAACTCAAAATCCTCAAAATGATGAGGATAAACTAGGGAATTCTCCAACCAGAAGATAGCCTTCTAAAGGTAACAGTTTGGGAATTATTAAGAGCTGAGAGGAAAGGGTAAGTATTAATAGGCTTTTCAGAAACAGCAGGCATAGAATATGCAAGAGATAGGCGAGGAAAAAAAACCCAGAAACTTATTAATTCTTTCCTATAGTGCTGCATCTTGTAGAACTAGACCTGTAAAACCCAAGTGAACAATTCTTATAAGCACTATCAGTTTCGGAGTAACTCTCTCAAAGGCATTCAGTACAACTGGACATTAAACAGCTTGCTTCCAAGGACTGAGTCTAAAACTGCTTATTTGGAATTATTCCAGATCAGCAATCCTTCTGAAGTTTATATAACTAAACCTAATTTTAATTTTAATCAATAATCTTGTATTTACAAATTTTAAATCAAGTATGCCCAAAGACTGAATCAAGGAAATACAATATTTTGATAAAAATTTAGGAATTAAATGCAGTTGGGGGAAAAAAAAAAAAAGAACAAAAGTAGACTTATCACTTGATTTAAAATTAGCTGCTAAAATTGGGAAGAATGTCTATTAATAGTTATTCATTTTTATGCTGTATACAAGTAATTCGTACTAAACAGTCTTTTTTGAAAATGTGAGTCTGACTTTTGCTAGTTGCCACCACCTGGATAAAAGGTCTGTAGCAGACTCTAATGTGCTCTCACCCCTAGAGACACATGGGCACTTTGACATCCAGAGCTGGCTGTTAATAGTTCCACCCACCACCTTCTCCCAAGTGCCTTCACCTACTCACCAGCTGGTGCAGCTTGGCCATTGCACAGTCATTCACACACCCACATTCCAGACACTGGCATCATGAACACATGGCCTTCCCACTCCTAGTCCAAGTTTATTAATAAGATACAATTTATTAATAAAATAAAACAGACTGTGCTGATCAGGCACAGAGAAGGCCAGACAAGCAGATCAATTACATATGATCAGTTCTTTTTATCCCTTTCCACCTGTACTTTCTTAAACTTCTTCTTCCCCAGTCATTCAAGTCCCTCTCATTTTTTCACCTTTCTCCCCTAAATATACCATAACAAGTCTGGTGCAATCCTGAAACACTTTTTTCCCCCAGGTCATAATGTGTCTCACACCCTGAACCAGCCCTAGTCCAAAAGGTGATCTGCTCCTAATGACTCATCTTGGTGGGTTTCACATCTGGACACGGAAGCTGAAGCTCTCTTGGGTCAGCTCTGGAAGGACCCAGACAAGGTAGGCGCACCCCTGAAATCTGCAGTTTGTGTTCCCATCTGCAATCACATGCCCCTGTGATTTTTTGAGCTTGTGGAGATGGGCCATTCTTTGATTGGGTGATGATCCATGGGATGGGCATAGGAGTAGCTGGAGCTGGATATTATTTGCTCTCAAATAGTATCAGTGGTGTCTCTCTGTGCTCCTTTGTGGGCATGCAGAGAAACTTTTATCACATAACCCAGCACAGTTTGATTCAATGACGTACTGTAGTTCAACATTTTGTGTTAGTACTAGCAACCAAATAGTTCCTATATGCTAATATTTCCCAGTTCATATTTTTCAGAGAGACTACTTGAATATTTTGAAGACTTCAAGCAGTAGTTTCAAGTGAAATATAAT